>NW_008237619.1:7394881-7404643 GCF_000691975.1 Corvus brachyrhynchos | reverse complement strand
GGTTGGTTTGTGTTCCCTGCGCGGGCAGAAGGCCCCTTGGCCCCGTGACTGGAACAGTTCCTGAGCACAGCCCCGGCCATGCGGCTGGAGAAAGAAACATCTCTGAAACAGCTATCAAGAATCTGTCTGTCCATATATATTTCCTTTCCACGGGACTCCTGGTTTGATATATGCGTGTTGCAGGATCCCCACTGCAACATTTACTCCTCAAGCCAACTGGTTCCAAGTGACAGCTACTATTTTGGGTTTGATCTTTTTTCATTTTTTCCCAAATGGCATCAGTTTACGAAACCACCAATTCCTATATCATTCTGTGCTTCCCTTGCTTCTCACGTCATCATTGTAGGCAAACTTACTGCTGTTCCTAAACCAGTGCAGATACTACAGCTTTATCACACCAAAACAAGTCTTCCCTAAACTGAATATGAGTCCAGAAAACCCATCTTTCTCCACATCTTATCTCCTTTCCATATGAAAGCAGACAGAAAGGTCAGCTAGGCCTTCTTTTCCCACTGACAAAGAACAGTGCTCATCAGGTCTTCTGCCACGCCAGAGAAACACAGACTTTCTCTGACAGGACACTGAAGACAAGCAACAGAAATGCACTTCCGTGTGCTTGGGTAGAGAACTGCACACACATGTCTTCTCCATGCCTTGCTTTTTATGGAATATCCAATCTGTTTGTAATTTACCCATTAAAGCACTCTTCTTGCTCCATTAGAGTTCCAGCTTCTTGTTGCCTGTGCTTACATGGTGGCCTTTTCCAGGTACAGGGACTGTAGAAGTAATCAGGGTAAGCTATCAACTCCCACATCTTTTCAACACAACGTACCCACTTTCTTTGTAGTCTACCCTGTTCAGGAAGATTTAAACATTTCACTTGAGCATCTCATTCCACACATCTCAATTAATGATTTCCAGAAGAAAAAGAATGCATGAGCTCCAGAATTTGTGTCTGGAGACCACAAGATTGCAAGATGTTGGGTGGGGTGGAACGCTATTTTGATCTGACGAAGCTTGGAGCCTTGTTAGAGACTTCTGTTTCCTAAAGACTGTGGAAACCATGCCTTTATTAGAAAATGGACATAATGTGAACCAGCCATAAGATAGAAAATCCAGAGCATGTAAGACAGAAGGACTTGAACAGGGGAGAAAGTCCATGGGAAGGTTGCGAGAAAAGAACAAGCAGCATTGGGGAGGATGTGAACGAGGAACAAGCAAAGGAAGAAAAGGATAAGAAAATGCAAACTGAAGGACAGTTGTGACATACACGAGGGACAATGTGACACACATACAAGAGCCAATCATAAAGCATAAAGTAGCGTGTGAAAATAGGCCTTAACCAATAACAATTATGCATGACCGCGTGCAGGGAAAGCAAGATTTGTGTATCAGGGACAGTAGTTCATCAATAAAGTGGCTTCTGCCTGATTCATATTGAATCGTGTAGAGTCCATTGTTTCTGCCCGCAAAAGACAATTTCCAGGAGCACATATTCCTCAAGAAGTCACCCCTCACTGCCTAAGGACCTATAGTACTCCTAGTATGGAGAAATACTCCCTCCTCTTCCCACCGTGAATTTCTACCTCTCAGTAGATTTGGGGTGGTCAAGCTGTGGTGGCTTGACATCAGCACAAGCCAAACCACAGTGGCTGTTGACAAGAGCCTTCAGGAAGGACAGCAGCTGTTTGCTGGGAACTAAGAACATGAGCAAGGACAGCCACCACTGCTCAGCCAACCCCTAATAACTTCCTAAGTTTGAGTGTTGATCCTGGTAAACACTCCATGTCTTTACTCTCAGTTAGTCATAAGTGCTAGGCTGGAGTTATGAGAGCAAAATTGTTGCTTCTTCAAGCCCAGGAATGAGACTGAAGGAGAGCAGAGCTGAAAAAAACCCACATTTTCTCTTCACAGGTTCTGCTCAGCACAAGGGGCACTGCTGTCTTCAGCACACTCTTTTCTTGCTGACTGGTGAAACAAAGGCTTGGCAGCAAGGAGCTGAAGAGCTCCTGCCCAAGGGCATTCAGGGCTCCCAACAGCAGGACAAGGAATGGTTATTCCTCAAGGATAAGTTATCTCCTCCCATCTTAAAAAACCCAGTCTCTGGTTTTAGTTCCCTGCTTCACTGGTTGAGAGAAAATGTGAAGAAGTCTCTCACTTAGCGCTGTCAGCTTCCTTTTTTTGAAGAAATCATACAGAAATGTTGCATAAGGTCATAACCACGCATGTTCGAGCTTCTGGAGAAAGCATGTGTCATTATGTTTTATAAATTCCTAAGGAACCCTTCCCCATTTTTCTTATTTATTTTAAATGAAAACTTATTTCCCATTCCACAGCGGTGGGCAAAGAAGGAGAAATGACAACCAGACACTCTCTCACACACTCTTTTTGAAAGGCTAGAACTGCCTTTTTTTAAGTTTCTCTGCTTTCTCCCTCTCTCCTTATTGTAGCCTATTATTCCCAGATAAAGTTCACACAAAAAAAATACTGCTGTGCTAAGGCCTCCAGTAGTCTCTACAGAAATCATCACACTAACTGCTCCTGTATTGCCTAAAATCCACTCCAGATTCCTTCTTATGCCAAGTGTTAGTGTTCTTTCCTTCCAGTCAAATCACATGCTCAAAGTGTCACAGATAAAGAGGAGTTAACATTGCGTGGGCAAAGCCTCTTCTGCAAACCCACCACCTCACCTTGTCTACATCATCTTCTGCTCCCATTTCTCCAGCAGCCAGACCCACAGAACCCAGTGCTGTACTGGAGTTTTAATACTCCCCAGACTATTTCTGACTCTTTCAGCATTTTAGCAGGCTAAAGGTATCCATATTCAGCTCAGACTAAGTAGAACTTTATACTCCATTTATCAGCAATAAATGCTTCATTACTTACTTGTCCGTTTATCAGCAATAAATGCTTCATTACTGTATTTATCTACCTGGTTTGACTATTTTTCTTGGAGCTGATGTAAGGCCTAGTTATTTTGGAGAACATCTGTAAGCTAATCCCTTTTTATTTTTAATGCTATCATTAATTTTTTTGGTCTCAAATACCTATTTGAAATGCATACAGGGATATATTAGGTCTATACAGGCAGCAGCTAGGCTCTCCTATTACCATTAAGATACAAACATTCCACCTGCCGAAACTTGGTGGAAAAGTCCTTACTGCTTAGTTTATGGCAAAGAACTGTTTGCTTCAGGAGCAGGGCTTTTTAAAGAGCAGATTTTTGTTTGATTTTTTTTGTAACTTCCCAACTACCCCCTTTTAAGGCTTTTAAAAAATTTTTAATTCTCCCAGCAACTGTAATTAGCAGGGCCAAATATGTTCCCTGCTAGCCCTCAAAACCACCAGGTGCAGAAAACCCTGAAATAGATGTTCAGTCCAGAAGGACTATGGGAATATACACCAACCATAGTCCTCTTAATTCCCCCACAGGCCACAAACACAACCCACTTCCCAAACTCCAGTAAGAAAGCACTTAGACCCATGGTATAAAAGCACAGGCAAAAGCTACAATCAGGAGAGAGAGAACACAGACGACAATAAGCTGTAGCAGCAACCCAGGCTGTTGCAAGATAAAATCAGGTTTGCACAGGAATGAATGCAAATCCTACACATGTAACACCCAAAGCAGAGGTTTTCTCCTGCATACTGCAGCATGTTCACAGAGGTGTGTGTTGCTCCTCCCAGACAATGCAGAGCTGCCTGCATCCACAGAGCTCTACACATCAGCAAAGGCAGGACCAAGGGTGGCACCCAGCAACAGGCCTGGGTCCCTCCCATGTGGTGGTGCATTCCCCCCTCCTCTTTTCCAGGTTGGAGTGTGATCTGAGAAATGCCTGCTAGGCCTTGGCCTTGAAAACAGCCTCTGGGCTCAGCTTTTTCTGAGCTTATCAGAAATACTGTCTGCTTCCAGGAATTGCTAACAAAGCTCCTATTTTCCCTATGACCAGCCTTGGAAAACATTCCTCTTTTCTGAATGGCATAATATTCCTGTTCTCACACTTTCAAAGAAAGTGCCAGCCCACACTGTGTCCAGGATGAAACACTGTTATGACTGAAGCCCATTCTCTTGCAGCGGTCCAAAACAAGAGCCTTTTGAGCTCCCCTGGGCCACCACGGGCTGTGATCAGCATCTGCCTCTGAGGGGGATGCCTCTCAGAGCCAGCAAACCTTCAGGTCTGCTATACTTGGAGGATCGCCAAAACACAGCATATCCTGGGCTGATACCCTCACTGCTCGAGGCCCAATCCTTCACCTGTCAGGAGATGCAAAAGCATCCAAAGTGAGTATTTCACTGGCCTCTGAATGGAATTGTTTGCAGGTACCTTGCTTGTACTGACTGTTTCTGTCAGTGTGCCTGCACCTGCGCGTATGCTATAGCAAATCTGAGAGAGATGCTGCTTTCCTTGTTAAGTACCTCAGATACCTAAGTAAGTTAGGCCTGTAAGTAAGGCTAAGTTATAGTTAGGAGCTTACTTAAATGATGCTGAGTGTTGTTCTTTTGCTAAGTTATTAAACGCAAGTTGTAAGCTACATTAAGTGTTGCTAAGCATTGTTCTTCTGCTGACTTGCTACTTGTAACTTTGAAATTATAAGTTAGGTTAAATGTTGTTAAGTGTTATTCCTCCGTTAGAATGTTACGGTTAAGCTATAAATTAAGCTATAAGTTAAGTTAGGTATAAAGTAACTGTTTTTCCTGTGTTAAATTGTTAGGCTTAAGGTATAAGTTAAGTTAAAGTATTGTTAAGTTTGAGTGTTGTTAAGCTTTTGGACTGTGTTCCTTTTTATCCTTGCCTGCACTGTCTTTTGTCACACACACACACCTAAATACACACACCCCCCCAGATAGTTCTCAGTTCATTTCTGTTTTGATTGCCTGGATTTAGTTTGGTTTTGTTGTTG
The DNA here is from genome assembly GCF_000691975.1 of Corvus brachyrhynchos. Classification (NCBI taxonomy): domain Eukaryota; kingdom Metazoa; phylum Chordata; class Aves; order Passeriformes; family Corvidae; genus Corvus; species Corvus brachyrhynchos. The sequence continues at coordinate 7,399,741 of NW_008237619.1, read as the reverse complement.
CTTGTTTTCCCTTGTTGTGCCTTAGCTGTCCTGTAAGTAGTAGAGTGAATCTTGCCAACAAACTTGTCATGCTTTGTCTCTTAAAATCAAATCTTTTACTCATACCCTTGCCAGTGATTTTTTAAGCAATCTCAAACACTCTTGCTCGTAACACCCCACTACAAAATCCATACTTTCAGTCATATCCCTAAGCAAGGGCAAAACATGCAGCATTCCCACACAAAAGCTACATGGTTATTTTTAAACTAAGCTGGTGACCAAAAGCATGGGGATGGACTTACCTCCCTCTCCCTTGTATTGGTCTGCCTGTTTCTGCAGTGACATAGTCATACAGACAGTACAATCTGCTGACAGTTAACTTGACACAACACCCACTCCAACTAAAGAAACAACAAAAAACCCACAGAAGGACTGTAATTCCCGTATGTGACTCATCATGGGAACACGATGTGCATGGAATGGAGTAGAAGCGAGCGAAACAGGGAAAAGCAAGAGCAAGAACATTGAGTAGGGCCAGACACTGATCTCTTCTCTGAGGTGAAGAGATCTGTCCAATGACAGGAGCCAAGAGAATGGCCTGAAGCTGTGTCAGGGGAGGTTTAGGCTGGATGTTAACAAAAGGTTCTTAACCCAGAAGGTGTTTGGCACTGGAACAGACCAGGGAGGAAGAGGCCTGGCAATCACCACTTTTAGCGGTGGTGAACTATTAGGGAGGATCACTGTGTCCTGCAGAATATTGATTCTTTTCAGTCTCTAGGCTTTGCTTAGGGACAAAACTGCTCTGCATTTAAGCCTACCTTGAACTATGAAAAAAAGCAGCACTTCAAAATCAGTCCAGAGACAATGGAACAGGTTACCCAGAGAAGTTGTGGGTGCCCCGTTCCTGGCAGTGTTAAAGGCCAGTCTGGATGGGGCTCTGAGAAATCTGGTCCAGAGGCAGGTGTCCCTGCCCATGGCAGAGGGCTCGAACTGGATGATCACTAATGTCCCTTCCAACCCAAACCATTTTATGATTCCAAACCCTCTGGTCACTTACTCCCAATATTCAGATAGCAGCACTTCCTATGCTGTACAAGCACAGTCTTTATGTAGGCTCCATAATCAACAGGACTGAGAAGATAATCTCTCTTGGTAACTTTTTCCTTCAACTGAGAGAATTTTCAGCCAGATCATCTTTGCAGTTCTACTTATGAAGGATGGCACAAACTAATGACATGGAGAGGAACTGTTCTCGACCTGTGGCAACACCAGCTTAAACATACTCCAAATTACAACTTCTGTCTCTTACAAAGCCTGTATCACCCAGCCAGCCTACAGTCACACTACCCTGAACACGGCCAACAGGCTCTCCTGAGGCTGTAAGCAGATAGGAGGACCAGTAAGGAAAAAACCAAAAATAGACAAACCTAGACACACTTTTTTTTTCTTTTCTTTTCTTGATGAACACCTTTAACACACTCAGAATCAAAGCAGCCTGTGTATGCAATCCAGAGATGATCCTGGCTATCTAAAGTCTAAGACCATTAATTACATTAAGGCAAGAAACTATCAGAAAGTTTTCACTCTGTGTTCATCCTGTAGTGTTAAATAGCCATGGCAAAAATATTATTTGCTTCATTTTGGTTTTAATATGATATAACACCTTCAGCTCTTATCAAGAGTTTTTAAGCAGAGGGCAGACGTCTGGTTTGATTTTTTTCCTCTGTGAGGAATTTATAACTTCCTCTATTTATTGAGGAAAATTCAGGAGTAAGGTTACAGGACAACACAAGCAGGTGTCAGGTTGACAGTGCTGATAACTGATTTTTCCATTTATACTATTTAAAATTGTGTTTGACATTTCTATTAGCAACACACAAAATAACCACATTCCACAAACAACCCAAATTTGTTAGGAGTCCAGGTTTTCCCCCATTCATCCCAATGTCTTGTAATGTAGTTCCCATGACACCTCTCATGAAGTGGAGAGACACAGAAGAAACATTGATCAGAAAAACATGGGGATTTCTCAAAAAAAAGGAAAGGAAGGAGCACATATTTCTGTGTACAGAGACAAAAACACAGGAAAATTTAAAATTAAAAAAAAAAAGCCAGCTCAAACTTGTTGAACTGCCTAATGACACAGAAACAAAAAGCCATATTGAAGTAAGTCTGGTTTCTATGCTGGTCACTCTCAGAAGAAGTCTAAAACAAAGAATAATTTTATCAGCTCTCAGGTTATCAGTCTATGCTCAGTATTGGAGATGGCAACTTCCGCTTTTAGGTGAACCAGGTTTTCTCAGTTTAACTCAATTTTTATAAAGAAGTTGAATTGGGAAATGAAGCAACCATTAATGCAAGGATACAATGAAAATGGCATTAAGGAATCCATCTAAATATGCAAGAACTAGAAGGCAGTTATACTGCATGACAAAGAGCTGACCCTCAGAACTCTGAAGGAGTTGTCTGGCTTTCAGATGAGCCTTACTACAGACACAGAATGCTTCTAGGTGCTCTAGTTCATATCCAGCTTATTTCCCACATCCTCTCTGCTTTTGGGGCAGGATCCTGACACAGCTAAAGCAAGTAAAAGTCTGGCTGCCATCTGCAGTGCAAAAGACCATCCCCACAGGTGTGGCTTGCCCTGCAATCCTCCTGTTGGTGTGGTATTATTTGTTCACCTCCTACAGGGAGGTGAATCTCTCTCTGTGGGTTCCTTCACCAAACTAGGCCACAGACACCACATTGACTTTCTTCCCATGCACATACAACATCCAGAATCCCAAATCTGAACACAGTTTTGTCTTGAACTTCCAACAACTGTAGGAGCACACTCCTGGTAGGTCTAAAAATCTAAGTCCTTCCATAGCCTCAAGGAGAGGTTTTGCACTGTAACTGACAAGCCTGAGGTTTTAACAGATAAAAAACTGACTTGGCCTGGCATGCAGGATTTCTGAAGACACCAAAGCTACACTGCAGCTTCTGGATCCCACAGGGGAATGAAGAAGCACATCTCCTCCCCTACTCCAGATGTTGAGCAACATGACTGGGACAAGCGCAGTGCTTTAAACTTGGATGGAGAAGGGATTCAGGAGGGGAAGGCTGATAGAGGATGAGGATCTACCAACAGCATCCTGGTGTTTAGAACAGGTGTTTGCAAGGCTAGAAACTTGCATGCCAAGTTGAACTGCTACTGATTTGCTTTATGCACTTGGGCAGATCAGTCTGACTTCCAGGGTCTGATTTTCACATAGAGAGATGATAGATTATTTTACCTTGTTAAAATCAACATGAAACATTTACAACAGTCAACACACACATAACAGCAATAGTGCAAGCATACAAACAAAATCATGGTGTGAAATCATGCCTGTTTAGTTTACTGAACAACAGTAAAGAGTTTGCATTCCTGATCTCCTGCCATAATCAACCACTTTGATTCTAAAGTTTTACAGAGAAGACAACAGAACTAGCTATGTTTTTCATTAAAGGAGGACATTATGATACTTGAAGCCACTATTATCCTCTCCAGATGTCCAATTACCATCTTCTCTGCCTTTGAATTGTATGTTCTTTGGAACCTGGAACCTTGTTTTCTGGATAAGTCTATAGCACAGGGATCAGATGTTCAGATCAACAGCAGGCCAACTTACATAACACGAGGTAACAAAGAGCCTTGACTGCAGAAAAAGTTACAAGAGGATACTCAGTGAATCATGCCTGAGTCATACTCATTAGAAACCTCTGCAAAAGCACTGCAGGCGAGATAAGAACTTGCAGCTAAGGCTTAACATCAGCAGACAGACTCATGCAGGGGGACAGTGTCCTGGCTTCTCCACTGGTCCTCCCTGCACGCCTGGACCCCTAACGCTCTTACAGAACAGGATCTCACAATCTCAATTAAATAAAGCAAGTTGAAGACTGTTGGAACAGGAGGAAATCACAGGGAGTTGCTCAGAACTTTCAGCAGCGGAGAAGTTCCTTTTTAAACAGGGGGATATAATAGCTCCTATTTTAGTCACATTGAGGAAACTCCCAAAGCAAAAAAAACCCAAAACCCAAAGTCAGGAGAAATCCCTTAGAAGAGAGGAACGATAAGAAGATCTTCACAGATTAAATCATGCTTTTTGGCCAATCTAGCAATAGCAGCTCACTCTGATGACAAGAAGAAAGTTTGTACATCCATCTTCAATTTCAAAATTCAGCAAATTTTGTTTATACTTCTCATGTTCACAGCCCACTGCAAGGGCTATGGGTGTAAGGGTTATGCTCCTCAGGCATTTGAATTAAAAAGGCCTTTGATTAATATTTCGATAGCAGTTAATAGTAATAATTTACTTCTAAAAAAAAAAAAAAACAAAAACCACGAACCAACCAAATAACAACAAAAACCAAACAAAACAACCCCCAAAGCAACACAAAACAATTGAGAACGTTGATGCTTTATCCATGAGCAAGAAGGAACACAGAATACAAAATAAACAGCATTTTCACATTTAGGGATGACAAGAATACTTTTACAATAAAAGCTGGTTTCCTGACTTCCTTAACACTTCAGGACCCGGAGGCAAACGTGCGCCCCGGTATGAGGAGGAGGAGGCTGCCCTCGTGCTGTGGCCCTGCTTCCTTCGCAGCGAGGCAGGAGTTAACTCCTCGTGCGCGTGTGCCATAAAAACCACACACATCCCTACCCCAAGCTCCCCGTCTACACAAGTTTGAAACAAACGGGGCACAGGATGCCGAGAACAGGGTGGGGAGGTCCTGAACGTGCTGATGGCCGATACGTAATTCTAATTTTAGGCGCGGGAGAGAGGCGGCTGCCCGGTTGTGTTCACCACGCCTCGGGAGGGCAGCGAGCCGGCGGCCAGGGACGCCCCGCTC
>NW_008237619.1:7371040-7394410 GCF_000691975.1 Corvus brachyrhynchos | reverse complement strand
CGCAGCTCCACCGAAGGCTGGCGGCAGAAGTTGCGTTGCTCTTACGTCAGGGAGGTTCAGCTGTGATAATTGAAAAGCTGAAAGTAATCAATTTCGTGTGGAGTGGGAGCCCGCAGATTAGGGGAAGAACGAACTTCGGCAGGCGGCGGGCAGCCCGCCCCCCCAGGAAACGACCACAGAATAGTTTGGGTCAGTTCCAACCCCTCTGCCATGGGCAGGGACACCTTCCACTCCTAGTATTCCCTGGAGCCTGGTGTTTGATATTCGTGCTTCCAAAAATGCCCATTGTTCTCTTTGAGGGACACCTGGTAATATCACCTTTTGAGGGATGGGCTCGAGGCTAAGCCTGGCCACGCTCTCCTGTTCCACCCAAGGTGAGGTTGGTCTCTGGGGGCTGAGTGAAGGAAAAAAAATGGAACAGAAACCAACGCTGACTTCTGGGGGTTTTTTTGACACCAACTGCTCAGCAGCCCATTCACAAAACTAAAACACACTTAGATTCTGTTTCATGGATGTCTGGCCTCTTGACACTACTGAGTGTTTTTGAGGAAGAAAGGGAAAATGCCACAACAGTTTGGAAAACATAAATACTCAGCAGCTATTGAAAAATCGCTGCTCTGACAAATACTCCAGTGGCAGCTGGGAGTCAGCTTTCCTCTCACGGCAGTGAGTCGCTGTGAGTGGATGCTTCAGCCTCCTTCGCCTGCATCCCACTCAATGCATTACCCTGGCTGAGAAGAGTCCAGCTGCAGACCTTACAGCCTCAAAGCATGCTCAGCCCCAGCAGCTTGGCTGCCTGTCCTGGGGAACACCAGCACAGCGCAGTGCTGTGAGGGAGGCTCTCACCAGAGGTTTCTCTCCAAGTTGGATCTCTCCCACTGCACTTGGCCGCCACACTCATGAGCAGCTGTGTTGGGCTATTCACCACCCCTTTGAGCAACCTCAGCTTTACTCTTCACACAATAGAATCAGAAAAAAAAATTGGCAATCATGGATATCTCTAGCCAGAGATCCTCCCAGAATAAATACTGAAGATATTCCAACTCTGAGGAACTGTTTTTCCCTCTCCTTCTAGGAATTACTGTAAGCTCCTTTAACTCATCGCTGAAGGCTGCAGCATGAGCTGGAGTGACACTGCATCTTGGGCTGAGCAATTCTGTCTCATTCAGTTGTTACAGAAACAGAGTAACACTGATCCTTTTCCCATAGCTGTGTTGCAATGTCATGACATGTAACTCACAAATGGAGTCAGGCCTGTCCCATAAATTCCTTTTGCTCAGCGAGAGAAACCCACATGGAGCCTTTCTGTCCCTCAGTTACCTTTTCCCCTCTGTTTTCAATGTCTAATGAGTGTCAAAGGGAGCTCCCTACCCTGTAAAGGCTCCAAGTCCCAGTGTTTATGCCAGAAATGTAACATAGCCATCTTCCTGCAGCATTCTCAGGCAGCAGCACATATTCTCTGCTGCTGACTAGTCCTCTTGTTAGGTAAAATGTCCTCCCAAGATGTCAGAGACTTTGGATTGAATCTTGTTGCTGGGAGGATGCTTGCACGCTACAACTTCCCTGTAGGTCATGAAATCTTCAGGGTTAGGAGAGAGGAATCTCAACCAGACAGTTTCACTTTGAAACAGGTTATTTTAGGGTGGAAGGAACCACAGGAGGTCGCCCACATGCACTTAAGGCAGGCCTATATTCTTCCTACTGAGCTGCTCCATGTTGTAGAAGATGATTAGGGCTTCACAGGGCAGAGAAAGTGAGAGAGAAACTTGAACATGGAGGCTGGTGCCCTCACCTAGGCTCCTCTACTTGCTAATACATGGTAAGGATGCATTCTCCCTTCTTATGCATACTTATACAGGCATACCAGGTGCCTGTATAAGTTAAGTACTCACGAAAGGCTCAGATGACTGGTTTTCCTCCTTCCCTGATAGAGTACCCAGGCAGACTTGCCCATGTTTTGTCTTCCTCAGTTGCCAAGACAATCTTCGATGTTTACTTCCCGCTCTGCCATTGTTGGGACACTCTTCTGAAAGCTGGGAGTTCAAATTGTATTTTGTTGAGATGAGAACTAATCCCAGTTCCTCTGTCAGTCCTGGGAACAATACACAGGAGTCTACATGCTTAACACAGAGCCATGGTTTCTACTCCACAGGCAAATGACAGAAAATACAGGAGCTGTGAGACCAAGTATTCCAGCAGTAGAGGTGATCCAGGATGTCATATATGAAATGGAGTGTTGGCCTTTGCATATTAAGTGTTTCAACTTTTAATTGTTAATTGTTTAATTATTGTTTATTCAAATCATCAACCCAGTTGAGAGTTATTAAGTTCCAAAGTTATTCTCCTGATTAGTTGATTAAAGAGTGTTTTACATAATTCCTCATTAAAAATCCCTTGTTAATAAAGTTCCACAAGTTTGTTCCCCTCTTTAGTCCCTAAAAAGGGTAAAAACCCACAATGTCTTAATTCCTGTATGTGTCCAAGTTAATTACCCTGTTCTTAAGAGTTCTCTGAAATACTTATAGCCCAGTTTTAGACCTTTTACCAAGTGTTCTTAACCTTTGTAAGTTTTAAGTGAGTTTTGAGCTTTGCCAAAAAGGAGACCTTCTAACTGACAGAGAGATATTTTTGGAACCTGGCCGTTGGCCTGCAACTCAGCACCGTGGCAACCTGGAATTTTAATAAGGACTTTTTCCCCGAGACAACAGCGAGCCATTGGCAGACTGAGATTACCTCACCTCAAGACACCACCAATCATCCAGGACCATGGAGGCTGGACAGTGGGCGGTCATGGGTGGGACCTAGACTCTATAAAAGTGCTGGACACCAGATTGGAGGGGCCATTTTCACCTCACATGAGTTGCTGGTGAAGCCTGATGCTGGGAGCACGGGCCTCTACGTCTTTCAAAAGGCAATTTAACCATTCTGACTTTGGGCTAGCTGAAGTCACCCCAGCGTTGTAAGGTCTCTGCCTTGGGACTTTTGAGCCGGTTCAGCCAACAAGATCTCTAATCACTGCAGACCCGGGGATTTTTTGGCTTTATAATTCTTTTGTACTTGCAATTTTTTTTGCTGATTGTTCTTTTAATACATTGTTCTTAATTATTTTAATTAAGAACCAAGAGTTGTCTCATTCCTCACACGGGACTTAACAGTGAGCTAAGCTCTGGGTGTATTTTCATGCCCTTTTTCGAGTGCAAAGGCCACAGGGAGAGATTTTAAATAGTCATCATTTCCTTAGCTCACACTTGGCTTCCCCCAAGGTCTGGTGCTGGTACCCCAACTGCATTGTTTCCAGTATCAAAAATTAGTTTTCCAGTCTACGTGAATTTTCTTGTGATCAGATATCCACTTGACCACTGGGTATTTGCAGTGCTTATATGCCTCTGCCAGCTGTTGCTTTGTGGGTGGGGACTCAACATTTTCGGCTGAGTTTGGCACTTTCAGCATTTGCTAGAACATGCAGAAAGCACGTTTAAAAATTTTTTTTAATTAAAAGGATCTGTGCATAAAATCAAGTTTGTTTGCTTTCCTTATCCCTGACGTTCTCAAGCAAATCACACTGTGCTTCATGATTGTGCACTGTAAGGGACTATTAAAAGAAATCTAAAGTGGTTTGAAAGTCTTTGCAACAGTGCTCCCACTGCCATTATAATCACTCCCATTGGGAAGTAAAACAAGTGGAATTAAGTTTCTGAACTAATATATAGTTCAGAAACTTAATATATGTATAATTACTTAAAAAACTTAATAATATATAATTACTCAGTAATTAAGTTCACAAGTAATAAAAAGAAAACTCTTCACACCAAAATAGTTTTACTAGTAAGAGCATTTTAAGCACAGAGTAACTGAGCGGCTTTTGCTGCTTGCGTAAGAAATTGCCACAGTGTGCTGCTATAATAAAAAACATCCTGTAATTACTAAATATGAGATTACAAGAAAAAAAACCAACTACTCAGGAAACAAAATTTTCAATTTTGTTAAGAAATTTCTTTTTTAGAAAACACCAGTTTTGTGCATTTGCAGAATTGTTAAACGCCAGGATCTTGTTTAACAGGTCTGCAAATACACAAAATGAAAATAGATCTGCACATCTTGGCCAAAGTTTTGTTTAACTCTAGGGCTGTAATACTGGTGCCTGCTTTGTATTACATGGCATTTCAAAATTCCAATAGGACTTGGCAAAGAAGGAATGGGCCCATTGGAGTGCACAGGCTTTATTTTACAATCTGAGAATAAGCATGAATCTAGCGCTGGGGATGGAAAGATGAAGACTGGGGTGGAAGCCAGGAGCTGGCTATTTGTATTGCAGCTTTCAATCCTGGAAAATTGTTTGGGCTGACAAACTCAATGACATATTTATGAGACACTAAGGACCTGCTCCTCTGACAATAAGCCAGCTTGATCCCAGAGGCAAGTATTTCAGGGCCAGAATGTATCTGTGTATGTATCTCTGGGAGGATGTTGTTGGGATGGGGCTTCAATAGTTCTCCAGGCCAGGCAGCTGATGCTCCCTAACTTTCAGTGAAAACTGGAGAAATTTATGTCAGTAAACTTGGAAATAAAATGGTCTTCTGCCTAAAACAGTCCCAAAGCCTTCAGGTGGAACAAACTGGGGTAAGGAAATTACTGTTATCACCAGTAGTTATAAAGAAAAGTAATGTCTGATGCTTTTTGAAATGTCTTTGGTCATCTTCCTGATCAGACTGATGAAATTTCTTCATTTTAATGTTCAACTAAGCCACTGTAGATTTGTGCCTGGACAGGGAATTTTACTTATCTTGTTACCATTCCTGCCATTCAGCACAGTCAAGAGCAAAGCTGCCTTGTTCAGCACGATGGACCAACACACAGGACACAGGTGTGTCATTACCTGAAAGTCCATCTCAGCCAGGGATATGGAACCACCACATCATGAATGTTGTGTTAGACATTTGGGTGTGCACTTACGCTTCTCCATCTGTATACATCAAAGTGGTAAATTTTTTTATTCAAAGGTATTTTTAAAGTATTTGCATGCTTATGATGCTGGCGCATTACTGAAGGGTGCCCCCACTCTAAATAATGTAATCTGGGCATGTTATGGTGAAATGACCACCAGTTACATTTTAGCCTGCCTTTCCCTTCACTTTTCAGATATAATCCACTGTTTTGCCTTCTTTAGGCTGTTACAGGTATCTGACCAAAAGTAGAAATACAGGAAAGACAGCAATGCAGTAGGAAAATTTGATGCAAGGCTGATATGAATCTTCCTGGCATGGACTTACTGTGAAGCCTTGTGATAAACCAGCATCCCTAGTCAGAATTTGGCAGAAAGGTCTAGGTAGCAAGGATAAAGCACTGTAACTCTATCGCTTGCTGGGACTGGTTTCACTAGCTGATTTCTGAATTGAGAAGTTTCCCTTGAGGAAAGGGAGGTAGGGAGGAAAGGAAGATCAACATCTCCTTTAGTCAACCAAAAAGTCAGTGAAGCCTCTGCTTCAGATTTTGACTAATGGTTAAATAAGAGCAGAGGTAACTGCTCAAAATCCAAATTAGGTCATTTTCCGAAAAGTGCACAGGCTGGTTGATCATTACAAAGTCAAGCTGATAATTAACCACAGCTGTTTTCCCCCTGTATCCTATTCCCAATCCTTATACATGTACTGGATGAACAGGAAGATGTTTGAGGATCCGAAGAGAAAACTGCTCATTATTCTTGCTGTCCTCATGCTGCCCAGCTCAGCACAAACAGGTAAGAAAAACATGAGTGCCTAGCAAGGGATTGAAGGCTTTACACAGAAGGATCTGAATTCAATTCTCCCTAAACAAGCTGTATGTCAAGAGGTCCTTGTGATAATCTTGTTACGTGCCGAGAAGAAAAAGTTGTGCAAGAATGGTCCTGTCTTCTCCTATGCTTTGATTCAATCACTCTCAGTGATTTAATTCCATTAACCTGATTTACAAGAATGATCCAGCTTTACCCTGAAGTGTAAGGATGCAGAAAAGGGACCACTCGGCCTCTGGCAGTGGCATCTCCTGCTTCTAAAGCTCGGCAGGTGTACTCTGTGGTAGCTGAGAGAAAATAAAGAAATGCCACAGTTCCATTTCTTTCTTTAACTGTATTGTCAACGAGACTGCCTTAGTGATCACATCTGCAGTCCCATATCACCTGCAGCTTCACTGCAGTGCACATCCTGCCTTGCCTTTACTGATGATCCCCCACATCTTATGCCATTTCTGACATTCGCTGTGCTGGCACTGGACCTGCTTTTGCTACTTAGACTGGCTCCTGATCTCTAAAAATATCTCTTTCTTCCTTGTCAGTACACAGGAAAACCAAAATAAACAACAGTAAGGGATTTTCGTATTCTCCAAGGGAATCTGAATATTGAATGTGCTGACCCATAGGACATGTTTTGTCTAATTGATGTAAAGGGTCTTCTGAGGGAAATTGGGAAGCTGGTTGTTTGATTTAAAAATAAATAAATTAATAATTGTTTTATTAATTTGTGCAGATTCAAGGCTGTTTCACTTCCTCCAGTCCAGAAAGGGAAGGTGCATGTATTGTCATTGCAGCAGGATGCCACTCTTAAAGTAACACTGCTAGTGACACATACTGCTGAAATTTGTGCTTGCTTTCTAGCCTAAATTTGCTCTGTTTTTTTACTAGCTACAGGTCAGATGGGGTTTTTTCCTAGGTCAAAGTTCCTTCCAGTAGCTGCCTTTTCCTTCTCATAAAGCATTTTCATGCAGTAAATGAATCAATTGTGAAATTATCATTGACATATTTTTTCATCAGCATTCTCATATTTATTTCTGGACTTTTGATGTAATTGTCAGTTAGACTTGTACCTTCTACTAAGCCTACCAGAATTTGAATAGAAATATCCCCATTCAGTGGTGACTACCTGTCAGCAACCATTTTTTAAAAGATCTAACAACAATCTCATAAATGTACTTAGTAGGTGGTGTATGTGGCCAATTTGCTAAAAGAAACCAGCAAAGTATTATTTACCTCATGCTAAAACAACTCACAGAAGTCAAAGCTAGTATGACATCCATGGTTATTTTCCCAGCCAGTGCTGGAATTACATCAAAGGACAGAAACAACTTTATCAGTCAGGTAAAGTTTCCAGAATAGTCTCATTTTAATTTATGCTCTATACTTTTATTCTTTATCAATAGAAGCAAAATTGCTACCTTTGTTTTCCTAATGAATTAGAATGAGGGCGTTTTTTTCCCCATTGCACAGACACAGACTAAATGTGCCACTCCCTCCCTCCTGTGCAGGGAATATGGACAAACTCTTGGGGCATCACTGCACTGATTTCCAGACGGCCAATTTCCTACGGGGCAGCAAACTTAAGGTCCAGTTTCTTCTGTTCACCTCCTCGAGCCCCACCTGTGGAGAGCTGATTTCAGCTGATGATGGCATCAAGAACTGCAGCTTCAACAGCAGCCTGGAAACCAAAATCATAATCCATGGCTTCAGGTGAGAGAAAGAAGAGCACTGTGACTTACGTTTTCACTGGTAAATTAAACACTGCTGGGGCATTCCCAAGCACTGGGTGGGCTGTCATGGAACTCTCCTGCTTGTGTGACCTTCTTATCTCCCCAGCAGAGTGGCTGCATGAAAAACAACTGCTAAGAGCAGAGATTGGGATGTTCAGCCTCAAACTGGATCTGGGAATTTTCCGGGAGGCTGTTGGTGGAAAATGCTGCTGACACCCCTCATTACAGCACAACTTGAAGTACTTTAGTTTGTGACCAGTTGCCTTTTTGTGTGTCTGCTTCACACTTTCTGGAGCCTAAAAAAAGTTAGAAATTAGACTACATCTTTTTTCTTTTTTTTCTTCCTTCCTTCCCTCTCTTTCACTGTTACTAATCTCTCTCTCTCTCTCCCTCTTCCTTCACATCTTTCCATTTCTTTCCTTTTTTTCAACATTTTTAGTTAAGAAGTGTTCTCTAAGATTCTTGTCCCTTTAAATGGTTTTCTGGGATTTCATGCCCAGTAGCCTGGATTGATGAGCCATTTGGAATCCCCAGCAGACAGATTATCCTTCTATTCTTGAAAGTGTAGGGATTGGAGCTGGGTTGGTTTTTTTTTAACTGCTATCATTCTGCACGCTTCTGGGCCATTTTTCAGTCAGGTGTGACCATATAACATTATTTGTTTTGAAGTGCAAAAGCCTGAATAGAAAGTGCATAGAAGACCAGGATGAAACCACAGCAGCTGTTGCAGGGTCTTCTCAGAAAACCTGCTGTTGCCTTCAAGTGAGATAGCACACTCTTCACCAGATGGCATTAGGAAAACTGGGTAGAACAGAGCCTCCTCAGTTTTTCTGGAATTCTTGGGTATAGATTATCTTTTTTTAATTGTCTAGAGATGAGGAAATGTAGCCATGAAAGACCAGGTGATCTGGCCAAGGACTTCCTTCCAGTTGGCAGCAGAGAAGGATCCAGGTGTTCCCAGTCAGCTCACTTACTCCGGGTGGGCTCTGTGGTGGCTAAATGACACACCACAGCGAGACTGAGATCTCAGCCTGAGCTCTGCAAATGTTATCTCATTCATTAAATAGCTGGTTCCCTCCTGAACCAGTGCATTCTGGAAAGTGTTACTACACCACCACAAAAAAAATTTCCAGGTGTGGGTGTCTGGCACCAAAAATAACTTTCAGCAACTGTCTAGCAGCTTCCTCTGAGACATGTGAAGCTCCAGCACCAGTGAACTACACACTGGCACATGCCCTGCTTGGGGAACACCTAACATCCTTGTCTCTGGTGGCTCCACAGGGCTTTGGGTACCAAACCTTCCTGGATTGAAGGGCTTGTCCAAGCCATACTGCACACCAGCCAGGTGAATGTGATTGCAGTAGACTGGGTTTATGGGTCTACAGGAGCCTATCCCTCAGCAGTGGAAAATGTCACACGGCTGGCCCTGGTCATCTCACAGTTCATCAGCAAGCTCCTGGTAAGCTACTGTGCGTTTCCAGTGCAGGGAGCATGAGCAGGGAACTGCTCCCAACCTGCTGTATTCAGATGTTGGACAACTGGATTTTTTTATTCCAGATTTTTCTTTTTTCCCCTCTTTTGGTCCAGGCTTGAGCATGCCACCATTTTTCTTCTTCTTTTTGAATTTTGATATTTTCTGGAAAAAAAAACCCAGTTGTCAGCTGCCTCTCCAGCTCAGGACAAACCTAAAACCTGCCTTGGGTTTTCTCAGATCCATATTCACTGGACAGTCTTCTTCTGCTCAGAAATTTTGTCCAGGAAGCTGGAGGGAGTGAGATCTGAGGCTGGATTATATTTGCTCTGGGCTTCAGATATACTTCCCAGTATGTGGAAAAACCCAGATGTGTCCCACTCTGTTCGTGCAAAGCACAGCTGAACAAGACTTCTGCAATCAGGGTAATGAATCTTTGTGTTAACCAGCTACATGTAAACTCTCCACAAAACGTTTGCATTGCTGACTGACCTGTTTAGGGCTGGATTTGCATCTGTGGACCTAAAGAAAGGCTCTAAAAAACAGAAGGGGCAATACCCATCATTTCCTTAACTATCTGGTTTTCCACTGTACACCTCAAAAGCAATGCTACATCAGGAGAGTTACAGAGCTGCTGTGTGGGCTGGGACAGGGTATTTCACCTTTCTGCTACAGAGACATAAATTTGTATTTTTGTCACCCTGCAGGCCCTGGGAGTCTCAGGGACATCTATCCACATCATTGGAGTAAGCCTTGGAGCACATGTTGGGGGCCTGGTGGGGCACTTCCATGGTGGTCACCTGGGACGGATAACAGGTATCACCAAACTGAGTCTGGGGTCCTCACCTGTTCTTCAAGAGAGAATGAAAGAGCAAGAAAGGGGAGTCATTCAGAGTGGTCTTTTAATTTCGTAAGGGCTCATTAGATCCAAGCTTAGATTCTGACAGCGCCTTTCCAGCCATCAGTCCCCTCCACGCTTCCAAAAGAGCACAAGATTTTCAAAAAGGTCCTTCCACCTCTGCTACACTCTTCAAATTGGTGCCAGCTTAGAAAAGTACGAGCCCTCATGACTAGTGAAAACCCACAACACCCACAAGCTTTGCTTCCAAATTATAGCATGTACGTGTGGTTCTTAGAATTAAAGTCCACAATACAATTGTGGGGGGAGCAGCAGGAGTGAGTTGCTCTGCAGAAAAACATGAGCTGAGAGCCAAGGGGACAGCAAGGTGGGCAGTGGCCTCACTGACAAGGAATATGGTCCTACTGTGTCTGGGCAAGAAGAGCAGAGCAGGTCCAGTGACAGGAACCAGGCTCAACCACAGTCCAGTGATCACCAGGCAAGTTTGTAGTGACAAGGCAAGCCCAAGATCAAGCTGGGAAGTCAAGTCAGCAAGATAAAGGCAGGACCAACAAGACACAGGGCAGGGCATGGCATCCCTACCACACAGCTCAGGCAAGGAACAAAAGCAAGAGCCTGAGCCAGCGTTGGGAGGACCCAGATGAGGCTTCTTGCTGTTGTCCCCCACAAGCTGGCTGTTTTCACAGTAGGCTGGTCTAACTGTACCAAATCAGAGCTGACCTTAAACACAGCCAGACTCCTGGGTGTGAGGAAGAGGTTCCACTGAGGGAAATACAGAGCAAGATGGTTATAGGCTGATCCTGTCACTTAGAGCTTTTGGTGCACTCAGGACCTCATCAGCCCTTACATGTGGAGCATGAATAAAGTCACAGAATCATTTAGGTAAGGAGGGACTTTGCAAGGTCCCTAGTCCACACACCACCACCACCACCATCACCCCTCCTCAAAGCAGGGCTGCATTGCAAGTTATATCAGATTGTCAAGGGTTTTACTAAATTCTGAGAACCTCCAATGATAGAGATTCATTTTAATAGGAGGGGAATGCCACTAAGAAGGAACAGACATAAAGTCTCCAGTAGTGTGGCCTCACATCCCAGTCTGCCTCAGCCCATGTTGGTCTGTTTCACAGAGGTATCCTCAGGAAGGCTCTCGCTGCACACTCGGCAGGGCAGTCCAGAGAAATGTTGGTTCAGTCTTCACATGTCATAGCTTCCCATGCTGCATGAAATACAGGCATTTCTTAACAGAAACTGAATTTCTTGCTGGGCCCTTTTTAAAGCTGTGAATCAAACTTTACATTAGGAGAAAATTGGAGTAGCGACTGTCCTGCACCAGAATTTTATGATCGGTGATGTCTTCAGATGAGCAGAAGCAGACATTTCCATGAAACCATGGTAATTAGCTTCAGAGTTAAAGACTCTTCCCCTTTGTGTTGTCCACATGTAATAGAAGCTCTGTAGATTTATTTATTCCATTTGTAACTCTGCTAGAATACAACCCCTTTTCCACATTCCTGTTTATCCTAAGATTTGATAGGCACATTGGGTATTGCAGATTCCAGTTCAGATTTAGGAGCCTAGACAGGTTGGATTAGACCCAAGGTATGTCTGATCTCATCTTCTGCCTCCTCACACACATGTGTACACTCACACAGGAATGTGATCCCAGAGCCACAATCTGCAGAGGTGTTTTCAGTCAGCTAAGAAGGGCTGTGTGGAGCAAAACCAGAGGGAGTCTTAGGATCAGAGCACAGACTTGACTTTAACAAAGTGACTTTCTTTAATCCATGCCTGTTCCACTGGATATCTCCTTGTGCAGGAAAGAAACTGGAATGAACAGCACTTACCAAACTCAGAAAAGAACACTTTGTTTCAGTACTTGCAGAGGAAATTAAAAACCTTGAAGGAAGTAATTTGCATGTAGAGCTCCAGTAAATAGTTTCCTTAGCTGCCAAAGATGTACATCTCAATGGAGTTTTTGCAGCTTGTGCCTGGAGAAGGAAGGGATAGAGGAGAGAGGATACAAAGCTGCTTGCATTGGAGCTGTGCTAGAGTTGACTGCTGTTCATATTAGGTTTCTGTCTCCTCAGCATGAACTTCATGCCACACCAAAGAATGATTTTCAGTATCTTTAGAAGCCTTTTACTACAACGTGGTCTGTAGAAGTGGGTGAGGAACCTCTGAGCTTTTTGTGCATATCAAGATTAAAGAACCTTTAAGTCTCATTCTCAGCTTTTATTTACAGAAAGAACCGGAAAGTAGGTTTTTTCCCTTCTTTTCCTTTTCCCCTTCCCTCTCCCCTCACAATTGCAGACATGCCCATTTGTACATAGTTGATATTGCCTTCTCCATAGACAATTAATAGGACTGAGTCCAAAGCAGTGAAACCAGCCAGCTCCAAGGCTAAGTGGCACGTAGAGCAGACCTGTTTCCTAAACTATTGTTGTCTGCAGAGTGAAAAAAAGTCTTGTGAGGTTACTTTTCTACAAAATGGAAATAGGATAAACCTCAGAAAAAAATTACCTTTAATCTGCTCCTTGGTAATGCCAAGGATACTTTTCTGTGTTCCTTTGAGTCCCCAGAAGTTGCTCTAGGAGCAAATTTTAGGCAAAAATGTAGATGATTGCTAAAGACTCAATTTTATTTGTGGGGAGAGGGCTCAGAAGCCTCTTTGTTTTAAAATTGTTAGATAGTATGAAACTTTTGTAATTCCTCAGTTGGTTAATGCCTGGAGTGCTGAATTCACCACCTAACTGCTGATCTCGTGATATTTCTCAGACTGTAGTGCCAATACACATGACAGTACAATTTGGGAAGGCATTAAAAGTTTGATTCTCTTTCATCAAAACTCCAAGAGACACTATGCACCCACTCTGTCAGAGCTATTTAAAGCTCAGCCATGGCTTTACAGCCTAGAGTTAAAACATTGCTAAAAGGGTGTGCAACAGTGGAGGACAATGCAAGGAATCTGTAGTGGAAGCTGGTGCTGGCAGAAACTATTCCGGAGCGTAATCGCTGAGACCTGGGAATAATTTATTATTTCTGCCTAGCAAGATTTTTAAAGATTTAGATAAAATAACTGGTCCAGAAATAAGAAGGAGAGGGGCTGAAGAGTACTTGTTGTTGAGGTGTTTGATTTTGTTACAGCCCTGGATCCTGCAGGCCCTAAGTACACCAGAGCCAGCCCTGAGGAACGCCTGGATCCTGGGGATGCCCTGTTCGTAGAAGCCATTCATACCGATGCTGACAGTAAGCTGCCTTCCCTCTTCCTCGGCCTGGGCTTCTGGTCCTTCTGACATCATTATTGCTGAGGAGTCTGTAGGTCATTGTCCCTTTTTTATCAGACTACTGTGAGTTCAGGTTCACTCTGAGGAAGTTTCTTGTTAAGAAAGGGTTTGATGATGAATTCATGCCCCAGAGCACTTCAAACAACAGACAGACAGGTGGAGATTGATACAGCAGATTGAGTTTATGCAGAACCAGCTCAGCAGGACTTTTACTGAATGAAAGTAATTTATAGGTCTAGTCTCACTTTGTTTTTTCCCACCTGATGTAAGAAAGGTGCCACTGAGAGTGCTGTCGGAAAATAACAGAGTCAAACCAAGAGCTGGTGCAAAAATTGAGTAACTTCTCCAAAGCACTGAGGATCTACACAGGAAGAGCATGTGCTAAAGAATAATGTGGTGCCTTTAAGTCACACCTTTTGCCTGGAGACCACAAAAACCTCTACCAACACAACTCTCAATTATGCTTCACAATCCCACATTAAGGCTGTGGTGATCTTAGTTCTCCTTTACATAGAATCAAAAACTAGACTCGCTGAGGTGGTGGTGAAGACAGAGTTTCCAGTAATTTTGAAGGCAGGGCCTGGAGCATTTTCTGCTCTATGCATGAAACCTGCACAGTTCAGGCATGTAGAAGCAGGAAATCTGGCCTTGATGTCTCCAGCACTGGGGCTGGCTCCAGTACTACTAATGTTCAACATATTATTGGGACCTGTCATAAACATGTAGGGTAAAGCCTACAGAAGAGCCAAGTCTGAAAATGAAGTGGCAATTCACCTCCTTTCAGATTTCGGGATCCGGATTCCTGTAGGCCACATCGATTATTTTGTCAATGGAGGCAAAGATCAGCCAGGATGCCCCCGATTCATCTCTGCAGGTAAGAACACTCTCTGGCCAAGTGAAGAGCTTTCAAGGCCATTTAGCAGACTGTGAAAATGGCAAGCAGCTCCTGCTACAGCCAGGGCAGACAGCAAAGCAAGACGAACATGTATTCACAGCCCACCTCTCTTCTCAGCAGTACAGGAAGCAGGTGACATTAAAATCACATACAGATCAAGTGTCTTGGCAGCACCACTGTCAAGAGATGTGATTTTGGTGATGCTTCCCTATGACACAAAACCCTAGCATCAGTAGAGATGACACTTTTGCTAAAAAGACTCTTAGGTATCACTAATGAAAGCTGCTTTTGGTTTTCCTGCTGCAAGTTGTGTCTACTTAGAGAGGCAGTTTGTACACTTACTGTCCTTTTCTTCTAGAGAAGAGGACTTTCCACAGTAAACAGTGTGGACTCACTAACACTCAAATCTGTTCTGTATGAGTCAGCTGCATTGAGGCTCAGCTTACCTGGGATACCTATGGTATCTCATTTCCCATAGCTGGGGCTCCAGTACAGGTGGGAGTCAAAGCTGCTGCACCCCCTTACAGAGAGCTTGGGGCCTGACTGATGGGACACTGACAGAAACATGACAGCTCTGTGGTCCCCCTCTTCTACGGGACTCAGTCTGAGAGATAGGTACACTTTTAACTTTCTGCAGAACTTTTTCTGCAGTGGGATCTGAGCTTGCAGTCACAGAAATGTCCTGCAAAATGTTATTAATGGGAAGGTGATCACTGCAGTAAGAGTGTTCCTTGACTCCCAGTTCCTTGGGAATGTGCAAAAAAACTGCAGCCAAGAGGAAGGCTCATGGCTGCTTTTCTCTGGTTGATTTTCTCCTTGCAGGCTATAACTTCCTGATCTGTGATCACATGCGGGCAGTACATCTCTACATCAGTGCCTTGAACCATCCCTGCCCCATCATGGGGTTCCCCTGTGCCAGTCATCAAGATTTTCTAAATGGTCATTGCCTGGACTGTGCAGAACCCTTCTTGTACTCCTGTCCCAGAATAGGTACAGTACCAACATGACACCTTCCCGGAGCAGATGACAATATGATGGTGTCAGTGCAGAGCACAGGATGCAGTCTAGATTTTTCTGTGCAGGATTTGCTTTGGATCTCTTTGGGAAGAGTGAGAAGCTGTTTCATTTTCAGGCTTCTATATATACACATATAAAAGCTCATATATTGCCCTAGGTAGAACACCAAAACCTTGAACATTTCTGATCTTTAAACATTTCCTAGGACCCAGATATGTGTTGAAAGAGAGTTTCCAGAATCACCTGCCAGAATCAGTGGGCAATTGCTTAAAAAAATGTCTTGTTCAGAGAAGCAGCTGGAAATTTTAGTTCAAGCCTGAAGTCTCATTCTTCTACACAACTCTGTTGCTGAGTCACCTCCTTTTCATAAATTTCTGCCATGGTCACCCCAAAGATGAACTCTCTGGACTGGGAGAAGGTAATAGATGCCTCTTTTAGGCTTCTGAAATTGGGCTGTGGCATGAGGAAAGGAAGTGTCCTCTGCTGCTATTTCCAGTATGGTACCAGAGGAACATAAAGAGAGGCCTTTTTTGGTATAGGTTCTCTCAGATCAGCCACTCCTTCCCCATCTCCCCAAGCCATTTTGCCAGCTAGTCAATGATGCAGGCCCCGAATTACGGTGGTTTCCTCATTTGACCAAGGAATTCAATTTCCCTTGTGTTTGCACTGTCATTTACATCTACACTAAGTTTCCTGACTTGGTAGTCTTCAGTCTTGCTCATTTTACACAGATGCAACTGATAGCACAGTTTGTTATCAGAGGAATGGAAAAAAAGCCACCAAGAGGTTCTCTGGTGATGACTACCTGGGGTAGCCAGAGTAGGTTTTCTGAGGGAATGTTAACCTGTCAAACAGCCACCACAAACTTGTACTTGCTCTGATTTACACTGGTATAAAAACGGGATCTGTTCTCTGAGACAGGGGAGTCAGGCAGGCTGAAAGGAGGTGACTGATTATATTTCCATTCTGTCATTCATGGCTTTCCCTGCACTGACCTTATTTCCTCCCACAGGCCTGCTGGAGCAGGCAGGTGTCAACATGAGCAGGCTGCCCCAGGAAGTGAAAGTTTTTTTAATGACAAGTCCTTCAGCCCCATTCTGTGGTAAGTAGCATGAGAGAAAAATGAGCCAGAAGGGTGTTGGCCAATGAGGCACATCCTCCAAGGAGCCTAGGTAGTTACAGCATGCTATCTTATCAGAATCAGCTGCTGTGGGCCACAGGGTCTGAGACACACCGCTGAAGAGCAATAAGCCTGCACATCTCCTCCACAAAGCCCTTTCCAACAGCTTTATTAGTGTGAGCACAGCCCTGAACTGACACAACCACATGGTTTCAGGACTGAAGAAAAGGGGATTGAAAATGCCTGTCTGTTCACACTGGACGATACAGACATGCCCCCTGTGCCTCACATAGCACAGAGACTTGATTCTTTCTTATGTCTGTCTAATCTTTTCTGCTGGTGGGGCCAGGGAATGAGTGCTAGAGCCCCTCTTTTGGCATGGGTAAGTCCTACAGATAGTACCTGTCCTCACTCCCACATTCTTTGCCTCTTGCTCAGTCCACCACAGCCTGGTTGAGTTCCACTTGCAGAAGAAAAGAAACAGAGTCACCAGCATTGAGATCAGTTTCAGCAGCAACAGCACCAAGGACACAGCAAAGATCACCATGTGAGTGACAGTGCGTGCTTCTGGCCTGTTCATCCTAATCCAGGAAAGGCAAAACAACAGTGTATTTCCCTGAGTGATGAACCACAGCCTTGTTTCTTGAGTCTCTCCACATTTTCCTTAAAGGCCCTGAAGAACCAGGCATGTGCTACCATTACTCAGTAACCCTGACTGGGTCCACATCTTCCCTGAGTGCACAAAGCAGTAGGAACACCCTGGGACCCCCAGATCTGCATACTTTGTGTGGCTGTGCTGCTTTCCTTTCCACACCATAGCCTGGACCTGGTGCCACCAAACTGCAATCACTGTCAGATAGTTATTAGCCCTGCTCTGGCAGACAGGGGTGGCTTACAGCAAGACCCCATCCACCAGAGGCTCCAGACTGATAGACTTGGTGGCTTAGACATTTCTCTTGATGCCCAAGAGGACAGCAGTTGCAATGAGGAGACAAGTGCACCTCAGCATAGTCAGAAATGTGTTAGTAGCTTGCTGCTTCTGCAGTAATGCATCAATGCTCTCATGCTCCCATTGCAGGGAAAAGCAAAGGGCAAGGGATCAAGATCCCCTGTGTAGACAGAAAGATGTCTCTTGAAAGCACCACTCAGACTGTGTCTGAATTAAAGGATCAGACTCCACAGCTTCCACAGCTCTTGCCACAAGGGGATCTCCCCACCCCAGCAAGTTCCCTAGAACTCTTCCTCACTTCTTCCTACTCCTTGCTCATTGTTGTGGACTGGGAACCACAATGCAGCTAGCACATGCTGCTGGCTGCCTCAGGAAGCAGGAAAGCTGCCTGCTAAAGAGTCCCAGCCAGCTCTCCTGGGATCAGAGGGCTTCCAGTGCTGGATCCCACAGAGTCCTTACTGCTAAGCCAAAATATTGTGACCTAGAGCTGATGGTGTTGCTGCTTCAATTGTGGGCAGGAGGTAAGGGTGAGAAATGGGGAAGGGGAAGCCACACTCTAGGGTACTCTCCAGAGTGACATAGATGCTTGGTCACAGATTTCCAGCCAGGCACCACAATTTGGGTTTGTACTCCAGCCTGGTGGAGCTCAGTCTGCTCAACTCCTCCTGGCTTGGAAGCCAAACCTGCCTTTTCCACAGATGCAGAAGGGAAGAAATAGGAATACCGAGGTCAGACCAGGATCTGTGCACCACTTCCAGCGGCAGTTGTCGGACGTAGGGTCTGGTGCAAGTCCAGCAGAAGGCATGTGAGCGCTGGAGGGAAAGGCTGCCCGGGGTTGTGAGCCAGGCAGGCAATCCCGAAGCTTTGCTGTACCCTCCGGTTTTAATGAGACAGTGGAGTTAGAGCAGGGTAACCTATCCAGAGATGCCCTGCGGGGGGAACAGCAGCTGTGTTTCATTTAAATGCCTTTCTTAGAAGCACAAGGCTAAACTGAAAAATTTGCTCACAGCAATAAACCTACAGATTTGAGAGTATAAAACTGAAGATACTCCTTTTAATTCTCACTGGTAACAAAGGGCAAATTTCCCTGCTCTAGGCAAAGCTCAGGCTTCCAGTGCAGTCAAGCTCAGAGTATCAAATGGGCATCTAAACATAGATCCTCACATCACAGCTCAGACACTGATCGATCAGTGAGTTATCTCAGATGATCTGATATGTATATCCTCCTGCAGTTTCCCAGAAGTGTGGAAGGACTTACTTGGGAGTGCTCAGCTAGTCTCAAACCTTCAGCAAGGGACTCACATGGTTGTGTCTTGCCCCACATTGCCCTTCTCATCTCCTCTCCCAAATACCCATTCCAATCTCACTCCTCCCCACATGTTGCTCAGAGTGTTCCAGGAGACATGTCCCCAACCGTCAGTAGCTGACATGGGGCTGATGAGTGAGGAGTTTGTTACACAGGATATTTCCCAGCTGCACTGCTGTGTGCTTACACATCACATGACATCATCCTCCATATCCAAGAAAGCAAACCTCTGAAGCCAGCCAAGTCTCCTACATCCATCCAGAGGTTGTGCAGGGTTGGACCAAGTGTCAGTCCCAGAAGTGGCTCTCTTCAACACGGTTAACTGTATTGTGTTCCTCTGTCCATGGACAATATGCCATAGAGAGATGGCTTCCATTTGCTATCCATTATTCACTTTTATAACCACAATTTTGTCATGCCTCTTATTTTTAGCAGCTTCAAGCCAGACACAGACACACAAAACCCAGCAACTACTGCTGCAGTGTAAGAGAGGGACTGGGTGTGCTGGTGTGGGTTGGCTGCTGTGAGTGCTGCTGTCAGCCTGTACCTGAGAGCTACTTTGGTTAGCAGAATTGTAGACTCTTCCTGACCCTTTTGTCACCTCTCCCCTTTCCCTGCCAGCATGTTTCTGATCAGACAGTCACCCAGGTGGTTCTGGGATCGTGCCAAATCAGCTGCACAGATGTCATTCTTCATGGGCACAAGGAAATCAATGATCTCCGTGTTCTAGGAGGTGCCAAGTACATCAAGTGTAAGGCCCACTGAATGGACTCCACAGAAGGGACTTAAAATGCCTGGGCAGGACACATCTGTGGCACACAGCTGACTGGGCTCTGGTCGTTGGCTCATTACCAAACCTCTGTTATTTCTCAGTTCACATTGCCTGGGTAAGAGCATAGTGACAGACAAAGGTCCCTCTATCCAAGCATCCCATCTTCAACATGATCAAAAGCAAGTAGCTAGAGAAGAGTATAAAAAATCTCTGGGTAAGCATGTAGCAATACTTCCCCACAGAGTTTCCCAGTGTCTAGTTACATCTCAGGGACTTTCAGAACCAAAGATGAGATCTTTATTCTTACCAGCTTTTGTATTCCACAAACTTGTCCAGTCCCCCTCCTCTGACTTGTAGAGCCATGTAAACTTTCTGGCATTCACAACATCCCACAGCAAGGATTTTAACAGCTTGAAAGGAATGGTGCAGTGTGCATTTTTTTGAGCCTGCCACCTCTTGGCCTTCTTTGATGAACCCTGGTACTGGAAGAAATGGTGAACAACTGGTCCCCATCCATGCCATTCACCATTTCATAGATATTGACTTATCTACCATCTGTGGCAAGGTGAGCAGTGTTTCAATTGATACACAACAGTTAGAACAGTGGTTGTAATTGTGTGATGGAAGGAAGGATATTTATACAGAAATATTCCTGAACAGAGAGGTAAAACATGGAGAGACAGCTCATGCAATGTCTAGTTTTGACAGATGAGTCTTCTCACTCCATTTTATTATGTGAGGGCTTCACAATAATAGTGCAGGTTCCTCCAGTGTTTCCATGGATATGCACATGGACTGTATCTGTAGGTTCATGGAACACATCCCTCACATCTCTCATCCCGCCTTGCAGACCTAAGGACCAGGAGACAGGCAAACAGCTGCTGGCTCACCAAGTTCCCCTCTGCCAGATAAACAGTGTGACCCTGAAGTATATCCCCAAGAATCGTTTTTGGAGCAAGGATGAGCCATCCATTGTTGGCAAGCTCTGTGTAGCACCGCTGCCTCTCAACAGCAGGTAAGCCACAGGAATGTTGTACAGGGATACACTGAGCCTGTGGATGCAGCCTGTGGCTTGAAGCAATGCATTCTTCTTCCTATTTAGGGACACATGTAAAGAGGTCTTTCCCATCACCTCTGTGTCCCATGTAACTCATCTTGTATTTGTGAAAGAGAAAAGCTGCAAAGGTAGTTTTCTAGGAGTTTTCTGAAATTCTTGCCCCAGGATGAAAGTGTGGTGCCATGGAAGGAATACAGCTGCAACTCACATCACCTTGAAGATACTTCAGTCACAAACCATGGCAAAAGCTTGTACTAACTAGAATTTATTCCTGTATCCTTGCTTGCCCTCTCCATCTTCCCCTGTCTACAATGGGCCCCCATCTAAAACATGACAGGTGAACATTTTTCAGGATGAGACAACAGAAGACCAGTAATATATTTCTGTGTCTTATACAGCAAGGTTTATAAAGCACTAAGGCTAGACAACCATTTTGGCATTTTCTAGGCCAGACATGGTATAGACCTTCAGCCATATTTACCTTTCCTGGAGTAAAAGCAGCCAAGTCCTTCCCATCCTGAGAAAGGTCTTCTCCATAATACAATATTCTTGCCAGGAGTTTTGCAGATCCAAGTTCTTGCAGGCAGGACGAAACAGCTGGGTCTATACTGACACATTAAACTGTCCACATCGCTTCTGAAATGCTGGCGGAAGGCTGAAGCAAACTACTGGATACTTCAAAGCAGGTTCAAATTCTGTTTTGGTGGACAGTAAGGAGGCTGAAGCTCTAGGCAGTAAAAATATATTCAGTAGGCCCAGAAAGGGGAAAAAAAAAAGGCACTCCTACATAAATACCAGGTATTCCCTTGAGTATAAGGACTATTCCTTACTAGCATGTTTTGCACTCCAAAGTTGGGATTGATGTGCTTTTATCACTTATGAATGGGACAGCAAGGCACATTGCCTGAAAGAGGTGCTAACCTGCACCCCTGGAAGCACTGAACTTGGCTTTGGTACAGATAGAAAGCTGTAGAGTTGCACAAGCTCACAACTGTGCTGCTGTCACTATGCTGGGAGCACCCAGAGCAACAATGGTGCTGCTTGGAGGGGTCAGGGAAGGGTGAAGGACACAAGCCCATACACGCCCTTCCAGCCAGTCCATCCCAGCCAGGGCACAGCACCCCATCCACTATACCCTGGCAAAGCAGCACAAGGTCCAGCACCTGACTTGCTTCTGTGTTAGGATAGCAACTTCCATCTGCTAATGCCCAGCCTGACTTCTCTGTGCTCTTCCCACAGCAGGACAATGTCATGTCTGCCCTGGAGCCTCACCCTCCACAGCAAAACAGACATCTCTTATGACCTGCCTACTGCTTGTGCCTAGCTCTGCCTTCAGGATACACAAAACCAGAATGGAGTTCTAAACCTACTGCTGCTCTCTGCTACCAGATGATACATTGACCATAAAACTGGATGGGTTTTTTACTCCCTGCATTAGGGGCAAGATGTCAAGGAAAAGAAGTGTGTGGCAGATTGGCAAATACAAGGTTAACTGGTTACAGCAAAACCTTCCAGTTAAAAGACTGGATTGAAACTTTTGTCTCACAAGTTGTGTACCCAGCTCTCAAAGTGAGACAGGCAAGTCATTTAATCTCAAGGTTCAATCTGTATGAAAGAAGGAGTAGATAATACCACTTTTCATAGTGGGAGTATTGGCATAATTCATTAGTGTTTTATATTAAACTGTCCTGAAATCTTCATATTAAAGGTGACAGGTATTATTTTTCCTCAGCAAGGGGAAACAGTGTGGCCCAAGTTTGGCACAGGAAGGAGTCATTCTTAGCCAGGACTCCAGTGGGAAACTCACTAGTCCCATCTATGAGATGCTTTCTGTGCATCATTCTCTCTGAAGCTCACATGAAGTGAAGCTGACACCAGGAGCAGCACAGTGCTCTCACATCCAATTTTGCACTGCTTTGACCATCTGCCCAGAATACAAGGTAGTGGGAGAATGGAGCATTGTAGCAACAGGGCCACCTAACACAAATTAGTTCCAGGAACTCAGCACAGCCTTTCAGACCTGAAAAAGTAGTTGATGTCTGGAAATAACTGGTGAAAGATTACAGCAAGATGCATGACCACAGAAAAAACACACCCACACCTTTTCCACACCATGTGCAAATTAAAGAGGTGACAAGTCTTTCATCATTTCTGCATACAAATCACAGCTTCTGTTGACTATTTTCTCTGGTTCCCTGTACTGACTTCACTGAGCTATAGAAAAATGCAACAGGAACTCCATGATCAGGAGTGAGGGACATGCTAATGGCATTTTTGCCATGAAGAAGTCTCAAGTCATTTGCCATGAGCTGTCACTCCTCCACTAGACAGTGTCACAGCAGGATTAGCTCCTGCTTTCAGTTCACATCCAAGATTTTGGGCCCTGTCTTGTGACTGTTTGGAAGGACAGCTAACAAACACCATCTCCAACACACACTCAGGAGAGGGATAGAGCTGGACTCTGACAACCTGATAGAGATCCATGTTAGTTGGCACCATGATTGAAGAGTTTCCCGTGAGCTTCCTGTTGAAGACTGGAATATATGCTCAGCAGACACCTGTGAAGAGCAGTGTATAATTCAGCCCAGCCTGGTCCACTGCTTCAGGCAGGTGTGTAAAGCACCTTGACAGATGGACCCAGTTCCATTATGCATTTCAGTTCCTTTGTAGGAGAGACCACAGCAGCTCTCGTGTCAATCTGCTGGAGACATTTCTGAGCTGTGAAGGGCAGTGGGGTCAGGCTGAAGTATCAATGCATCGACAGAGCATGGTGACAACCATCAGCACGATGATTCCCAGGCCTGGGGCAGCCCCATTCTCCTGCCCTGGTGTGGGAGAAAAGATGAGTAGTCCAAGGAGCTGTGTACATCACAGATCCCACATACTCATTACTCCAGAGGCCCTCGGTAAGAGTGCCAGATCCCAAGGGCACAGGATTTGCCCAGCTGAGACTTGAAAAACAGGCCAAACCAGGCTCTGGGCCACAGCCCCTGTGTGAGCAGAGCAGGGCAGGGCAGGTGGGGCTGCCTCCACCAACCCAGGGCTGACACAAAGCCAGTCCCACAGGCAGAATGGCTGTGCCCCCAAGAGGCACTGAAGGACACACTTCCCTGTACTGACAGAGGGACTGACACTCCTTGC
>NW_008237619.1:7366976-7370776 GCF_000691975.1 Corvus brachyrhynchos | reverse complement strand
CCTGCCCTGGAGAGGCTCCTACCCCCATTGCTCAACTTGATTGCACCAAGCTCTGCGAGACACAGGATTCCTCCACAGGTACTTCCAATTCCCTGACTGAGGAAGTGGCTGTGGAAGCTCATCAGACAAATCCTGTTGCAGCTGAACTTGGAAGAGGCCTTCTATCACCACACTATTTTCATTAAGGCATTGTCCTTCCTACCAATGGCTGCTCTCTTCACAGATATGTTGTATCCACTCCTTCTTCATTCGATGTTTGTGCATCCTGAGGTTACTCCCCCTTGAGCACACAGAAAAAAGGGTTCTTGACTACACCTGTTCCCAGTCCCAATTCCTTCTTTTTCTTATTTCAAATGAATCAATGCAAACAAACAACCTTTCACCAGAAGTCTTTTTTCACCAGCTTCTTGGAGAAGTTGTGCTTGTCATAAATGAGAAATCCTAACTCCTGGAAAGGTAATTTCTGGTCTTACTAGACCAGATGCCCAGTGAGATGCATATCATCAAACACTCCATTGCAAGCCCTTTATCAAAGCTGTCAGGTGGCCCATTTTCCCTTGCCCTGTCCACTCTGTGCCTTGTGATCACCTCAAGTGATCTCCCTTTTCAAATCCTTCCCCCCTCCCACTGTTCTCTCCCTCTTCAAATCCTCAAACACTGTTAGTTTAATCTCTGACTTTAATGGGAATCAGTGAATCAAAGGGAACACAGATTCTGCAAGCAGGCTGGTATTGCTTGCAGAGGTATCGGTGCACTTTGGTGACAGAGCTGCTGACACACCTCAGAGAGGCAGGACTAGAAAACAAACCGTGGAAGCACACTGGGGAAGGCAGCTCTGGTGAGCAACCATGGGGTGGGAGGTGCTGGAGTGTCACACTGCAGTCTTAAGCATGTGCTTCATGTGCTCCTGAGTGTAGATGTCTGCTGGCAGACATGCTAAAGAGTGTCTCTGTGGTCAAAAACCTGTGTGAGCATCTGCTCCCTTGGAGGGGCTTCAGGATCAAAACAGCCTGTTGTTCCCTAGAGTTCGGGGGTCTGAGTGGGAGCCAGAGGGGCTCGTCCTTTGCAGAGAGGGTGAGAACTCTGGAGATGGTTTTCGGAGGCTGCAAAAGGAAAGCAGTGGAGGAGGGAGGAAAAGGGGGCCGGGGAAGAGAGAGGGGGGGAGAGAGACAGAGACACACCGTTACTATCAGTACTTTCAAATTTTTCCAAGACACAAACCTCATGGAGCCCACCATTACTTGTTCTTCTCCCCTCCCCTCCTAAATGAATATGCAAAACTACGTAATTCTTCAACTGGTAAATCAGGAAACAGGGTTGTGCACCCATTCTGAGATGGCAAAACCAAACCTCTCCAAAGTGCCTTCTGTGATATTGGTGAAACAAAGCCCACAGCTCCTTTCCTTTTGCTCTCAAAGCAGGCACAAAACATTAACTACTAACTTAGATACCAAGTTGCAGACCATCAAGCATCCATCCACCCATCTCACCCACAAAATAGAAAGGCAGCCCCAAGATGTGACTGTAAAAAACCAGGTAGCAACAGCTACACATCCTGCAAGCACTTGATAGCAACAAACTAGAACAAATGCAATATGAACAGGAGAGAAAGCAGGTTGCTTTTGA
Source organism: Corvus brachyrhynchos (assembly GCF_000691975.1). Taxonomy (NCBI): domain Eukaryota; kingdom Metazoa; phylum Chordata; class Aves; order Passeriformes; family Corvidae; genus Corvus; species Corvus brachyrhynchos. The sequence goes on along the minus strand of NW_008237619.1, from coordinate 7,369,150 downwards.
TTGTTTAAATTTCCATGCAAGGAATAAATCTTAGTTTCCTCTGGGGCACTGAGCTATACAGCAGTACACTGTTAAAGCAAGTATTGAACAGAACCTTTGAACCTGCCTCCTTTGAACAGGCAGCATCCTCCTTAGAGAAAGAATGTGCTCATCAGTGGGACATCACAGTCCATCTTACTCATAAGCAGACTAGAAACGCTTTCAAGGAACTAGACGATATGAATAGTAGGCCAATATATCTCCCTGTCGGAACCCTGAGTTCAGAGAATTTCAGTCTTTCAGCACTGACAGGCAATGATCCTCAAAAGCACACTGCATTTGACCAGAGGCCTTGGGAAAGGCTTCCCAAATTATGTGATAGCACTGAGATTATTGCTATGTGATTAAAAAGAAACATGAAACAGAGGCAAAGAAGAAAAGGAACATCTCCCATTAATATTTTCTTGTGTAAGACCTTTGTAGCACTTTGGGCATTCAGGAACTGCCCTCCTGCACTGTAGTGTTGCAAGGTGGCTGTTGTAGTGACAGAAGAGGAAAAGGAACGTGACCCACAGAAGCACTTCAGCATGGGGAATTTAGAGAGATGCAAGGTGATTACCCATGTTGGGAGTTACTGGGGAAGGAGATAAGAGCACAGACCAGGGGAAAGCCCCAGGGAAGCTCTGACCTCAGGGATTTACTTTGAACAATGACACTGCAGGGAATTTCCCTGTTTATTACAGAGGTAGGAAAAAGTTATGAAAGTGCTTTACCTGAGCCATGGCAGACCTACTCGGATTATTTGCTGAGCTGTGACAAGTGTTTCGACAGAGGGAAAACCTGCAGCCTTTCTGTATTATTAGTATTTGTGGCGAGACACCCAAGTCGCTGTGGAATATCATCCAGATGTGACAATTGCTGTTGTGCTGCAATGTGATGTGGGATGTGCTGGGATCTGATGTGATTAGGACACAGAAGTGCTGAGCAGGGTAACAGGGAAGTGCTCATTCCACCATTATGAACACACTAAAGTTTTGGATTCCTTGTCTAATTACCTTAAAAATTAAAATACCACACTGGCTATTGTCTCCAGACTGACAGACAAGGAGATCATCCTCCTCTCCCACCTCAAATACAGCCTCTAAACATCTGGGCTTTTACTGCAGGTCTCTGCTGCAAATATCAGCAGTCCTTGATACTGTCTCAGTCACAAGATGTAGAAAGACAAAAGCTTCCAGCTCACACAGGACTGTGTGAAAGAAAGAATAGCTTTCTGCTGTGTAGCAAAGTTTTGCCCAACATGCACACACCTCTTCTGTGTATGTTCACAGTATTGCCTCACTGCCAAAAATGGGTGGAAATTTTTCAAAAAAAGCTACAGTGTTCCTTGCCGCCTACCTTTTAAAATTGCATTTGAAATTCTGGTTTTATTGAGCTTGATCAACGAGAAGAATTCTACCAATGATCTGAGAATGGATATCCTCCTTCTGAGAAGGCAAAGTGGAATCAAAGCTCAGGCAAAGTGACTTCACCATGTTTGCAACACTACTTGCATTCACTTGTGATTGCGTGTGTTCACAGACACTCCTGACAGCCAGGAGGATGGCTCTTTCATAAGTGATTCAGTGTTCCTGCCTCTCCAAGTAAGGACTGAAAAAGCTGCAAATTCGTATCTCCAGCAGTCTACCAGCAAAATCAGGGACTTCATATCCCTAGAACAAATGTGGATTTTTTTTTTTCTCTCTGTGCCTCCTTAAAAAAGAAAACAACAACCAACCATACAAAACCAAACAACCAACCCCAACAACAAAACCCTAATCAGAACTCTTGCTGACTCTTTATCTGATTCAGCCAAAACCAAATACGCTTGTTCCTTCCCTGGGCACGTTCTTCATATCCCAGAAAATATGAAGAAAACTGCAGACTTGTCAGGGCTCATGCCAGGAGCCAATGCTCCCTGCCACTGAGTCCACAGCACAGGTAGAAGTAGACCCCAGCAGGCACAGAGAAGAGTAGGGCACAATGTTGCACTGTGTTCAAGGCTGCCTGATGGAAGACAGCCTCCCCAGCTGCAGCCCAACCCTCCACCCTGCCATGCGGACCCAACTGGAACACATGCAGGGGTCACTTCTAGAACAGAAATCCTAGTCCCAAACTTGGTGCCTGGCAGCTGGATTATTGTGAGGCGGCAGCAG
>NW_008237619.1:7351286-7366912 GCF_000691975.1 Corvus brachyrhynchos | reverse complement strand
GCTCAGGCTGGAATTTCTCTCTTGGCCACTTGGATTTGAATTTCAAGCACGAGCCACTCTCCCATCTATTTCTGCTTGCCTGCATTGTTCCTCTGCCCCAACAGCCACCAGGCACAGTAATGCTTTTCCCTGAGCTGGCATTTTGGAAGAGAGCAACTAATTCCCACTCATTGGAAAGCAGAGTTTGGGGCATCTTAAAACAATGTTTAGCCTGTCAGTCCACCCAGAGTGACTGGAGGCAAGACCTATACCACCCAGGGCAGACTTTTCACTACCTTACTGATCTGGCAGAGAGGGATCTCAGCAGAAACAAGGAGAACAGATCAAATGCTGGGATGAGCTGCAATGGGCAGGGAGAGGAAGGACTCTGAGCTTTCTCCCCCTGTCCAGACTGAGCACTTGCAGGGTTGATAGCAACTCCTGGCTACCAATCGGCTATAAACCCTGGAGCTGTTTCTAGTCCTGTTGGCATCTCCTGGGATGTGGGCTCTCTCACCTGCAGAGCTCTTGCTCAGCTCAGTACTGGAGTATCTCCTGGCATAGCTCTACCTCATGGTCTCTGTGACCATTCGTGTACCACCTGCCAGCCTAGACACCATTTCAGTTTTTCTGCCTCTCCTGAGGGATGGGGAGAGAACTGGGCAGGGAAGAGCTTTCTATGGTCAGGTTACTGGCCCTTCTACCCCACAGTACAACTGGTGCCTGGAGCCAAGTCTCTGCCCTCCTGCATTTCCTTAAGAAAATCACATAGCTTGAGCCCACCTTCTAGGATTCCTTAGGGCAGCAGGCCAAAAAAACATTGCAGAGGTGCAAACCCATGGCAAATGGCAGGCACTGCTCTGTCCAGGCAGATGCATCACGGGAAAGACTTGCTCTGCAAGTGGGTACTTACACAAGGGTCCCACACAGGGTGAGGTGTGCCCGTGCCAGGAGTGCCCTCACTTCATATACTCCCCTTCGCTCACATAGTCCATAAAAGACCCCGGCAACTCAGCAAAATCTTCCAAGACAAGACTGGTGGAGTCCTCACCCAGCAGGTCACTGTCAGGCCGGGACGCCCGGGGGCGTGAAGCCGGCAGTGGCAGCGGTGGCGGCTGCGGCTCAGAGACGCTGGCCTGGCCAGAGGCAGGCAGCAGCTCCTCACAGTCCTCCGACTCCCCCTCAGAGGAGGCTGGCCCAAGGACATGGTAGAGGCTGGGCAAACGGATGTCGAAGCGAAGGCCAAACTTGGCGAAGAGCTTCTCGTTGAGGGAGTAGAGCTTCTCCGAGATGTCGTAGCCCAGATGGGAGGAGAAGAGCCGGGCGATGTAGCGGTCCTTCCTCAGGAGGAGATACAGCTTCTTCCTGGGCCAAGTGATGTAGCTGCAATCGGTCTCGGCTGTCAGCGTGACCTGTGAGGCAGAGAGTGAGTGGAGTCAGTCCCACTGCCTGGGCAGGGGTCACCCACCTTGGAGCCATGTGCTTCACTCCAGGGAAGGCCCTCAGCCCCTTTGGTGCCTATTCTCCTTGGAGATGGTGGGGCTGGAGAGCCAGATTGTCCTGGTTAACGACTGGATAAATCCTTACCCGCTGCTGTTTCCTCTCCCTAAGGACGCAAAGACTCCATTTTCCTATGCAATTAGTACCACATCCTCATTTAACCCAGCCACATGGATGGCTACGTTTCACGCTCTTGCATTCAAACAGTGCTCCCTATTGACCTCTGAGGGATGTAGCTGAAATGAACAGGGCAGCACAGACACCCCTATCCCCCCACAGAAATGCTACAGAGGGGGATGTTTCTGCATGCCCAGCCAGTTTGAGTTGCCAGCAAGTAGCCCTGGGGGAGGCTGCTGACCCATTCTGCTGCTGGGTTGCACAGCCCCAGAAGGCCCTGAGTGTTGGAAGGGCCACCTGAAAGTCTTGCCTGGTCATCCTATGCCAGAGGGACATCCTGTCTCAGCAGTTCTGCTGGACTCTGTAGGGCTGAATGGCCTTGAAGAACATGGCAGCACAGATCAGTGAGAGAGGAAATAATGAGGTTTTATTGTGTTCGTGTATATATAAAAAACTCATGACGGTTTATTGGATTGATTTTAGAGAACATTTCGTATTGTTTCTTGTTTTGCCAATGTAAAGAGAGACTTTTTCCCCCTAGCTGTAGGACAAGACTAGTTCCAGTAAAAAACATTATATAGTATGTAAGTGTATATTATAATAAATAATAACAATAAAGACAAGAAATGCAGGAAGGGTCAAACTGCCCTGGGCCAAAGAAGAACATCCGAGTGTAATGGAGACACTGGCATGCGAATAAGTGCCAGAGCCAAAATATCCCAGGGGCTCCCTTTCACTCTATACCCAGGGGTCTCCTTGGTCAGCCACCATGGCAGAGGGCCACTGGGAAGCTGAACATGGCTTGGCCGCATGTGTGTGTCCTTGGGTTTGATATTTAATGCCATTGCCCTGCAAACAGCTGTCTGATGAAAGAAATATAGGAGATAAAACCTGAGAACTTTCCCAGGCCAGGCAAGCAAAAAGAAGGGTCACAAGGAAATTGAAGTGAACGGAAACTCATTTTCCGAACCAACTTCTGACACAGTGATCAAAAGTGATCCCTTCTTTTGAGGGATTGAGATGCAGTAAGCAAACCTGCCACCCAACCAGGACAGCAAGACAGATTTCACTCATTAATCCCTCCTGGCACAAGTGCTCCAGCATCAGCAGGAGCCTGTAATTCAGCCTTCTGGGGGAAAGTGCCAGCCCTGAAACCAAACTCCTTCAGGCACTGCGATCCAGCAGTCCTGTGGGAAGCAGACACCCAAAGCAGAAAGCTCAAGGAAACCAGCTATTCTTGTAGACCAAGTCATGCTTCTGCCATTTTTCAACGGGCTCAGAATTGAAACTGTTCAATCCAGAGAGCCATGGGGAAAGCAAAACCTTGGGCAAGAAAAACCTTCCATGCCCTCCTCCAGCAAAGACCCAGAGTTCAACATGCACTTTTTAAACCAAATTATTGCATTGCTAGGAATAAGGTTGAGATAAGGGAGAGAGTTTTATTAACTGCTCAGGTGAGGACTAGTGGGTTAAACAGCTGCCAAAAGCAGCACATCATGACAATTAAGCATGGGCATCAAGAGTAAGGTCCTTCCAGGTACATGGACTGCTCAAGTCACACCCGATGACTGCTGGTCTCACACAGCTGCTACTTCTTCATGCTCCTCAGTAAGCAGATGTGGCATTTAGGCATTTCCAGCACGTGGCCCTCCCTACCTAGGGCTCTACCTCCCCATTCTGGTGCCAGGCACAGCTGACCTCACTGACCAGCCCTGTCTTGCAGAGCAGGAAAGGTGCCAAGAGCATGGTGCTGGCAGGGCTAGTGCAGCCCGGCACCAGCCTGCTCCCAAGCTGTCTCCAACACCACAGATAAAGACCCTCAGGAGGTCTGGGAACATTCAGTTCCATGGAAATTAGCTCTGAAAATGCTGTGAATGTCTTTACAGGTTGCGTGCCTGCTGTCAGCCACTGCAGTCAGCCATTTCCCTGCCTGGAGCACTGGGCAGCCATCACTCTCCCTGCTGGATTCTTGGGCAAATACAGCCCAGGAGCTAGCAGCAGTCTGCTGCCAGACTGAAGACCTGTGCAAAACATGAGATACCACCAGCTCTAGTATAGCCACGCATATATGTATATACACAAGCTTTTCTGCTTCATTACCTTGGTCCGACATCCCTATTTCTGCTCACCATCTGTAGCCCTGTGCCACAGCTATCTCCTGCAGCCGTAACCACTGGCAATGGCACTGTTTTCAGGAGCAATCACCCTGACCCTTTCACACATGAGCCAAATTCAGAGCCTAGGAAAGCAGATTTGGAGAGCTGCCCTAGTTTAACCAAGTCTGCCTGGGGCTACCCTCATGAGAAAGCATCATTCCCTCACGACCATGGTGCTCCCAAGGGATTAGCAAAATCCCTTCTCATATGCCCTAATTGACATAATCAAGATTGACATCCTGACAGGTATCAGGCCATCCTGAGATGTGAGTTAAAGACAGAGGAATGTAGGCTTAAGTAATCTTCTCCAGAAGGAAAGCCAAAGAAACACTGTGGGGTGTTGACAGCAAGGCCAAAATCCTTTCAGTTACTGCAAATGAGAATTGGTCTGGCCTCTGAGCAGGGGATTTTTCTGCTCAGAAAGAACCATATTGGGGTGTGAATCATCCTTTCTGCTTCTCCACCCAAAACACATGACCATCAGAAACTTCTGTGAGGAACAGGATGTTTATGGATTTACATCACTGCTGCATATTGCCACGGCTGCCATCCTGATGCTAGCACAATGCACCCTGCTAGCAGCGTGCAGGGCAAACTCATCAGTATACGTACTAGGGAACACCATAATGGAAGAGAGCCAGCAATTTGACACCTCCATTCCCTGACAAAGTGGAAGGAGCACCATTCTCCACCCTCCTTGCTATCAGCAGATAGTAGGAGCATGCCCTGAGGTCTTCAGAACAAGGTGGAAAAAAAGGTAAAACAGCTGACCACACAACTCTGTGCTGGCTAAACCACCAGGAAGGGGAGGAAAGTATTCCTGGTCAGCTTTGAATGGCGTAATGAGGCCCCTCCATCCCCTTCTCAGACATGCAGCAAAGCAGCAAGGAGTGAAGCTGAGCTGGGGTTACCTGGAAAGTTCCTTCTTCAGAGGGTCGCAGTGACTCCCATTCTGGAGAGTCCAGAAACTGGTATGGAAAGACGTAGTGAAGGAATTGTCCATCCTGGCACACTCGGATCCTGCAGGGGACAGGTGAGGCACACAGGCTTAGGCCACAAAACAGGTGTCACACAAACCTGATGGCTCACACAGTGTGTCCCACCAGGGAGGAAAGAAATACTTGTCTCACACACGTCTTGTATGCTCTTGGGACAGCTGCAGGTGCTTTAGTGATGAGGCTATCCCTCCTTTCTCTGTGGGAAACTATTTGCTGCCACTTCCCCATATTTCATCTGTTTTCTGTTTCTTGCTACAAAGACAGCCCTCACAGGTGCAATGTTTGGTCCTAACCCAGGACTTCTCAGCCCACAGGACTGCTGCTGCTTTCTAGGTACTTCTAAGCCAGCCTGTGTCTCTTTGTGCTTGTGTCTTCCTACCATCCCCAGGACTGCACAGAGGCATCCCCTGTCTCGGTATTGGGAAGTCATTACACTCAGAATCCCCCAAAATCATGCTGCCCATGGTTCCTGACAGACCACCCTGTGAGCTCATCGTTCGCTGCACATTACTGCTCACTTTCTCTTGGCCTTCTAAGTATCCCTTTCGCCTACTTTTGCTACAATTGCCTGCCAGTGTCAAGGTCAAACATGCACTCAGCTCTGCTGTGGGAATAGGGAAGGACCTGCACAGGCCTGGAGCAAAGACAATGGCAGGGTGCTCTGGAGTTCTATTCATAGCTCTGCATCACCAGACTTGGGGCCTCTTGCTTTCCCATCACCCTGTACCCCTGTTGTACAATCCACAAAGGCATTTCTTGCCTTCAGGAGTTAGAAGACTCAGTTTACCTTTGGCTTCTAATCAGCTGGCAGTGCTGCCTGGAAGGGTCAGGGATTGCAAGGCACATTTCCTGATCCAGGCATATTCTGCATTTCCAAGAACCCACTTGTTCCGTTAAAGAGAGAGCACCATAATAGTAGCAATGCTGTGCTGGGTCAGCAAAGACCTCACAAGGCAATACAGTGGGTACCAGGAAATGTAAATCCACTCCCATCTCCATGGAGCATCTTGTACCAGCCAAGATGCATAGTTCCCACTGCAAAAGAGAGCCCAACAACCACCCACCATCACCACCTTACTGTCTGTTGCAGCACTTCCATGTCCACAGAGCAGCATCACATTATCCAGTGCAGGTTAAGACAGCACAGACTCTTCCCCATCAATATTATTTGCAGATACAGTAAACTTCAGAGCCAACTGCTCAGCAGAGATGTTTGGTAAGGGCAAGCACTAATGGAAATGCACATACCAAATTACCTTCCAGTGCTTTGCCATTCAACATCCTGCTCTTAACACATCTTAGAAAAGGGACCAACATCAAAAAAAAGGAAGGTCAGCCATTCTTCACTGCACACTCCCTCACCAGAGAGGATTGGCCACTGCAGTAAAACATGGCCCCAAGTGATGCTTTGTATTCCCAAAGGAAAATCCTTGTGAGACACACCTCCTGCAGCTCAGCACTGCTCCTATTTAGAGATCTTCTTCCTTTCCCATTCTTACATAACATTAGTGCCAAGTTCCTGGCAGCAGCCTGGAAGCCAACACTATTGCTATTTGTATGCATCTGGATTTTGCAAATCATTAAGTAGATATCCTGCTACAGGCATGCCACAGGATCTCAGGTGAATAAATGCCAGTACTTGATCAGCACAGTTCATTCAATCAAATCTCCAGTGAGACTGTCTAGAGGTCCCTGAGGCTCTCCTTGGTGGTCCAGAGGAAGGAGTATCACAAATGCTTGACAGCACAGGGAAAGAAAGACACCGGATTAGGCAGGATCCACCACAGGAGAATACTTTCTCTTTTGATGAAATGATGCTCAAAGTGAAAAATGTCAAAGCCCTGAGGGCTGGGATGTTGGGAACAGGAACCTCTCCCTGAACACTGCTGGCCAGGGAGAGCAGGTGAACTGAGGCCTCAGCACACTCAGCACACAGCTCTTCACATCACAGAGGTGTGCCTGGTACCCACAGAGACCACAGGTCCAGACACTGCCCTCCTGCCTTGAGAAACACTTTCTCACAGCCAGTCTGCTCCCATCATAAATAAGATCACTTCAAAATGACAGAGAAAGGGGTAAGGATTCATCAAAAGTATCACAGGTAAGGCTGAGCTGGCTACTTCATTGCCCATAGCTTGAGTCTGCAAACCATTCCCTGCAATTGTCTTAAGTTAGAAAAACAGAAGAAAACTAACCCCCCAAAAAGCAAATTTCCCCCTTCCCCAACAAACTGATGCATATCTCAGATCCTCTTCAGGGGAAGGACACAATCCTCACCCTACAGAGGGTGAAAATATAACAGTAAGCCACAGCACTTTGCTGTCAGACTTTGTTCAGAAAGAGGGGAGCCTTTACCTGCCAGACAGCAGCAATGAGAGGCGGTCAATGGGCGTCTTGCCCTCCACCGCATAATTCTGGTCTCTGACTAGCGACTGGACCTGCTCTTCACAGCACTTCACGATTTCTTTGTAGACTTCCAGGGGCACCTGCAAGGGCAGGTACATGGTCTTGTAGAGGAGGTCAAACTCTTCCGGGATGGTGTTTCTGCGGAGCCGGTAAGCCAGGTGAGCCAGCTGAAGCAAGCAGGCGAGGACCAGCAGCATGTTCCAGATGAAGATATCCAGCCCACAAGCGCTCAGCCAGCCCCACAGAGCATAGCACAAGTAGCCTGGGGCCAGGAGGCCGAAGATATAGAGGGACCCAAAGATGCCACTTCCCCCCATGTAACCCAGGAGGACAATGCAGCTGGCCAGCTGATAGGCTGCTTCCTCCATAATCTCCTTCCAGGCATCACACACCGGAGGCCGGAGAACAGCCTGCTCCCAAGAGGGGCTGTTTGCGCTCATCCTTCCCCAATCCCCACCCTCCCCAGCCGTCCTGCGCTCAAAGTGAATTGTCATACACAAAGGGTGCTGCAGAGGTTTGAAACCAGGGCTGCTGGATAGCCGTTCTTCCTCTCTTCCTCCTCAGCACTGTCTGGTCCCACAGCACTGCTTCAGAGCGACATGTTAAAAAAGCGCTGCCAAATGTTTTTGCACCCGAAAAATTCCAAAAGGGTTCGCTTCTCCTCTTTGTGACTCACAAACTGTCAGCTGGCCCCCTTCTTAGCCACAATGGTGAGAAAAGAAGCTGGCAAACGTGAGGCCAAAAGAGCTCAGTCAAAAAAAGAGTAGAGGCCATTAGCTGGAAAACTCACAGGACAGAAATCTCCGTGCACTCTGTCTCGCCTGCGCTCCGGCAAATGGAATAGCAACCGTGAGAGAGCAGCAGAGGGAGCTGGTGTTGAGTGTGGAATGTGTATCTCTTGGCAGTGGAACGGAGAGAGACCCCAAATGGATAACCATGTTTGGAATTGAAATCCAAGGAGCAAAAGCAGCGAGAACAGAGAGCAAGCATGCACCCGCTACTTAACATAACTTAGGCGGCCAGATAAGCCCAGCGCAGCGCGAGGAGGGGAGAGGAGAAGGGAAAACAACCAGCTTATTGTGGCGAGCTCCAGTCACACATCGGGCTCTCCACCGCCCTGCACTCCTGCGAGAGAGTGACTTTCACCCAGCATAAAAAAGGAAAAAGGTTACCCCCTATTCCCACTGTGGCTCGTAGCTGTGGCAGGGACTTAGCAAGAGAAGAGAAGAGAAGGCTCTCAATTAATACTTTCCAGGCGCATCACAGCCCCCTCTTACACCAGGGAGCTCCCTCTCATGGGGTGTTTTAGATCAAGGGGCACAAGGAAAAGATCTGCACAGCCAGAGAACTGTGAATGCAAGGGATAAAACGAGAGCAAACAAGCCTCTGGCACCCAGTTTCATCTATCATGAAGACAAGACTATTCTGCCAAAAGCTTTGAGAGTGTGTAACACTTGGAAACATGTTTTGTGGGGAAATCCTAGTTGAGGGATTAAAGGCTCTGTTGAGAAGCACTCTTGAGAAACATCATCTCACATTTTCAGTTTTTTAATAGCTATTTGGAACCTGCCCCAGACCTTCATTTAGTCCAAAGAGGACAGCCAACACTTCCCACTCAGGTAACCCAGGACACAGGCACAAGAGGAAGCCTTTGAGGTCAGTCCTCCACGGTCAGCTACACAAAACATGCATAAATGCAATTCCTCCTCCTCTGCTTCAAGTAACACGTTATCAGTCACACAGGCAGGATCTGCCCCACTGCCAGGATGCAGTTACATTTCAGGCATTGACGCAACCCACGTGGTCTCCCAACACAGTATGAAGTCAGCCTGCACAGGTCAGTGGGGTAGAGATAGGGTTTCAAGGGTGGTCATGTTTCAGGCCGAGCTTGCAGCTGCCCTGCCTAACATACCATTCCCACTGGCACCATTCAGTTAAAGACACACTTATTGCCTCTCCTGCTAATAGTGCTCTGGAATAACACTGTCTCCTGGGCAAGGCTGCAGCAATACTTTATGGCAACCTTAAAGAATTAATCATGGTGTCGGCCAGTACAATCTTACTTCTGCAATGATTAGGCCACGTGCAATACAGAGCTGCATGGATCCTAAGAGCCATCCTGGCAGGTTGCCATGTGGGAAGGAAAGAACACAAATTAAGCTTTGCACAGGGTGAGTACAGTCCATTCAGAAAGGTGCCTTCTGTTAAGGGTAAAGTGTAACAGGGAACCTGGTCTTCAGTGGCCCCTTAACTAAGTGAAGTGAAGAAATAAATCCTACTTACTGAAGCAAAACAGCACTCATTTGCAAGAGTTATGGGGAAATTAGGAATTTTCTCTTGACCTTCTCTGCAAAGCAGGAAGGATGATCTTATAGCCTAAGCACTACAATAAAAATCTTGGGATCTGGGTTCTGTTTTTCATATCATTGCCATATACTCGCTATATGATCCCAACAACAACTTGTCTACCTTTAGGCCTCTGCAAAAAATCCATATTGTAAGGAGCCTCGTCTCCAAGATAGGCTGACATCTGATAAAATGGGGAGTTGGGATGTCAAGATTGTGAACACTTAGGAGAAAGACACTTTACATAAGATCTGTGAGACAAAACTGAACTGCTATGAATAGAAATGTAGAACTACATTAGAGGAAGCATCCTGAGAAGCACCATTGCAATTTCTCCTACCTTTTCATACCACCAAAACCCTTTTGCAGCAACATCAAAGAAAGTGGAAGAAAAGGAAGTCATTAATTTCATTCTTCAGTTAGGTAAATGCCTGAGTGGAAAATAAACTAGAACACAGTGTTACTTGCTGGTGAAGGACCCAGAATCACACCAGGTCTCTGGGCCTTTCCAACTGATTACCTGGGGGAGAGGCTATGCCTGTGTCCAGCTACCATCTGGCCCGAAGTGGTTCCCAGGAAAAAATATAAAACCATACCTAGGCCCTACAAACACTGCTTCTACAAACACCAATGGGGACGCTCTCTGACAGGGGCAGAGGCCTTAGCTTTTATAGGGATACAGGGGATGGGTGAAGACCAATGGGTTACAAAGGATCTGCATAGGGTCTCCTAAAGGATTGTGGGTCTGTCTTTTCTCACCCTGACCAAAGAAGTGGTTGCCTTTCCAGGGAGTCCTGCTGGGCAATTGCAAAATCTCTTATCTCAGCAGAGATCCCTCCAGGGCAGGGGCTGGGCATATCCCACAGTTACTGACTCATTAGGACAAAAGAAGTCCTTCATCTGACATCTTCCAGAACATAAACAGTGGTGTTGCAGTGATGCCGGAGCTAGCACCGTGGGTGAAGACAACCTGTTGTGACTTCTCTGTGGAAGGCAGACAGGAAGCTTTCAACCCACAGCAGTAACAGCCCAAAGCTCTCATTAGAAACTATACAACTTTTCTGTTGGGTCCCAAAGTGACATTGTAGAGAGAATGATACAGCATTTTACAAGGCAGATCTCGAAGCACATACTAGAGATCAATTTAGTGTTTTCAGACCCAAATTTCTAAAAGGAAGATTTGTAAAGTGTTTGAACCACCAAGACTAAATCTTCCTTTCTGGCTTGACAGTACCATGACCATACAGATCATCTGCACAGCACTTTCAGTTTTCCATCCAGCAAAAGTAAAAAAATCCTCTTATTGCCAAAAAGACATTTTATTTTCAAGCCTTGCCTTGGATTAGAGTGTCTTTCTTCCAGAGATGCTGGTTCATCCAAGATGAGTGTTCAAAAGCTAATACTGATTCAATGGGAAAGGGCCATACCAAAGTTGGAAACAACTTGGAATGAAGATGGCAAGTTCATAGAAAACACTGGAGCAGCATTAAGACCCTTCCCTGGAAGTAAACACATAAGCATTACTACAAGATGTGTTTGTGAAGAAGGAAAATAGACATCAAGCTTTCCAGCACTGAAACAGGCAGTGTGGAAACAGATACTTCACTGATTTTCCCACTTAAAACGGACTCAACCAGTAGCACTTAATATTCAGCTGCATGTGATGATGCAATGCAGGTACAGCCTGCACTATGTTTGGCAAATAAATCCTCTGTCCTTGAAAGCCACACCACACAGAGATTATCAGTCCCAAATCTCACAGTAGCTGAATGACTGGTTATTTTGTCCATCCCTTAGGAAATCTACAGGTTCACTACTGATCCCATAAGCTGAAAACTAGTTCAATCACCTGTGTTGAGGACACTGAAGACCGTGGTGGTTTGAAATCACCTCTTTTTTTATTTATGATATAGTGCATTGCTGGCATTTGTCTGCAAAACTGTTACTTACACACAAATAAACCCTGTAGCTCCAAAATATCCACATTTGATTTACAACTGCTGGGGAAGGTGTCAAGCCTACTCCAGACAAGCCCACGGTGAATCACAAAGGTTCAAAGATGGCATGTATTGTATCTAGCTGTACTGCTCTGTAGTTTAGTCAAGTTTCCTGCTACTGCCATGTTTCACACCAAGGTACACACCACCCTGTGCAGGGCAGTGTCTGGCACCAAGACTGTCAGTGAGCAGTAACACAGGAACTCCCACTCGCTGAATGAAGCCCTGAATCCCCTCCACAGGAATACCATAGTAAGACATGAAGCTGCTCAGCAAGGAATTTGATTTGACTACAAGGTTTTTCCGTTGTTGCTTTAAGTATAGAGTTGTCCAGTATCCTTTCTGTACCTGTTGCACACAGGTACATTAACATCCCACTCATCTTATTTCCAAAAACTTTCTAAAGTACTTGCCATGCTTTTACCCTCATAGAGGTCTAAACATCCCAATTCTTCAGTGAACAGAATTTGTGTAAAATTGTGCAGGAATATTTTTTCGTTTCTTGACCTGATATAAACTCCATTCTCACTTGGCCACTCCCTGCCCTGTTCTATTCTGCAGCAACATTTCCACAGTTTGCTGCAGAAACCATCCTACCACAAAGCTGGTGCTCATCCACCTTTCAGCGTTCTCTTCAGTTCAAGCTCTGATACACAATGGTTCAACAAGAAATGACCTTATTCAAGTTTCTACCTCATTCAAGTTTCTACCTCAAGACAGTAATAAACACCAAGAAGAGCAAGCACCAGGTCCTGCTCCTAAAACAGCTACAGTGCCACAGGCAGCTTTGAATGCTTTCTGCCAGAGCCACGCCTGCATCCGTACTCTGAGGCTGAAAGCCAGTGAGGGCACAACTTTTGCCTCAAGACAGGAGCTTCACAAAACATTCCCAGAGGAAGAGTCTAAACTCTCCTCACGCAACTTGTGAGTCTCAGCAGAGGCAGCACCAAGTGTCACATCCTAAATGTTCAGTCAAAAGCCACTGCTAGCTCAGGATATGCAGGGCCCAGCAGGCAGAGAAATGATCGTGACAGCACCCACCCCTCCAGCAGGATCAAAGCCGAGAGAAAAATCAAGACAAAGCATAGATTTTTTATCATCAGTTTCTGAAGAGAAAACTCATCAGAAGAAAAAGTAATTAGTGATACTGTCTTCAGGAAAGTCAACTCACCACAGGAAGAACAACATTAGGGTTGCACAATTACACAGTATGAAGCCAAAAAGCCCCACATGCGTAACACATCAGCAAATGCACCTTGTTTTTCTCTAGACTGTAAGAAGGAATCAAAAGCAACAACCACCCTCCCACTATCATCTCATACAGTTGAAAAACAAAGCCAGAAAACAAAAGCCCATGCACACCTAGCACAAAATTAATACAACAAAAACTCAGCATAGAAAAAAGCTTTACTTTCAGGCAAGTAACCTGTACATACAAGTCACTTGCAGTGACAGGGAGCAATCCTCTGCTCCCTTTCCCTTGAAGAACTACCGGCTCAAGTGAGTTTGATACGGGAAGTACCTGATTTTTTTATTATAAAGAATGAAGCTCAGTAATGGTATTCAAAAACCGTCAGAAGAATTTGACCAGGGCAAATGAAATACAGTTTTGACTCTAAGGAAGTTCATTTCGTAAGCCTGTGGTTGCCTTTATACAAACATAGTTCCAGCTACTGTCACAAACAGCACTACAAGCTCCAGCATGACTGCTGAAAGCTGTAAGAGGGCAATGTTACTAGCACGATTTCACAATTTGCATCAGTGGGAAAACCCACCGAAGTCCTCTCTGTTCAACCACACCACCCCACAGTAATCAGTGTTCCTGTGTTAATGATTAAGCAGGCTTTTCTCATTCTCTCATTCCTGCAGCACACTGTTTTCAGTAAGAAGGGCACTGTCATTTCTTTACTTAAAAAGAGACAGAAGTCAGGAACATTGGTCATTTTCAGACTTTTATTAAGAGGAAAAAATATATTTTCTATAGCAGCGGTGAAGAGCTAGCAGTGGAAAAGCTACAGATGTGATGCATACTCTATCATTAAAGACTCTATAGATTCTTTGTTTATATCTGTTCTTTGAAGTAACTTGCAGAAATAACTTATTTTACAGCTTTCCAGAACACAGTCACACCAAAGACATCATCTAGAAGAGAAAGAAAACACAGCTTCACAAAACATTGGATTTCCACTGGATATTGAGCAACAGTTCAACAGTCAACAAAAAACCCAGCACAAACCCACACAAACCAACTCCCATGTGCCCTAGCATCTGAAATCTAAATTGAGGTTTGGAGCTATTAGAAGACAACAGAGACAGCACCATTCTCTACTGCGGAAGGGTGACCCACAGGGGCTGTGTACTGCCTATGGCTTCACCACCCTCACTGGGACAGCTGTGCTGACTCCAGTGTCAATGAGGACTGCTCTGCCTTCTCTCTCGTAAGGACACCATCGTGAACAGTACTCTGGGCCTTCCAGTGGCACCAGCTGAAGTGCCAGGGTACTTCAGAGGCAGAGGTCCTGAAGGCCATACTCACCCCATTCAGTCCTGCTCATCTCACTCATATCTTGAAGCCCAGAGCTCTCATACACTCTTTGTGAGCTTCAATCAGGTGCCCACAATTTTCTTCCCCCTTCTCAATAATGCTGCAAAACAAAAAGATTTCCAGGATTCAACAAAAACATGTTCACTTACTTTTAGTCAAAGAAACAGAACTGACAAACTGTTGGGGACAATTAAAAATCGCTATTAGGGTCCAGAGATTTTTTTTTTTTTGTCTATCCTGTCCAGGGTAGTGCTGTTTTGGGAAATATAAAACGATCCCAAAAAGTTACCCAAGTCTGGAGCTGTGCACCTAAAACTCTGACAACAGGCATAACAGAACTTCCTGTTAACAGGCCAGAGTCTATTCTGGGCAAGTCCAGATGGGGATTTGTTATACAACACAAGGCTGTCACGTCATCAAACATGCTGAGCTTGCCAGTTTCAAATAATTCAGTAGGGAAGCAACAAAATTTCTCCAGTAAGACCAATACAGAATAGGTTGATCAGTAAATGATACTTTAGTCCAACTTCAGTTGCTTTTTAGGGACCCTGAAGCAAAAAGCAAAACAAACCAAAATACCTATCCAGCTATTGTTGAAAAAATTATTCACCATATATGGTAACTTTTGATGTTACTCATCATCCAAGTAAGAGCTTATCATTGTTGGTATATCATGTATACCACAAAAGCACTTCAGGCTTGCTTTTTGGCTGAATGGCAGAGCTGTTCTCTAGTTTTCTTCTTAGGTTTTACTACAACAAGCATGGACACGTCCCCTGGCTGCCCAGGGCAACTCCATCTGACCAGCAACATCCATCCTACCACCCTTTTCTTAGGGGGCCCTGGATTCAGTTTCACACTACCATGTAATATGTAATTACACCTGCTCCCCTAAATTTAGCAAAAACAGTGTTCAGTATTATATTACCTACCAAACACCATCTATACCAACAGCAAAGTAAAAAAAAAAAAAAAAAAAAGACAACTTGGTCATCAGATTAAAGTTTTTTAAACTTTAAAGATTCACTGTCATAGACTAAGGAGCTCCATTTTGAGGGTGCATTTCATACTATTTTATAGGTCCTATGATCATGACTAAGTCTATAATTACCAATGCAGCTATATAGGTCACCGTCAAATTTTGAAATTCTGTGGGAAATATCATCCTCTGAGACCCAAAAAAACCAGAGTATTTTTCTTTATTTAAAAGAGAACGTAATTTATAATCAGCTGAACAATAAAGATGTTACCAGCTGCTAGTACGTGCTGCTTCAGTCAATCAATAATAGTGAAGATTTACAAACAGCATTAAAAGCCGATCTTTGAAACCTGTTTTAAACTGGGGCTATGAGGTATTAACCTCTTCGCTTCTACATTATCCTTTTAAGACAGTTTCCTCTCCTTCTCCACACTCTCCCTCCTCCCTCGGGTGCTCCAGCACACTCCGTCCGGGGTGGGGAGAGCTCCCAAAATCACGGGCGCACGCTGGCAGAGGCACACACTCCTGGAAGGGAAGAAAGGCCGGCGGGGCAGGGCGCACACACGGGCGGGAAGGGGGAACGCCCGGGCGCGGAGGGGCCGC
>NW_008237619.1:7349360-7350996 GCF_000691975.1 Corvus brachyrhynchos | reverse complement strand
CGGTGCCAAAGTGACATTTTCCAGGGGTGCTCGGTACTGAACGAGCCAGAAGCGGAAGGAGGGAGCGGGCAGCGGGGAGGAAAAATGGCCTCGTCAGGCGAGAGCAGCTGGCACCCGCCGCGGTCAGCAAGAGCTGCAAGTGACGGCCTTGGGCTCCACGCTGAAAGTTGTGGCCAGCCACCTAAACCTCTTCTTTCCTACTCAACCAGTGGGGAAAATAGAGGATCAGTTCTTTGTGGGGGTGGCTACACGGATACAGCACAGTCATCGTCACTGCGAACATGAATGTTGCGGTTTCATGGCAGGGGGCCAGCAGGGCCGGCCCTTGGCATTGCTGCAAAAGGATGTGCTCTGATGCTGGATCGCTCTATGCTTTCAAGCCTAATCAGCAAGAAAGGAGATTTAGACTATGAAACAGAGAGCAGCTAACAAGCTCCAAGTGCTGTCCAGGTGTTAGAAAGACAAATTACCTGTTGGAAGAATTGCCTTGTTAAGGTTTAGGGCTTGACATGCTTCAGTGATCTCAGACCTGGGGGGAGGGTCACAAATCTTGGAAAGAAGGATGCCTGTACACAAAGAATGCAAAATTTATGGCCTTCAAGGACATCTGGCAGAACTCCCAAGATAAGGAAGAAACTAATAAAGCCAACTTGGCAATTGTGTTAAAATACCTCCAGCTGGGTAAAAGTTAATTCTGGTAGGGGGAGGTGGTGACCACCAACTCATGTACCACTGACACCAGAAACACACTGACTTGTAGAAGACTGAGCATGCAGACTATTTAGCATGAAAAGTGACAACATCATTAACCAATAGAAGAGAGAATACTAATTAATAAGAGAACTATGTAACTTATAGCCAATGAATACCAATTCCTTTGTTTGCTAAAATGTCTAAATAGTAAAAAGCTTTGGTAGTTGGTGCTTGATCTGTGGAATACCACGGAACACCCAGGCTTGCACACCTCTAAAATAAATAATCAATGTCTCTCTTAAGTGTGTAATTACTGTCTTGTTGCACACCAGGTAACGAATCTGATTTTTGTGGACAACAGCATGGGCAATGAGGGAGAAGACACAGAGCTGCTTTTCCTTTGTAGTCTGTCCCAAACCAAAGCATCAGTAGCCACTCTTGCTGTTTAGATCTCTGCCACATACAAGGCACAGCTTGAGTTTTAGGCCATAGTCTGTCACCTCCCAGTGCTACATTTGTGTTTGCCACCAGTCCTGAGGACTCCAGCGTGATACTTGCACACGTAGAGACCGGCAGGCACATTGCAGAGCAAAGGGATACCCCACACAGGTAATGTGGGAAGGGCAGGCCAGCAGTGGACATGACACTGCTGAGACCTTGCAAAGGGAAAAGAAGAATATGCCCACTGGGATGCAGCTGCTGCACTGGGCGTTTTAATAGGGTGTTGCAAGAGTCAAAAAGAACTGGCAGCTTATATCGTGTACTAAGGGGATCCAAAATTGTAGGAACACTGACAAGAACAAGGAGGAGCAGAAAGTGCCATGTAACACTCACCTAATCAGCCTACTGAATTCAGCTACTGAATTATCCATGGATCTCAGCTCAGCAGCCTGTTCCCCACTATGCCATTTGTCTGGGAATGTTGTTCAAGTGACCTGCACCC
>NW_008237619.1:7340242-7348913 GCF_000691975.1 Corvus brachyrhynchos | reverse complement strand
ATGTGCATTGTGAGGCCATGCAGCCAGGTGTGATGATCTGGAACATGTACAGGTTACACTAACTGAACAAAATATGATTTTCCCAAATTCACACAAACAAGCTGCAAGATAAAAGCTGAAATTGAAACATCTATCAAAAGCACACATCAGTTCTCCAAAGCAGTGCCTTGTTCCTAGTTTGTGAAACATACTAAGCATGTTTTCCTTTAAAATTAAATAGCTTTGTCTTTTCTTCCTAAAGCTTTATCTGCTGGCCACTCTCCAAAGGCCTACATAGAGCTGTTGATAGCAACACAAACTCTGAGGGAAAGACTGCAGTAGAACCTCCAAGAGGGTTTCTCAAGTCTGCAGTTGAAGGGTATCTTTTACTTAGCTTTTTTTACATTAAAAAGAAAGTTTGAAAAATATTGATTTAGCTTGTAGAAACCAGAAGGAGACCAAACAAAATACATTTTAGACTCTTGCCCAAGCTATGGAATACCAAGGGAGGTTAAAATTTAGTCATCTTGAGAGATGACTTCAGATGGGTCTGCACAAAGGTATGGCCTCTGAAGACTAAAAATCTCTGGAAGCAGCACTCCACTCTAGCAGCCTTCTAAATAGATTAAGGAGGAGCACTGCTATTTTAGCTGTGCTCCCTGCATGGTAATAGTTTGTAACAGAATTACCCTGGAAGAAGGAATCATTTCTTGGTGGGATGAAAAGGCAGAGGCTGGAAGGGAGGAGAAGGAAGAGAATAGCCAGTAAAGCATGGGTAACACATTTTGATACTGATTGCACCAGTTTGGAGTACAATGCAGAGGGGAGATCGCAGCCATTTCTCTTCTGACATTGAATTGTGTGTAAGAATTGCTTGTTAACTCAGTGATTTTTGTTTTCTATTTGTCCTCTGCCCGCTGACAGTGGCAGAATTATGTTAGAGACCTATGTGTCAGAATGAACAGATTCATCTACCAGTCAAAGAGGAATAGCTAAGGGCAGGCTACTGAGATGAGACTGCGAGAAAATTGTCAGAACAAGTACCCAGGAAAAAAAGATCCAGTGAAAATCTCAGTCTCTCAAAGAGATAATAAGAAAAGACCCTCCCTCAAGCTACCATATCATTTGGCAGCCTGGTGCCACATGTGAGAGTACAAGGACTACAGGTAGCACTGGACATTTAAAGCTCTTGATTTCGAGGACTAATGGGTGAAATAGGGAGAGACTGCCCAGCTGTCATGGGTTTCCAAATTATTTCCCCTGTACAGCCCTTTATCAGAATTGATGTACATACAGCAGTGGCTCATAATGTGTAAACATCACAGCAGCACTACAGGCATTTGCCATTGGTTTCTAGTGTTTTCAGTTTCAGCCCACTAAAAGAATGGTTGTCCAAAAAAATAAGCACTTGTCTCCAATGGACAGACTGTTCAAGGAACCTCAAAAACGTATTTACATTCATTGTCACTGTTACGTTGGGTAAGCCCCTATCACTGTCAGTTGAAAGTAACAGTCTGGGGTAGTCTGGGGTTTTCCAGACTTCTTACACTTCTGACATGCATGATAGAAGGTAAATTAAGCTGTGGAAATTTTGTGTGATGAAACTGAGCTGAAGGTATTTTGATACTTTCCATGTAGTGCCTGTTCTGGGAACCACTTTATCATCTTGAAAAAAGAAACCTGTTCAATGTAGTCTAAAGAAATATTTTTGTCTTTGATTGAGTCTAAACATAAGAAAACCACTGCTCCAGCAGCCCAGTCAACTATATGCTGTGTTTTATTGTCAAATAAGTTGTCTGGGTTTTGTGTCAATGCTTAGATAAAGTGAAAATAAAGGTCTTTGAACCTCTGAGTGTTTTGTCAGGGCCCTGTTGCCTCTTACATTAAAGTTGTCTGGGTTTTGTGTCAATGCTTAGATAATGTGAAAATAAAGGACTTTGAACCTCTGAGTGAGATGTTTTGTCAGGGCCCTGTTGCCTCTTACATTGATTACCCAAGTACGGGATAGAGTTTCTCTTCCTGATCAGAGTTGTAGACCTACAACTACCAAATACTATCACTCAGCAGTGGGACCAGAGAGAGAATGAATGCTGGGATAGAAGGAGTTGTGCTCCAATCCAGTCCAATGGAAGAGACTCTACGGTGACTATTTACACCTCCTCTAAGCTTCAGACTCCACCTTCAGGTGAAGGCAAGGGGTTCACTGGGCTGATATCACCTCTAGAAGCAGTGCACCAGTTCCTTCCCAGACTGAAGAGGCAAATTCTCATGTTTCAGGACTACAGCATGAATTCTATACACAAGGATTCTGTACCACAGGACTGAACCATCCCCTTCCTGGGAGACCACCTTGGAAGTTAGTATGGAGGAAATCTCCTTCCATAGTGGCAAGCAAGCCCTTAAAAACACAAGAGCAGAATCAAGATTACTTTAAAGGCTTTTGTGTCTCTTGAATGCTCTACAAAGCCAGTACTGCAACCGATCATCTCTTGCCAGAAATACAGCCAAATCTTCAGAGCATCAGCCTGGAGGTGGAAGGTAGTTTGCAAGAATGAAATCACTTTCCACTTTAAAACCAGAACTGCTGTCTCTGACAGCAAGACTTGGCCCACAGCATCCCAGACATTCTGGGGTCTCATGCTGGGACCAGGATGCTGGCCCTGCCCTCCTCAGTAAAGAAGACAGGGACCCTCCTACAAGTCTTAGTATAAACTTAAAATATATTAATGCCTTCCTCACATTGTTTTCTGCACATCTCTCACCAGTTTGAGCTAGGATTAAGACTATCATCACTTTCATGTTATGCCCCTTCTTGTCACTTTGCATTGAAAGCATATCCAAACATATTAGTAAAGATTAGGAATCTGCCATGCATGCAACACTGTAAAATCTGGATCAGCAAGTTCAGTGTGCAATCTCCCTGGTAATAAGGCAAAAAAGGGAAGCTGGTGTTTTGTACCATGCCACAAAATAATCTGCCTGTCCCACATATGTTGGAGGCAGGAACAATGAGCCTTTACACACGAGACATGTGGCAGCTTTTCCACAATGCAGATATGCAGCAGCTGATGTTCAATGTGCATTTAAAGCCTTGTCAGGCTTACTTCAGTGCTTGTTGAGGTGACTGATCAGCTGTTCCCTTTTGTGGAGGGAACATCCATGAAAATCTGAGCATTCTGGAATAAATCCCATTGCACAGACTTGTGGGAAGGACAGGTGTTTGCACTCAAATGGCTGCATGTGTTACTAACACAATAAAAGAGCATGACAGAAGAAGACAACTGTTTATTTTCTGACAGTCTCTATGCTTAGTAACTTAGAAAGTTTTAACCTGCATTTGGCAAATAATATCACTAGTCCTCCAAAAGACATGAATCTGCAAAGGACTGTCCTTACACTGCAGTCAAACTCAACTGTTTTCACATAAAAATCAGAAAAAAATAGCCCAGGTTTAAAAGCATTTAGGCATGAAGCAGACACACACTAGTCACCCATGGGGAAGTTTTTTTTTCCCCAGCATTGCAGAGTTACCCGAGACAGCTGCCTATATAGATCTTTCCAAAGAGGAAACCTCTTCCACTCTCACTTCTCATTACTTGAAAGAGCAGGATTTTCAAACTTCTGCAAAAAGACCTATATGAATTGTCAGAACTGACCAGAATCAGACAGCTGAGCCACTGTTAATCTGGACTACTACATGCATGCATTTCCAATTAGTCACCCCACAAAAAACAAATGCTACCTAAGGTCTGTGCTTATACATCACAGGAAACCTCATTCAGAGCCCAAGTCCAGCCTGGGTATTGAAGAAAAAAACATCTCACTGTAGTTCCATAAAATCCTCCATAATACAAACTTCTAACCTTGATCAGTCTTGCTGCAAACTGGGCAGTGTTTCTGCAACTCTAGTGAACGGTGTTAAGCTGTCAGTCAATTGAGAAGCAGCAAAACTGTAGGTTCACTTCTCTTCCACTGCACACATTCCAGTTGTCCTTTTTTTATCCTGTGAGTGTTGCTGCTATTAACAATTTTATTCTGCTTGATGGTGTGCCATTTTGATGCATTTTGTGTCAGTGGCACATCTGACTTGTTTGAATCTATTGAAGTCTCTCATGATCATATTTTATGAAATGTGAAGCTCCACTACAGAAAACGGTTTAACATTCTCAATGAACTGCAGGACCTAACTGGAAGCCTGGAAGGAATCATTAGTATTTACAAATACATGAGTCATTCCATATTTGAGATGTCACTGACTGCAGCTGCATACTTCTGTATACTCACATTCCAGCATCTCACTTCTTTTAAATATTGCATCAAGATATATGCTGTGCAGTGCTGCAAGCTGCTTATAAAGAGCCTGCAACATCACCTATCTTCTGATTCTGTTTAGAGTCCCCACAGCTGTTTTTTCACAAAGTTACTAGATAATGTAGAAAATTCAGTCACTCTGAAGCCATTTTTTTCACATCAGTGGTCGTTCTAGATTTCAACTTTCAACATCTAATTCATTTGCACTTGTTTTCTTCTGCTTTCTTCTTGCTGATCTTCTTACCAAGGATCTTTAAAATCCTGGTTCCCACCAAAATCAATGGGACTTGACTATCAAGTGCCTAATGGTGAAATTTTAAGAAGCATTAGGACATCTCCATATGCAGGTGGAGTGATTCTCAAGAGAGCCTATTTACACTGACATCTTCCTAAATACATTATGTATCTGCAGTACAATTACTTTTTTAAAAGTGACACGGGAACATGTATCATCTACATGGCAGAAAATTTCATCTAAATGCTCAGCTGAAGCCCATATCCTGACTATTTTGCCCTGTTTTCAATATGCTGTGCAGTATTTTATCTAAGTACTGTCTTAGGTTGGTACTTACTCTGTATAAGACTACATTTTACTCCATGCTTCCTGTATGAACTGGCATGCACTACTCTAGTCCCTTATTTAAGATGAGAGGGGATTCTTCAAGGTCTGGTTCTCTCCTAGGGGTTCATGCAGAAACAGTATTGAACAAATGATGTTTCCACATCTACATGCTAGATGCTGAGTTTTTATCATGATCTCACAGTTGATATATCAAGACAAAAATAACATGCTCTAGATCCTGTTTGGGTGCAGGCAAAGACAGAGGGGAAAGACAGTGGAACTTTGAAGACTGAAGAGAGTGCAGGCTGTGTTCTCCTACATGAGGGAAGTGATACTTCTACATCCTTCCCCAGTCCTTGAAAGGGCTCTATTGAGACCTCATCCGATTCTAGCTTTTTTCTTCCAGTGGCCTAAATGTCCTGTCACTGCTTCCTCACCTCTTTATCTCTGGTAGGGCTGAACCCCTGGGCCCCTGGATGTGTGCTAGCCCTTATCTGACCTTCATCTGGTGGATTGCAATTAAAGGATGATAAGTAAATGTTGAAAGCTTTAATAGATTGTATTAACACTATGTTGCACTAATTGTTTAAGAGTAAATAAGAGTGTAGTATATGGAAGAGATATACTGTGTCATAAGAAGCTGAAATTAATCTCTGTACCACTTCTGTCCAGATATTTAATTTCTATGAAGGGAGTAGCTACAATAGTCACAGAAAATCAGGAGTCCCTGATGCTTGCTTCATATCAGGCAAGCACAGAAATTCACTCCCTAGGAAAGTGTCTTAATACACTGAAACTTGAAACCTGTAACCTAACACAATGGTATTGGCATTTATTCCCCTGAATATTACATGAGAGGAATGAGACCAAGATCCTTTTCCTCCTGAGGCAAGACAACATGCCTGACTACAGCCCTGCAAATCATCCAAATGTCATCTCTGTTCTTTAAGAATCATCACTTAAGACGCTGACCCAACCCAAGTGAAGTCAAGTATATGAGTGTCCTCCAGAGGATGCCTGAAATATTGTTAAAATTGGGGTTTTGTCACAATTTGAACCACAGGCTGAAAATGTCCTTAGTTCTGCTTCTTTTTAAAATTTTTTAAGTGCTAATCAAAACCATTACAGAAGTCTTTTAGCCGGCTTTGACATGAATTCTTTTAACTGTGATCACAAAGTACTACTACTTCATTTCCTTTGAACTTTTGACTTTTTAGGCTATCCTCAACTGTATATTGCTTTCATTACAGGAATGTGCCCACAGTCATACTAAGAAAAAGAAGGCAAGAGAGAACAGATCTCCTATAGACACTTTCATCTATTTTTTTTTCCATTTCAGCAGTTGCATCAAAAGATGCCTCTCTTAGCATGGCTCTTAGTAAAAACAGCACAAATTAACCACAGACTTCACCTTAGTGAAGCTCCATTTACCACGATCAGTACTCCAAGGCCATTTTCACAAAAGATGTCTCAAGTTACAAGTGAGATATTCCACAGTGGTCACCATGCCTTACTATAGCCAAGGGTCAACACAGAGACAAGGTCTCAATCCACAAAGCAGGAGATTTCACAGCATCTGTCTCCTCACACCTCTTTGAGACTTACCTCTGCTTTGTGATGGGAATAGTGACCACATCTTCTTCCTCCTCCTCTTTGCTGGCTGGAAGGAAGGCTCCCTTATTCTGGATTAAAAACTTAGCAATGACATTGACTGCAGCCTTGTGCTGCTGCTTTCCTTCTTCTTTTAAATCACACACCTGGAAAAGATGTTTATTACACACAGATAGTAAATCACGTGCAGAACGGACAGGGAATGGACAGGGAACAAACAGGAATCCAAAGGTTACCTTGAATGGGTCTGAGTCCATTTTACAGCAGTTCACATTTGGATACAAGAACTGATGCCACCCAAGTTAGTCTGTGATGGGCACGACCATACATGGAGGAATTGTGACATCCTGTGGCAAAAATGGGAAATGGCACACTAACGGTTACCAATTTTAAACAGATTACTTTTGGACAAATTTCTGGATATCAAAGCCTCAACAGTGCTTTCAAGTCTAGAACTTTGTTGCCTGTAACTTAGAATTTTTTTAATAACTAGAAAAAAATCGCCATGAAGTATCACAAGCATCCAGCACCATGACATTGCTGTCTTTTGACCCCTGCTAAGAGCAAAGGAGGACCATCTACAGAATGAAGCTTAAAGCCAGATGGATGACATCTTACCAGGGGTTTCACAGATCGTCATGGGTTGCAGGATAAAAGTCACATTCAAGAAACCTCCCAGTTCCCTCCCAGGCTTTAGAGGACAAAAGGGGAACAGAGTAGAGACTCATCATCTGTTTAGCTCAACTTCTTTGCTTCATCCTCCCTAAAACCCTGCCTTTCTGCACCCTTCCTCACTTTTTCAGCCCCTTACCTACATCTCTTGTTTTCTTGTCCAGACCTTTTCAGTTCTGCTCTACTGGCTGCTCACCCTGTCTCTCCCTCCTTCCTGTGCCACACTCCTTCTCTGCCACCCCACTCTCCTACTATTTTTTCTTTGCTCAGCCAGCCAAGTTTCTCCTCTAAAATCAAGCATTCATGTCCAATCCATCTTGTCTTTGTTCAGCTACTACTTTGCTCTCAACTAGTGCCTAATCCTACCCTGCTAAATTTTCTACTTCCCCCTGTCTGGTTTTACAGTTCAAACACATCAGCAAGTCATCACAGCATAACAAGTCCATCAACAGAATAACAGTAATTCATCTTGCAGAAAATTACACCATCTTATCTCAAGGTTAATGTGAGGTAAAATTCATTTGGCTCAGCCTTTGTCACGGGCAGCTAAACTAGTGCACTTTTCTGCCATACTGCAACATGCAAAGTAAATCCACTCAGACATTGTGCAGTAACTCACAAGGGTGTGGACAGCTTACTCACACATCTGAGCAGCTGGTGTCCCCTACAGCCAAGGGGCTATAAAAAAAATGTTCAGATACACAGCACCCCACCTCAGCAACAGAGTCTTGTTCTGGAAAAGTTATTAATGACAAAAAAACCACCAAAAACCAAACCCCAACCCTATGGCCCACAGATCTAGGGAGAAAGCACACCAGTCAAGTTCTTCTGTAGGAAACAGGAATCTTTTTTGCTTGCTTACAGTTTAGTTGACTGCAGCTCACTTTCACCAGAGCAACAGGATATGTCCTTGACATAGATATATCAAACTACCAAATAAACTTTGACTCCCTTTTCCAAAGTACTGATCATAAACAAGATTGCCAAAGTTTAATGCCTGGGATCAAATATTTTCTCAGAGCCTTGTGTATTTTGGCATCTTTTCCTTTGAAGTGTCTGATTTATATTAAAAATAAATAAATAAACAAGACCCATTCAGACCAAACCTCACCACTTTGCCATCGCAGTGCATTCCACAGCACACACCACTGTGCCACAGGCCCTGGCCAGGTCTCCCACAGCTTCAGGTCCACAGGAGTATGAAGATTTCAGGAAAAGAACACTCAAGATCGTAATAATCAACACAATTTTCATCACTTGTAAGGCTGTCCACTGTTCAGACCTGTAGTTCACAGAGATGTCTTAGAAATATAGTTAAAAATTAGTCATTATTTTACACACATACACTCTAATCTAATCTAAGCAAGTTCCATGAACCTGAACCTTGAGCTTTTTTGCTCAGCCACATATACCTGTCACCACCCATGAGTGAGTACTAGCCTTCAGGCAGCTATGCAGTGACCTGAAAACTTTTATCTTTTCTTTTCTGACAAGTTAGTTTTCAGCCACATCAGTCTCCTGAGCTGGTTCCCTACA
>NW_008237619.1:7338028-7340217 GCF_000691975.1 Corvus brachyrhynchos | reverse complement strand
CTACACAGTCTTCCAGGTGTCAGCACTCAACAGATCAGAGGTAGTAGGGCCAGGGAGCTCATGGTGAACAAAGAAAAAGGTGGCAACATCTCACATTTAGCCCAATTTAATGCAGTTAAAATTAATAGTGGGACTGCACCTTTTTGGTAATACATGACTCCAGAGAGTACTTATTTGTTAGGCTATACCCTGGCATCTTTTAGTACTCCCAAGAACCCATTTAGTTGTTTCATTGTTCCTTCTCAACTTGGTTTCCATCTGGATCCATTCCACATTAGAAAAAAAGAAGTCCAGGCCACCTGTATTCAGTCATCTCTGAAAATCTTAAAGTGGAAAAATATGAGAGGGTGGAGTCAACAAAGAATAATTTTTTGGCCGAAGTACAGTTCACGCACCTCATTACCTCAAGGCAGATGTTCAGCATGGAAAAATTTCAGCACAGAAATCATGGAGTTTTAGTGAAATGAGATACAAGAAAAGAAAACTTAACTTGATAATGAGAAATGCTAGGGAACTCTATTAAAAAGTGGCCTTTGTTACCACATCACTAATTACAGTAAGGTATCACACTGTAAAGCTCTTTAGTAAAACGAGGGTCTTTACAGCCTGTTGGGTATCTTTAGGACATGGATCAATCCATTGTGGGAAGTCACAGCCTCCAGATGTCTGTCAGAAACAAAGCTGTGAGAGCATTTCTTAGTTCAGACACATCTTCAATTGACCCACTAACCTAAGAAAGTTGTTGCTTCAGGCAAGGGATGGGCCTTTAAGAAAGTAAACCAGCATTCGAAGTTGAATTGTCTTCAAGAAAATTCACAGAGCCAAGGAATTTGGAACCACAGTCCTAAAATTGCTTTCCTGTAATGTAGTACTGAGGGGCCAGTATTTTATGTCAGACTTGACAAGCTGTGAATAACCCTTTGATATACAGTTTTATACACAAAATAACTAACATAAGGGACTGGCTTCAAGATTATAGGCAGAGGAGAGGGCCCATTTGCAATTCCTCTGCTTTTTGTGTCCTATTCCAAGGCAGCATTGCCTGCAAATCTCTTTACATTCGCAAAAGCATCAGTCCTTTCTGGTTTTAACATTAAGCATGAAGAAGCTTCCAACTTTCTTACAGAAGAGAATGGCCTCCTCCTTGTGGAAACAGCAATGTTTTGCAAAGCATGATGTTTATTTGTAATGTTTTGTACAGGCCTCTTGAGATGCTCTAACAGATTAAAAAAACCCTGCAGCCCCTCTGGACAGTAAGTACCAAGCTATTTTCACAAAATGAGAGAAGCAATTAGGTTGGAAAAGACCTCTGAGTTCACTGAGTTCAACCTATGACCAAACACCACCATGTCAACTAGACCATGGCACGGAGTGCCACGTTCAGTCTTTCCTTAAACACTTCCACTGATGGTGATGCCACCACCTCCCAGGGCAGTCCATCCCAATGTCCAATTCCTCCTAATGTCCAATCTAAACCTCCTCTGGCACAGCTTAAGACTCGTCCTCTTGTCTTGTCACTGGCTGCCTGGGAGAAGAGGCCAACCTCCACCTGGCTACGCCTCCTTTCAGGGAGTTCCAGAGAGAGTTAAGGTCACCGAGCCTCCTTTTCTTCCGGCTAAATAACCCCAGCTTCCTCAGCCACTCCTCGTAGGACTTGTGCTCCAGACCCTTCACCAGCTCCGCTGCCCTTCTCTGGACTTGCTTTCACCACTTTATGGCTGCAGAAGTCCTAAGTGACAACAAGCAAAGCCAAGAATAAGAATATCCAGGCTTGAATCCCGTCCCTAGCTGTAACTGCTAAACCAGATTTCCTAAGCACTGAGCGAGGGTCCAGAGGAGAATCACATGAAACAACTCCAGCAGCAGCTGTTGAAAAGCAAAAATACGTATGTCCGTCCTTTCCCGGCCTCGCTCATGCCCCGTCTTCCTCACACTCCAGCCAAATCCCCGCGCCAGCGCCGCTCTCCCGGAGGCGGCACAAGATGGACGCGGCAAGGCGAAGCCTCAGGGCTCTGCGGAAAGCGGGCGCGGGGAGCTGGAGGGAATTGGAGAGAGCAGGAGCACGAGCAGCAGCACGCCGGGACCAGCGGGGGAAAACCCTGCGCGCGTGGGCGCGTCTGTCCCGGGGAAGCCTCACGATCAGCTGCCCCCAAGGCCGGGCAGGGCACGGTACCGTCCGCCCGCAGCAA
>NW_008237619.1:7318811-7337313 GCF_000691975.1 Corvus brachyrhynchos | reverse complement strand
AGGCCTCCGCCTCTGCCGGGGCCTCCCCTGCACCAGGGCCCCGGGGCTGTCGCCGAGCCCGTCAAGAGGTGGGGACCGCCCAGCAGCGGGCAAGCGATAGGGCTGGCGGCTCCTGCGAGACTGGGACCATGGAACATTTGCTGGAGCAAAGCCAGCTCTGGGTCCCAGAGGGAAGCATCATGTACAGTATGGTATTTCAACTGATTACCATTGCACCATGCCTTTCTCTTAATGTTTCATGTCTTCTCGTTTTCTGTTTAAGTTGACGGTGCTTCCAAAGAAAGCAGATTTTTCTACTAGATTTTTCACATGCATCTTCCGCAGTATTTCATCTCTGAGGCTCATTTGTGTGATGGTGACATTTGTTTGATACAGAGACATGTATTTCAGTTCTTTCTTCCTAGTTTGTTATATATTCTCTTATGTACAGACTTTTTTTAAAGAAGGAAGTGGAGCCTGGTGATTCGTGCTGATTCCTCAAGTATGTAACTAGTTCCATTTGTTCACTTGTCTTTCAGACCCTCTGTACACACAGTGAAGTGAGAAGGACCTTCCAAAGTCAAATGTCCATGCTCAGCTTGTTGATGATAAAGTGGTAGGTGTTGGCCAAAGACAGCTCACATGTTCACCTTGTCTTTTTCTGCATACACATGGTTAGAAACTGTCATGGTCCTAAGCTGCTCCCTTAAAACAGCATAATACAAAGCAGAGAAAGAAGTTTCATCTAAAACAAGACAACACGGAGTAGCCATGATTGCTAGCCTATGGTGACTCTCTAACAGCAACCTAGAAATACCCAGCTTCATGTTCTGAGTAATTTCTTAACTTGTGTGTCAGTATTTTTAATAGACTATCTCCAAGTGCTGTTAACTATAGCTTATATATGTTACTTAGATCTAATAAAGTAACTGGTCAGCTGCTGGGCTGTTGTGCAAGCAGAGCTGTCATTTCACACAATGCCTCCTTACTTACCTTGGGATATACTTAGATTACAGATCAACGTAGCATACGTAGACTAAAATGAAATATTTAGCGACAGCTAAGCAGCCAATAAAGACTGCAAATCCGTCCTGGTTCTTCATACAGAATTAGTAGAGTTTAACTTCCTAGCTAAGCCCTTAGCTAGTTAGCCCATGCTTAGTTTCCTACTGCATTTGCTCACCTGCTGTCAGTATTCCCCTTGGCTAGTTTAAAACCAGGTAAGGCATGTCTGTGGGGGTTGCAGTCACACCTTTAGACAGCAATGATTGATAGCAGCACAGGATGCATACAGGTAGAATGCCAGAGGAAAACAGACTTGATGCAACTGCACAATGAATTGGATTTTAAACAGAGCCTTCCTGAAGCTATGCATTTGACTGAGGCTGCAAGGCAGATATTCTGAACTCAGACTTCATTGCTGTACAGCAGGGGAAAAAGCCCTGAGCATCTTTCCAACAATGGAGTCAAGGAACATATTTTTGAAGACTATTGCTGGATATCTCTTACTCCATTATCTCAGAATATTTCTTGTATCTACTTGAAAACAAAAAAGTGTTTGTCTGTGTCTCTGTAGTATGGCTGTGGTAACAGTTCAGGCTGGATGAAGTAAACAGGCATCCTATCACTAAAGTTGTCACATCACAGGTGTAATGGTGCAGACTCTGACTTGCATAAAACATGTTTTAAAATCAATCAGCAAATGCATAATGTGCAACTCAAAACCCTACATCCTTGAATTCTTAATCTGTAGCTTCACAAATTGGGATGCACAGAGCTTGTGATACTATTAGTTCATAGGGTATTCCAAACTCTCAAAAGCTGAACTCCTTTTGAAGAGAAATGGAACAAAAATGCAATTTCATGCGCAGCAAGCAGCTACTCATAGTAGGGTGCCTAGATCTTCATCAACTGACACTGTCTTACACACTGGTGAGTACTTGAAATGTCACCTGTATGCATTTGAGTTAGCACCTGCTGAAATCAAAGGGGCAATTCAAAATTCAGTTCTGATATCAGTCTTTACAGAAGCTCAAGCCAATAGAGCTACATCACTTATACTTCAGTCATGATTGCAAAGATTTATTGGCAGCCATAAATTTAGCAATTTAAGGCATATCTACCCAGGGAAATTAGTCCTTAAAAGGAAGGGTGTAGATTTTTAATGTGATCATTTTTGTATGTTAGCTCCCTTTGAGTTATTTTTAACAAATGCTAAAATTGTTCCAGTATAAAATAATGTAACTTTACCGTGTAAGTGGAATATGTTACTTAATTTCTAGAGCACTAAAATAGGAAGGAGTTACATGGGGTAATGTGCTAGAAGTTCACATTGCTGCACATTCACAGTTACTGCACACTAACTTCTTTATGTAACAAACTGTTAGACCTTTCAGTTTTAAGTATAAGTTTAGCACTGGAAAACAGCCAGAAGACAAATCTGTGCATCTGCTGCTAGTCTGGTATGCTCCACATCTTGAGAGGAACCATCTAACTAACTGACATCATTAACATATGTATGCCGCCTTCTTCCCCCATTCCAAATGTGCAGTCCTGTAAATCACAGCAGGCCGGAATTCTGAACTCTCATGCTGTTTGAAATGGCTAAATTAGAGCCTCTCTTCTTTGTGTCCACACAAATGCTAGGTGAAGGCACTGATATTCTGAAGTATGGCTACTGGACTGATTCACTTCCCAGCCTGCAGCTTGTGTTCCAAGGGCAAAGATCCAGCGCCTGCATTTATTGGTCGAAGATGGAGGGCTCAGCAGCGCCTGGAGGCTCTTCAGCAGCTTGCTGTGTAAGTGTTCTATGGTTGGATAATTTAAAATGAACATACAAAGAAAACCAACAAAAACCCATGCACGCTGAAGTGGAGATGACTGCAATTTGCTCCTACTTATATTTCCCTTGAAATTAAGAGATTGCAGCTGTTGTGGAGTATGGTTATCCATCTGTTTCTTGCAGGGTGGATGTTGCACATTCCTTCATCCCTGTGCTATCTGCTTTGCAGCGGTTGCCATGAAAAAGAAGAGAGTTATTTCAATCTCTTACAGATCAGATGAGTTATGAAGACTTCAGTGACTCATGTGTGTTACTTCAGTGGGAGCTCTTTCAATTTAGTCCCATGCAGTTGCAGCTGGTTAGGTTGCTTTTGCTGCTCTTTCCAGGGTCCTTGCAGCCTGAGTCCAGGGCACCACATTTTTAGTGCACGGGTTTCTTAGTTGAGCTTTCTTCTGGCGTCACAATTTGGTGACATATTTGATTCAGCAAATACTAAAAAAAAAGTTCATGTGTTTTGCCATACCACAGGTTTTTTTAAGTCCTCTTGTAGCTGTATTCAAGACTGCAGGCGTCAGCCTAGGTTTTTGTTTTCAAAGGTTCTTTCTGCTTTAAGAAACTAACTTTAGACCATGGGCTTTTTAGATGGTGCTTGCTTTGAGGTTGCTGGTGACTGAGTTCTACCACATGCCGGACAATAATCAAAGATGCTCAAGAGTGATACAGTGGATTTCACACCTGGTTTTGTTCAGTTTCAAAGGCATATTCTTCTCATTTCCATAATAAAAAAAAAAAAAAGAAATTTGGATTATTTTTTTTCTTAATACTATTTTCAGTGTTTCAAGCTGTCCTCAGCACATGAAAATCTCAGTGGATTCTTATATTTTGCCTGTGTGACACCTGTGCTGCTTTAAAATTGATTTACATTTCAACAAGATGTATATGCAAAATGTCTTGCAATTAACAAAAACCAAGAAATACATCTCCTCTGTTTCAACCTGCACTGATTGACAGTGCTGCTGATACGGAAGACAGAATATTTCCCAGCTGTCTTCTCAGTAGTTGCATTGCCTCTGCAAGGTTACTGGGAATAAATGCTCATTTATTTCAGCAAAGTCAGCAAATATAAGTCAAGGACATGCCAGAGGAAGGATCTATGGAATAAAAAGGGCTATTTCCCTGTGTTCCCATTGTGCCTGTAACTATACCATAATAGGATGAACGGTTTATGCTAATAAAGTTAGACTATAAGAATAAGTGCCCACCTGTGCTGAATGAAACACAAATCCATCTGGCTGGAGCAACGGTCTGATATGTAAAGAGTCAGCTAGTGGAACTAGCCCTCAGCTCAATTAACTCATTTGAATTACAAGCACAACTTCACAATAATGGGTTGATTAGTGCTGAGCAAGTATATCAGGTTATGACATTCCATTTCAAATTATTCCCTTCTCTTTTCTTATGTGATGTGACTGAAAGCCTTGGGAAGAGATGACTTTAAACTTACCTTGGCAGTAAATTGTATGTCACGGGAGGTTAATGAAGTGTCTCACTCTAAGCTTTCCTGCAGCAGGTTGCCATACTGTGCCTCCCCAAATTCCACAGTTTGCAGGAATTAGATGAGGGCTTGGAAGACAACTGATCTCAGTGTGTAATCCTCTGTTTTGATGCCAGCTGTTGAGCAATGTTACGTATTGTCAATTGTATTTCTGTAAATATACCTTTGTAATTAAAATTAGGTATCAGCAACCAACCCCAGTACCCACAAGTCCATACGTCTGAGGTCAGAATTCTTACAAATTGCCAAAAATGGTCTTACAGAAAACCTGGCCTTCAGGACTTGCCACATATATAGCTCAAAGAAATAAAATCATCATAGAATGGCCTGGGGTGGAAGGAGCCTTAAAGATCATGTAGTTCCAATCCCCTTGCCATGGGCAGGGACACCTTTCACTCAGAGCTCCATCCAACCTGGTGTCAAACACTTCCAGGGACACGGCATCCACAACTTCTCTGGGAAGAACTTCTGGTTTTGTCTTTAATAGCCGTGCAGGTTGAGAAGAGTAAGACTGGAGTATAAAGCAGTTGTGAAATCAAATAGCAGTCCTGATGAATAACTTTCAAATTACTCAGTTCTACCCATTATCTCACTAACTGCCTTAATGAGGTTTTCCACATGATCTTCCAGAGCCTTAAAGAAAACTCTTCAAGATGTTACAGTGAAAAATTTAAACAGTCTGCCTACTTTAAATTCAAAGTGGGGGAAAAAAAATGAAGAGTGTTCTTGCAAAAGATATGGTTGTTCCAGGATAGATTTTGAAACATTCCCACAATTGTCCTAATTTTTCTCCTTTACTGTAGAATTCAACTGAAATTGCTGATTCTGAATTTTTAAACATTTGCTCAAAATCTCTTTACCTGCTTTTCAAAGGTAGAAAGTGTAAGTCTTCTCCTTTGCTCATTCTGCTCCTTTACACGTATTTTCTGTAATGGAAAGTATTTCACTCTTAAGGATATAAGCATGTTACTCCCAATTCCAAGAAAAGTAGTTTCCTTTACAAAGTCAAGCATGTACAAGTGGTCAATCCTTTTCATAACAAGCTCATAAGAAAGTTTTAATAAAGGCAGCAAAGACCATTTCTTGACCAGACATAGTGGGAAATATACATAAAGTGTCAAACTATTTTGCTACATAGGTAAATATGAAAAAAACAAACTATAATTGCTTATGTAAGTGTGAGGACTGGGGGGAATTTACAGTGTGCATGTTGGATAGTGCAACCAGAGGGAAGAGAGAGGAAAAAAAAGAGCATAAGGAGAAAAGGTCAGAACTGCTCTGAATGTACTTCTTAAACAATGTCATGTATTTTGACTTTCAGAGGTCAGTCTTCTCTTCAGATACCTCAGATTGTGTATGAAGATCCTGAAGTTGGTGGAAGGAATCGCTACAAATATTTTGCACAGTAAGGAATGAACTGATTTGAAATAGGGTTCAGAAGCTTGCTTCTGTGCAGTTTAAAGAGCACCTAAGTAAAGGCCAGAACATTATTTTTTCTGTATTTTCTGTCAATTCTTTGATCACTGATATGGAAATTTCTAAGAGTAACCAAATGTTAAAACACAAGGTCTTTTTAAATTCACACTATGACAGAATTTTCAGTTATGAGCTACCATATAAGCAAATATACCAGACATTGTGTACTTAATAAGAAAGCCTTGGGCTGTAGAGCACCCTGTGCAAAGGAAGAAGATATTTACAAAGCCATTGTGGTTCTCCAGACCCCTAGAAAGGTGTTTTCTTAAGAAGGAGCCTTTTAACTCCCAGTTTCTGCCAGGAGCAGAAAGGGAGCAAAGGCAAGCTTTGATTAACTTTTCATCAATGTCCTCTACTTCAGGACTGCTCTGCTCCTTCCAGAATGACATTGCAGGTCAGCAATGGACTCAAGATCTGAACCAACAGCTACCATATAAACATTCTTGACTTAGTCACATACACTTTGAATTGCATTCACTATTTTACTCAGCAGCTATTGGCCACTATGTCCACTTTAAATACAATAAAATTGCCAAGTTTAATAAATTGAAGTCTATTGTGGCTCTTTTATCAGCAATTTTAAAAGAACAAAGACAATGTTATCTTCTGCAATATGAAATTAAGCTTCAAAGTCTCCCAAAGGCTGAGGGAAATCGATAGAGAACTGCAATATGCAAACTATAAGAATGCCTAGGAAGGAATTATTAGTATGTAGTTGAGCCCATATCACTTTCCAGATACCTCATAAAATACTGAAAAAAAGGAACAATAGAATTAGATGAGTCCAAACCAAATTATCAGCTGATTGTAGGAATGAGTTTCAGATTTCAAGCAGTTATTAAAACCCACAACTCTTTCAAAGACTTGAAGAGAAAAATTAAACTAGTTAGTGAAATATACACAAAATGTTGGGAGCACACTCAAAACTAACTTTAATAATTGTCTTGTTTTGCAATTCCACTTTCTGCCTTGACTTAAGAATAACAGTTCTACTGGTGAAACTTTCTCTGTTACTATTTAGCTATGAAAGAGTTTTTTAATATTCAGGCACAATTCTTAAACATGAAACTACAGAACCTGAGTTGTGGAAAATCAGTGTAATGCCACTGAAGTTAATGAACTGCAGCTTTTCTAAACCATAATGATCTTTTAGGCTCATCCTTGTTGTCTTACTTTCATTCTCTCTTTTCAGACCTCTCAGCTCTTCTAATAAGCTGCCTCCGGGAGCTGTTCTAGAAGATGTTGCTTATACAGAGTAAGTAGTGACGTGGAAAATTACTGTTGTAGTTAAATTTAAATTTAAATTTAAATTTCTCACCAGAAGAAGATCAGGAGACTATTTAGCTGGTGACCAGTATTTTTCATAATTAACCAACAGGAAAAGCTTGTTAAGAGGTAAGATGCTGTTCTCATCATTGGGAATTCTAGAGGAAACACGTGATTGGCTGTTTCAGAATTTGCTTGCGGTATATACGTAGTGCTTTGTGAATAAAGGACATGCTTCTACTGTTTTAGGATTGTGAGGCTTGAAGCAGAAAGCTAGGTGTCTCTGAATTCCAGAAGAGATACCATAGCAAAGAAGCTTCTCTAGTAGAGCAATATTGTTGGAACGTCTTCTGATGTTTAATTACAATCTCTGTGATAGATGCAATACTGCCCAGAGATTTGGAGCATCCATGATGTAGTCTAATGTGGTTTTCAGAGAGTATCAGATTTTGAGGTCACATAATAAAATTCAGTTCCTAGTAGAGTCAGTGGAAGTTGCATGTGCTTATATAAGAATTAAATTTTTATTCTGGACTTGTTGAAAAGAGAAACATGTAAACTAAATTGAAGCAGTCCTACTTCATGTTACTTCAACCATTCTGTGTCCGTTAAAGGCAATGCTTTAGAATGGATATGTAGGAAAGATTTGTATGTAATAATCATGAGAGCTGAAAATAGAAGATATCTGGATTATTTACCTAAGGAGGGTGTTTCAGACTCAGTGTAGCCTCAGTCTGCTTTTACTAAAGATAATGGAATTAACATCAATGGGAGTATTGTTAAGATAAACCAAAACACATTTAAGTCTCCCACCTTTGACTGATGTGTTTCTGGTTTGTTTGCTTGGGGTTTTTTTTAATGAATGTGACCAATGTTCCTCCATCTTGCACCTCTTTTTAGGACAGAGCTGGATGTCCAGCCAGCTGCAGAAGATAGCCAGATCTTTGGCCTCATGTTCCGAACTCTGGGGACACAGACAGATTACAGGGATGGTGAAGCACAGACAGATCCCTATTCCCCTGAATATATAGTTCACAGTGGCTCAGTCCCTGAAATTCTGACACTTGCTACACTCACTTGGGGTGAGTTGTGAAATTAAGATAAATTATAATAATCATGTCACGACTTTAGCAGGAGGTTCTTTGCTTTTCAATGTCAGGTTTCAAGTTTGTTGCCAGTTTTGGCAGTCCTTTGTTGTGTGCATTTGGCGCAATTATTTCATCTGTTTCTAAAATAAGTATGATATTTGCCTACTTAATGGTGCTGTTCTGGGGCATTTAATGAAGAGTTTTGAAGATCATTCAATATAAAAAGCTCATGTTTTACAAATATGAACTAGGAGCAGTTTTTCCATTTACCCAATGTTCTTCAGCTGCTCTGAGCTGAACATTGTTTAAAAAAAAAAGCCAGTATGAAGACTGCTGTCCCAGAATATACCTGTGGTCCTCATCTCCCAGTGTCTCACCTGCAATGGTGATAGACACTGAGCATGCCAAAGAAAGCGCTCATTAGCAGAAACTATCTTCTTAGAAAAGCTTTTCTTCCTTTGCAGCCTGCAGTAGAAGAATGAAGTGCCAGTGTTGATGTCCACTGAACTATAGCAACTGCAGGTCCAACCATGTCTCATACTGCAGAATTTCACTGGCCTTAGAAGTATTTTCTTCTGACTTTTGACAGTTCTGCTTGTGTTTAACACATGGGCCTGTGCCCATCCAGCCCTCTCATACATTTTGCTGGTGGCTGTTTGTGGGATTTACCAATCTCCTAAAGAGCTAATGCTTCTTGTCCCTGTAAGGTCGGGGGCTGCCAGCAGGACAAGCCGAGATAGAGATTATTGACCGCATCCGGGAAAAACGTGCTTGGGAAGCTGCTCTTCCACCCATGGACAGTCCCTCAAACATCGCAAAGAGGTTGAAGATGATGGAGGCTATGGAAAGGAAGGAGTGGGCTTATAGAGAAGAGGAAATAGATAAGTAGGAGTCCAGTTACTCTTTTATTTCTTCTAATTATTGGCTGAATAGAGGAGGAGCAAGAAGGTTTAAGGGATTGGCTGAAGGGCACAACAAGCCTTCTATTTCTGTGGAAATATCCTGGTTTTGGGAAGGAGTGTTTTTCTTAAATGTAATCTGCGGGTCTGCTACCACAATACTTTTAACCAGTGCTTAACTCCCTTTTTAAAATGAAAGATTGAATAAGAGATATGCAATATGAACTATCTGTAAAGTAGTCCATTGGTATGTAGGATTTGATGGTGACAGCATTGCACAGAACGCTGCAGAGTACACTCAATACTATCTGACCTTTTCTTGCCCTGCAGGTTGCAGAAGGTCCAACTGGAAGTCTTTAAGAAGCTGCTGCAGAGGCGAGAGGAGAATCAAAATGAGGTGGATGCCATGCGCTTGCACAACCAGTGGCAAAATCATCAGAAGGCTAAAGAGGAGAAAATAAGAAAGATTCAGCGTGACTGTGCATTGAGTAGGTCTGAAAGACAGGAAGACAGGGATATGAGATGGTTTTCAGACAAACCATTTCTGTTGTCACAAGGTTACAGTCTGTTCAAAATGAAATAGGTTGCATCCACAGTATTGATATGCATGGCCAGCATTTGGTCTGTCATGTTTTTATTTTATCTAGCAAAAGCTCTTGTAAATTTACCAAAGGTACGGCTTTTATAGAACTATTTGTATGAACCTTCTCACATTTGTGTTTCCTTTTCAGTGCTCAGGAAACTGATAGCTAAGAGCAAGAATTTGATGGGAAAGCTGGAGAGACGAGATATCATCAAAGAGTATAATGACTTTTCATCACAAACATATGCTCCTTTGTCTCGAATTGGTTTTTTTCCAGACAACAATTCTGACTACTGTGCGGTAAAAAACTTCTATCTTAACACCTTTGCAGGTAAGGCATTTTGGAAGACTTAGTTGTGGGAGATAGTTACTTGAGATATTGCCAAAATTCAAGTTTCTCTTCCCATCCCTCCACTACTTAATCACTGTTTGTATTAAAATCCGTGTATGTATTGTAATCCTTGTGTGCATTATAATCTTTCTTTGTATTATAATCTTAGGATTGTGTGAACTGGACAAATCTGTACCGGATTCTGTCTCCCAGCTCAAGATTAAAGCTCCAAAACCTAAATGCACTATCACTAAGACTGGCTATATTAAGAAGTCAGGAAGGCTAGATGCAGTCCTGGCACAAGTTCACCAGGTATGAAGCTGCATCCAGCAGCATGTCAGTTCTTCTTAGATTTGAACTGCTCACAACTGCAGTTGGGAAGAAGCGTAAGCTTCTTCCCAATTCCTTGTGATAAATTCTTACTGTGTAAAACAACTTGAAGAAAAAAACATGCAGACTGTTGTAGGCTGGACCAGTACTGCTTTGATATTCAGCCCATCAGTACTTTCACTCCTGGTTCTGCTCCAATCCTATAGAAAACAAGCACAGCTGCTTCTGTCTTCCTATAGATCAGGTATTTGTATTGGAACATATAATGTTAATTTGAAATTCTCACCCTTTTCTCCTTCTCATTTCTCCATTTTATAATGCACTACTGGATACCCTGTCAAGCTTCCAGTAATAAAAGAAAGCAAATTTGGATTCATATTCTAAATATTTTGTACATTTTTTAAAAAGTACATTTTAAGTACATACTGTAAAAACATCTGCAGCAAAGCATGATTAAAATGACCCCACTCATAAAATCAGGTCACGATGATGGATGCATATCACTGTTGTTCCCTAAGAGCAGCATCTGATTTGCAAACATGCTAATAGCATTTTGCATATCTTAATTTGTCACAACTGTTCATGCAGATGAGGTGTCCATAGATGCAGTTAACCACCAAGGAAAGAAGTGCCTCATTTGCATCTGCAATCACAATATTTGTAAATTACATTTACTTTTAAGTACACTTCTTGTGATGCTGTTGAGGGTTACCTTCATGTAAAATCAGGAGTATTCTTGGCTGGCTGCTGTATCCTTGGAAAATAGTGACTCTCATTTGTAAAGCTTGGCAAGTTTCACTTATATTTATATATATTATATATATGCATATGTATGTATGTATGTATAGCTCTTTTGATTTGGTGTAATTTAATAATAATTTGAAAGCAGACATTAACCTGCTGAATTTTAAATTGAAATCTTGCTCTGAAAAATCAATCATATTATCTCAAATTTAAATGCTGCCGGATCTTGTAAAAGATGAAATATTGCATCTCATTATTCTCCAGAAAGAAAATTTTCAAAGAAAATCTTGAGTGCTACAGGAATTGTTCAAGAGTAAGGACAAAACTCCTAGTTTTAAAGACACAGAAGTAGTGAAGGGGTTTGAGTTTGGGTGGGTTTGCATAAAATTCAAGGAGTGATTGTCTAATGTGCATCATAGCATGGTTCTCATTGTCAGCAGAATGTTAGTCCAAGCTTTTGGAGCTGAATTCCAATTACAGCAATTGTATTCTGTTTGTTTAAAATACTTCTCATGGTACGAAAGACTGTGGTGAAAATACTTCTCATGGTATGAAAGAGAAGTGTGAGCAGGCGAATGCTGGCTGCTCACACAATAATGTCTCTTCAAAGAAAAACTGGTGGACAAAGGAGGATGGAATGCAGAACAAATGCAGACAATTCTGCATATTTTCTTTCTTAAATCAGTGTAGATCACTTGGTCTGCATAGATTTATAGCAACTGAGAGGCTAACATAAGTAATACTCATTTCTCCACCACAAAAAGCCAAAATGTATATTCTTTTAAAATCAAAAACCATTTCCTTTGCAGGCAAAAATGATGAAATAAATCATTATGCAAAATTTAACTGCTGCTTTTAGATATACAGAAATAGACACCAGACTGGTTGGTCCAGACAAGCAGAAAGTACTGACACTGTGAAACACCCAGACTGCCTCAGCCACTAGATTTAAACAAACTCTGTTCAAAGAATCAAGAAATGACTGCCCTACTTAGCTCTTGAGCTCAGTGATGCTGTTCCCAGTCACTTCTCCCATCAGAGGCTTTTGCTTCTGAAGTTTGGTGGCTATAGCATGTTCTGGCTTAGCAGAGCCCCTTGCTGACAGGTCCACCTCATACACTACTGGAGCTGTCAAAACCAGAGCAGTAAAGCGTGCAGAGCACTTGCATTAACAGAGTTTATGAGAATCCTCCCTGAGAGGACAACTCTCTGGCACTTAGAGTAAGCAGTCCCAGTTGTGCCAACAAACCTCCCATCACACACAGCAGAAAAGAAGTTTAAAGCAGGTAATTAGGGAGCATTTTAGAAGGGCACTGTGTTGCTTTGCCTTATTTCTATTGCTGAATAGCCAGACCAGTTTTCTATTCAAAAGCTCTATTTTAGTGCTCTGCTACTTCATCTATAAATTCTCTCCCATAATCGTAGAAGTAAAGTGGAATTCTAGAAAATTCAACAGAGTACACAGTGATCTCGCTCTAGAATGAGTTTCTTTTCTTTTCCCTGGATTATCTGGAAGCATGTGATAAATATAGGAGGAATGCTAGATTTTGGCCTCACAAGTAATTAGTTTTAATAGAGGAAGTTTCCAAGGCTTGCTTCTCTGGCCAAACATGAGGAAGAATGGATGAGTTCTCATTATGTTCCTTATTTGTTTGCCAGATTGACAGTATTCCTAAACTTAAAGCTTGTTAGACGGGATAAGCAATAATCCAAGTAACTACAAAAAGGATCTGTGTCTTCTTAAGAATGAGAGCTGCTTTTTTCAGACATGAAACTAAGCCAAAAAGAAGTGATTTTAGCAGCAGACTTTTTGAGGACCATCCTGAAACCTTTTGCAGAAATATCATGTACACTCAGTAGTCTTTGAATAATTCTCTAAAATAACAGAACATGGCAGAAACAGGAGTCACCTAAAATTTACAGTAAAAACAGCAATCTTTATCTTAAGCCAGATCAGTAAAAGGACAAAGAAAGATAGTTCCTCGCCAGCACAGGTAACAGTGCTTTAAGGAATATAAGTGATCCATTATATAGACAGTCTTGTATGAAAATCCAAGGCATTAAGGACATAACATACCAATACAGATAACTAGTGCAGGGAGTAAATGCAACTAGGTAAGTGAATACACCAAGGAGTGGAGGAGGTGGTAGAAGACATCCCAGTGCAGAACAATACATGACTTTAGGCAG
This sequence comes from Corvus brachyrhynchos, assembly GCF_000691975.1. Classification (NCBI taxonomy): domain Eukaryota; kingdom Metazoa; phylum Chordata; class Aves; order Passeriformes; family Corvidae; genus Corvus; species Corvus brachyrhynchos. The sequence continues at coordinate 7,324,090 of NW_008237619.1, read as the reverse complement.
ACCCTCTATGCTCTGGTGACTCAAGTGGGGTGAAGTGTCAGGTAGTTTCAAAGTGTTGGATCAAGATGAGGTCAGAAACAAAAACTTCTCACCTCAGCATTAAGCGCAAGTCTCTCCACATCTGTTTTCCTTTATCTGGTTGCTGGAAGGAGGTAGAGAAGTAGAGGGGCCAAGAATGTCCCTGGAGAACATCTCTGCCAACTTCAAAGCATAGGAAAGCCTGTTTAAGCAGTTATTTCTTCAAGAACAGATCTCCACACCGTGTTAGTTGGCTCACGCTCAGACAAGCTCTGAGAGCTTTTATGTCAGTCTTGATCAGCCAAGATGCAGCAGCCATGCTGCACTGTCAAGCACCTCAATGATCCTACCTGAAAGGAGGCTGTAGCCAGGTGGAGGTTGGCCTCTTCTCCCAGGCAACCAGTGACAGAACAAGATGATATAGTCTTAAACTGCACGAGGAGAGGTTTAGATTGGAATTAGGGGGAATTACTTCACAGAAAAGGTGATTAGATGTTGGAATGAGCTGCTCAGGAAGGTGGCGGAGTCTCTGTCCCTGGAGGTGTGTAAGGAAAGACTGGACATGGAACTCAGTGCCATGGTCTAGTTGCCATTGTGGTGTTTGGTCATAGGTTGGACTCGATCTTAGAGGTCTTTTCCGACCTCATTGATTCTGCAATTCTGTAATCACACCTTTGTCATCTACGAGCAAAAAGGAAGAAAGAGAACCATGACTGTACACTTTGTGCTGAAAATCAAATATACCTAGGGTCTTGTGGAAAGGAGAGGATCACAGAGAAGATAGGGGAGGAGTCTAAAGAATGGATTGATTTCTTTGAATGGAGAGTTGCTTCTTAAGCCCCCATCCTGTCAAGAGTTCTGCTTCTCTCAGAAGCTGGCTAAGAAGCTAAGGTGTATGGTGAAAAGCATGAGTGCCGTTTGCTGTTCACTGCATTTGCCAGGAGAATGGAAAGGAGATGAATTGTGTTCTTTCACTGTCCAGTCCAGCCAGATCCTACCTTGACTCTGAACTTCCTACCTGAATAAAGGAATGTAGTCTGTATCAGGAAAATTGAAGTGTGGTATGTAGGTAGTAACATTTGGTGTATGTTGCTCAGAAATTTAGCACTTTTATCTTTTTAAATAAAGTATTTTTGTAGTGATTCTTGAGCCCTGGTTTCCCTGTTTCCAAAAATCAGAACTTGTTAAGTTAGGCAGAACCAGTTAAGGCAAAACCCCTATATTTTCTTTTTCTTGTCTCATGTTAAACTCTTAAAATAATTTAAAGCATCAGATTAGAGAAAGCAAATGGTAAGCATTTTTTTTGCTTAGTAAAGGTAGCCAAGCAGGCACTAGATAGTTCTGACATGAAAACATAAAACCACTTCCAGGAACTGCAACAAATCTACATTAATAATGATTCCCTCTTGTCCAAATTGCTCGTAGAGTTTTCTGTCTTTAGAAGTTGTTATTCTGGTTATATTTTGTTACTCTGGTTAGCAGGAAACATTTTTGGAGGCCACAGTTTTATTAGAAAAATTCTTATGAATGTGAGATTGTACTAATAAACATAGTAGCCATTGTTTTCAAAAGGGTCACAGCTACAGCAGCTTTTTCTTTCTGCTTCCCTTGCCCTGCCATGCAAATCTCCTTATAAATCATAGCCAGCACTGTTATAATCTTCATGCTAGAGAGCTCTAAGGTCTTCACATACAAAACACAGTTCAGAAAATCTCTCAACATTTTTGAGCTATAACCATTTCACATGGCTTAAAAGCAGTTTATAGGCTCTGATTCTTGCATCATTAACGTGGACCATTTAAGAAGCTTTCAGTAATAAAGTATTTTATCCCCTCCACCTAGAAACCTCTCTCCTTTTCTGGAGCAATTCATTATCCTGTCCTGAAAGATCAGATCCTACATGCAAGAAGGGTTTTTATACAGTGACTACTGGAGTTTCAAAACTTCATTAATGTCACAATTAAATTCTGTGCAAATGCCATCAGTTTCCTGTTACTGGAGAGATACATTCAGCCTTGAGCTTTTTTCTGAAGTTTTTCTTTTGATTTCGCTCCTTGGTGAAATACTGTATTTGAACATTTGAAAGAGAGAGCGTGAAAAAAGGAAAAGGCACACTTTCCCTTGCTGGAATATGATCTTTCGATAATAAAGACTAAAGATCCAACCCATACAGTAGTAGGATTATAGTTTTGAAGGAGCTTTAAATGTATGTACTCCTTTCCCTCTCTTTGTGAGCCAAAGTGTGATGGCCTACAGCAGGCAAGCTTTGCCATGCAGTTGGAAATGCTTATCTGAATATCTACTTCTGAGGGCCTGGTGGTGGGAAATTGGCAGGTCTTGGGCTTTTTAAACAGTTTGAAAATGTCTTGAAAGAGCTGAGGCTGTGGTGGCACTTCCACTCTAGGCTGCTGACAAGGTCTGGCATCTGCCACCAAACAGCTGCGAGCAAGGTAAACCGCGTACTTATTGGACTTTTGGATTTTCTTGGTAGAAGGAAGTTTTTGTACAAGACAGTTTCTCTTTTGCCCCCAGTCCACTTGTACAGTTGCTGTGGGTGCTGCTGGGCAGTTGTAGGTGAGCATAGCAGAGTTCCAAAACATATTTTGCTGCGGTTCAATCCTGTGCAGTAATAGCCTATCACACAAAGACATTTCACTGAGGAAGGGCCACAGAACAGTGACAATACACTCTTCAAGCGACCCCTTCATAAAATCTCCTGACTGCATAACATTTCTAACCCGCAGTAACAAGCATTACCTATAGTTAAAGACAAAGAGTTACAGCATTCCTAGAAAATTAATTATTTGAGAATTAAAGATGAAGTTCATACCGATTTTAGATTAAGTTTAGGTGACTCAAAAGTGCTGATGACTTGTTAGTAAATACAGTAAAATAACTCCTGCTTCCTCCATACATATGATTTTGACATTCCCACCAATATATTCTGACCAACCAATAGCCTCATCTACTGACCATACTCAGTTTTTCAGTTGATGTGCTGTAAGAAATAGAAGCCACAAGCCTGCAAAGCTTTCAGCTCCCTGTGGGCAGTGTGGTCAGCAACAGTCAGCATCTAAAGGACTGGCTTTATTGCGTTGTTCTGTCTACCCATGTTCTTATTAAATTGGATGTCTTTTGCAGGCACTACTGGAGGAGAAGAAGAATAAAGCCAAGGAGCCAAAGAAGCCTCCCCCTGTCTTCGAAAAAGTAGAAACCCCTGTTCCTAAGCCACCCACTCTAATCCTGGAAAAACCATCAACTGTAAGTGAGCTGGTTTTAGCACTTTTTTCCCTGTTGATCTCTGATTGTTTCCTACACAGCTGTTAAAGGAATGCCCAGAGAATGAAAGAAGAGAGCTTTTATCTTTTTTGTGTGCATCCATGTTAAAAATAGCCATATTATTTCTTAAGACTCTCTTAGTCTCTCTTTATTCTATAAGGAGTGCTAGCAGCCAAAGATTTGAAAATAATTTACAGTATCTGTTGGCCAAATTCTTTAGTAAACTTTATTTTATAAAGACATAAATTAGTAGACGTTATTCCCTTGTTCTTGGGGAACAAAAAGACATCATCATCATCATCATTATTATTGTCATTATTATTCAGTAGCTTCCAACGTTCTGATCTGACAACACTATCATAATCCAGTGAGGCAATTAAGTTTAGACTTACTCAAGTCAGAGAGACTTTGGCTGCTCAGCACTGAGCATGCACTTCATTAATTTTCTGGAGTGAAGCTCTTGTCATCATGCAGGATGCAGTGTTTGATAAGCATGCACCAGTTCACAGATAATGATTCTCCTGCAGAGATTGAAATAGCAGTAATGATGTGTCATGGGGGATGTGATATGTTGTAGGAAAAAATTACTTTTTAGGGGAGCTGCAACTTCCTTTCCTTTCTTAAAGTAACATACTTAAGAGCTGATTGCCCCAGTGGACTGTTTTGTCTTCTTATTAACACCATTTTCATGATGTACAGACAGAATTACTATTTTAACTTGTGAATTTAAGAGGCACACAACCATGAAAGGGAAGAGAGAAAGTCTTATTAAATCATCCATACTGCTGTGTTCCTTTGTGCAGTATGATATTCTATGTTTTATACAGTCTATTTTAAGATGACTGGAACAAGAATTTCTTATCTCCTTGGGGAGGGCTTTCCACAGCTTTACCAACTTCTGAGCATTAGATACTGTATTGCAGTGGTAGATTTACACTGCTTAGGTTTACCAGTTTGACAGATTTTTAAGTTCTTTGAGATAACATGTAAAGAAATCAGAAAAATTTTTCTACCACTTGTAGTCATTCTTGAGTGTGTTTACAGATTATAGTTGGGGTTTTTTTAAGAATTCAAGTACAATAGAATTCCACCTTCATGAATTCTGTCAACATTTGGTTTATTTTCAAGAATCTTTACATGTGAACACATAAAAAATGGAGCTCTCCAGTGAAGCTCCGTCTGTGAAATCAGGCCACTTGAGCCACTGAAGAGCAGCACTAACATCTCCTGCCTTGTCAAATCCAAGTAAGGTTTCTCCTACCAGGTGTCTGTGAGGAGCAGTGAAAACAAGGCTCTTCTCTGTTATTAATGCTTCTCTTCCTGCCATACACCCATACGAGTACCAACTGCTAAGTGCTTCCCACCGGAGCTGAGGATCTCAAAAAGAAACTGTGCCGGAAGAAAGTGGAGAGAATGGAGGCACTACTGCAAGTAACCTCAGCTTCTCTCCCCCAGTCATTTCTAATGGACTTAATAGCCACAACAAGTTCACAGAGCACCTCTGAATTCCTTCATTAGTTTATGACTTTCTTCCAGCCTCCTCTAGTTTGCAGCCATCTCCTAGATTCTTCTATATCCTTAATTTTTCTTTTTTTTCTGCAGGGCATGATGGGCTTTTCATCTCCCCTCAGTCTTTCCTGCTGGTCTGCAGCAGGCAGATGGACAAGCTGATGATTACACTTGCTAAGGCATCATTTGCAGCATTCAAAAACAGAAGTACAGAAAAATGCTTCTCATAAAAATTCAAACCTAATCTTAGTTAATATCACACCAAGCATTTTGGCTTACCAGTATCTGTGCCATCACCATTTCCAAAACTGTCCTGAAGGGATTTCACAATGTAGCCAGGTCATGTGGTAGAGTTTAGCTCTGTAGGACTGGAAATTCATCCCTTCTTTCCAGAGAAGAAGAACATACCAAATCACAAGTCCTCTCGCTAGTTCTGCTTTGCTGCCTCTGAGTGCTGGTTTGGAAAGGCAGGA
>NW_008237619.1:7310346-7318711 GCF_000691975.1 Corvus brachyrhynchos | reverse complement strand
TTCCCTGTTTTTCCAGCACTTCTTAAATACCACATGTCAGTGCAGACCTCACAGGTTCTTTATTAAAAAGACCTTGCTGCCAATTTTCAGATTTCTTTTTATCTTTCTCAGGCACCCAGTGGATTTTTTTCTTTTCCTGCTGTCAACTCTAAACTAGAAGACCCCTCGCCTAGAAAAAATGCTGCCGTCTGTGCTTTGTCTACTTCCTCTATTTCAAATAAGCCCTTTTTTTTTACCTCTGTGATCATCTTCCCTTTCCCACCATGCTCCGTCATTCTTCCAAGTTGGCATCAATCACACAATGCTAGGCCAGTAAAGTTCTGTCTCTGTCTCTCAAAGAGAAAAATCACAATAGACTGTAGTTAATTTTATTTCCAAACTATCACTTTGTGAGTCTTAAATTTACTGAGTTACTCTGATAAAGATCACCACTCAAATACATATCAAAAGAAAATTTGTATGTGTTTCCTTTTAATTTAAAACCCTTTTTTATGGTTAACAGCTCTCGTGGACATGTTCTATACCCTTAGTGTCTTGACCTGTTAAATTAATGTAGCTGATGTTCATTTTGCAAACTTAGATTCAGTCAAGCTACAAATAGTACTTACAATGCATACAATAATTTTCTCCATCAACATCTCCTTATCATTAGGTTCTCATCTCTAAAGACCCTCTAAAATCTCAAATAACATCTAATTATAGGACCTTTCTTCCCCATCCCTTGTAAAACATGGAAGTACATGTTACTCTGATTCATCTTGCTTTCCCTAGAAATTAGAAGAATAGTGTTCAGAAACAACCAAGAGAAGACAAGATGTGAGTTAGACTGTTTAATAGTTAGATAAACTACAGAAATCCCAGTCTCCAAAGAAATAATTAATTACTGTGTGGATATTTGTTGTGTTTTGGCAGGAGGAAGAGGAAATAGACTTGGCAGTGATCTGTCTGCAGAAGTTGCTCCGAGGCAGGGCTCTTCAGAACATGGTATTCTGTCTCTTTGTTTATGTCAGTCTTCAGAATGATGGTGGGAATGACTGATTACAAAGGGTGCTTGCAATCTTCTCATCATTAATAGGGGTAGTGAGGCTTCTGCAGCATATCCTCCCATGTGTTTTTGGAGTCCTTCAAAGCTGAAGTCTGCTCTCCAGCTCAAATTTCTTGCAGGAACCTCTAGGTTCCAACACATCTGTGAGTGACCCCCTGTTCTTGCCGTCCCCTGCACTCAGCTGTTTAATTAGATGTGTCATAGCAGAATTACTCAAATGGCAGATTTTAGACTAGATCTGGACCATGAGTACATTTTGCCATGATTATGCCAAGATCCCAGGCACAAGAAACCTCCCACATCCCAGCAGGGCAGCTTGTGTTCCATACCCTCTTTCTGGTTTCCTCTGGTGGTGAGCTGGACCCCAGATGAGGAGCAACTGAAACCTACCACCATGATGTGCAGGGCCCATCATTCTGCTTTCAGGGGTACAGAAGGGGGTGTAACTAAAAATTGATTGAGTAGCCATGCCTTGTGGGCTTTGTATTAAGCAAGTCTGTCACTTGTGGTAAGATCAGTCCAGAAGGTTTGTTTTCATGTCCACAGAGAGTGCAGTTGGTACTCTCTCTCTCTCTTGTAACTCTTTAGTGTTCTGAAGTGTTCCCGTGCAGGACCCTGAGCTTTAGCAAACAATACGATACTGTGAAAGTAGCTTGAGGTGGAATATAGACTTCCTGAGTCTTCTCCAGTTGTGTAATGATCTATGAGAAGGATGTTTGAGGCCACTGAAAGACTGTTGACTTTCAGAGCATGAAATGTCCCACCATTGTAGAAATCTTCTTCCAGCTACTGCTGGATCAGAAATATATGACTCAGTTGGAGAATGGCCTGAGCAGGGTTGAGTGATCTTTTGTTGCTCCTGGAAGTTCTGTTGGAAGAGAGTGGGACTGAAAATAAAACAGTATCAGGGTGGGCTGGGCCACATAATCCCATAACAGGGATGGCAGCAGCTCCAGCAACCTCCCCACCAATTTATGGCTTTGGGCTGTTACTGGGCTCCCTCAAGATGAAGGTCAGACAACAAAAGGTGTTGAAACACTGTGCAGCTTTGACATTGAGGCTGATGTAACAGGGTATGCAGAAGACTATTACCCCCTTCACTTGACATTGGTGGTGTTGGTCCACATTCCAGTTGTTGTTGTTTGAGTTCTGGATAAAGCCAAACAGAATAATAATTTAAAAAAAAAAAAAAAGTGGCAAGGGATTATCTATACTCCACAGCAGAAGGTCTCAATTTTCATCTTCTGTGCAGAAGGGTTTAGGCAAGATTTACCTGACAGCTGTAGCGTTTGCCTAAATGCAACCACAAATTTGTTACAGAGAACTAGGTCTTGGTAGCAGCTGACCTTGCAACTTGGAGAAAAAGGGTGTGCTCTGCTGGCAAAACCATGTTGCTCTGTGTTCTCCATTTAATATGCTCAGTTGTTTGCCTTTATTTTAAAGATGTTTGAAGGGAAGGAGAAGCGCCTGGATCTGATCCGGGAGCTGCGCACCACTCACGCGCTCCAGGAGGATGGACAGCTGCTCTTGAAGGCAGAGAAGCAAATGACACTGTCTTTACAGCGACAGCAGGACTCACAAATGCGCCAGGTTTGTTTGCATAGATGGCAAGGTTGATTCACAGCTCTGTCCTGACCGGGCACTCTGTGCTTGCAGTACCACAACACTCTCACATTTAATTTTTTATGTTTTCTATTATCCACAGCACAGAAGGCACCCCAATAACAATAAAGCTCTCCTAGCACAGGCCAAGCACTGAATGCCTGAGGGGCTAAAATTGCTCTCTCACTGCTCTGGAGGCTCTGGGGAATCTCAAAAACAGACTGAGGCACCCTGACCACAGCTGCTATGCAGGCTGTGTTTGCTTTGTTTGCAGACAGAGCACTTATTTATATTTACAGGGCTTTGAACAAACTGCAGTGTCAGATGACCCTCAGTTTTCCCACATTTCAATCCATTTGACTGCTACTATGACCTGGCATCACAATACATGCTTGTCACTCACATCTGTCACATGTTTTACTGAGTGTTTTTTACTGCTCTGTCATTTCCCCGTCCCTTTTCTAGCTTGGCACTCTCTCAGGCTCCTCCTCATGCATAAAACCTCACAAAGGAAGCCAAAGCCAACTTACTTTGTAAATCCTGCTGGGCTCAAGACTTCTAGGACCTTAGCAATGGTGACACATTGAGGTACCTGCCACTGTTATGCAGAGCAAAGAAATTTTTTCCTTACAGTGCCACAACCTTCCAGAGCAAAGTGAATAAAATGGCAGATGCTGGTCTGGAATGGAGCATGAAGAAATTTTGTCCAGAGTTCACTACATTTCAGAGAATACAATATCTATCACATTCCTGCAAGTTTTCTTGTAGTTTTTACTAGTCTGCTGTTTTTCCAATGACCAGCTGTGACGCAATTCTGCAGCTTCCATATTACAATAACAGCATCCACTGGTCAGTTTACCTGGTGGAGATGAAGCCAGACCACTGTTTCCTGTTGCTTGGGCAGCAACAAAATTTCCCCTTAGATCTCAGTAAAAATTGAACCAGGTGACTGTGTTTTATCATTTACCATTTAGCATGTCCAGATACTCCCTCATGCTAAGGAAGCCCAGGTGTGGAATGCAGGAATACAGAATTTTTCTGCTGAGGAATTAAAGAGAAAAATAAAAGCCTTAGACATTAGAAACTTGCAGTGCTCCTTTTCTTCTGGAAGCCCAGGTGAGAGTGAAGGAGAAAGCAGTTCAAATACCATAATGACTTTCACAGAGAAGGAGAGAGAGCAAATGGTAAAGATGTTGACCTCTGATCTCAGAATTTCCTTTTGGGAGAGCCACTATCCCCCTCTGGTGGTATTGGCCTCTTCTGCTCGCACTTTTGTTTTTTATTGTCTCTGAAGGTTCACAGTCCAAGGCTCAGGTTTTCAAACATTTTGAACTTCAGAACTCTCTGAAATGCATATGCAGGGTTTTCTATGTGTGTGGCTATTTCAGGAAGTCAGTGATGACTCTCAGTTCTATAGGTTTTGGTGGTCACAGGTTTTTTTCAGGCTTTTGACCATTTCAGCATAAAAGAAGTTCTTCTGCCAAAAGAGGATAGAAACTCCACGTAAAACAGTCAGAGATGAGGAGTGGAGAATTTCCGACTCATATGTAACAAAAATCTAAGACAAGAGTGTTCCTGAGTTGTTTTCCTCCATTTCACACCAGTTTTATATACAGCACCTGGAGCAATGAAGAGGAAGGAGCACTGTTATCCCTCCCTGTGGGGTGGTGCAGTTCCTGCATCACCATCTTCTGTCTGAACCACCTCTGGGCTAAGTGCTGTCACTTCTAGATATGTGCAGCACTGACAATCCCACTTTCTTTGAAACACTGCCTGGGCAAATGGAACAGCTGTATAAGAAAACTGATTTATTATTACTTGTCTGGGATATTTCAGCTCCACTTCAACTTTTATGTTTAGGTCTATTCTGCAATTGCCTGTTCATTTCAACAAAACACAGCATCCCAGCCAGTTCCAGCCATTCCCTCCTGCCAAGGCCTGTGGCTTCAGAGTCTGTGCTGGAGATAATGAACTGCCCATAGGTCTTGTCCCTTTCTGTAGTGCAATCACACCTATCCAACCCATAAAACACGATGTGCTTGGAACAAGGAGTGAGTGGCAGAGTAATGCTGAACACCTGGAATCTTGTCTCAGCTCTGTCACAGACTCTGATTTTGCATTACCCGGTATTTTGAGGTCTCATTTGCACTTCTGCAAACTTAATATAATGACTGCCAATTTGAATTTGTCAGCAGTTAGCACAGTTGTACAATTTTAGGTTCACTGCCTAAAACTACAGGTACCCATGGCTGCACTGTGCAGAAACCAGTCAGGGCATGTAACACATGAAGAATGCCAAACTCCTGGGATTGTCCCATGGCTGGTCTGAGTGGATGCTGCAGCACTGTCTCACATGCCTGTGGTAGTCCTGGGACTAAGTACAACGTTCCTGGGGTTTGTAACACAAATTCTTTGCATTTTTCTTTTAAAAGCTGTCATCCCTGGAAAGAGACTTGGCCACAGTAGAAGGAAGGACACTGGCGAACATGCTCGATTTTCTGTCCAAAGAGCTGGTGAGGCTGCAAGAAGAACGGAAGATCCATGCCTTGGTCATGCTGGCTGAGAGGCAGAGACGGATGCGGGAGGCAGAGGAGAGCGGACGTCGTCAGCTGGAAGAGAGCCGGCGGGAGGAGGAAGATGAGATTTTCAGACAGGCAAGAGAGGGAGACTGGTGGGACTATAGGCAGTTTGTAGGAGCTGCCTCCTTGTGGGAAGGTCCAGATGGATGGGAGCTACTTCAGCTCTGACTATGGTGATGGCTAGTTTTAAAACTAGGGGCTAAGCGTAGTGAAGAGAGCATGATTCCTTCCTGAGACAGTCATGCCCATTAAACTAAGGATGATCTGAATACCCCTACAGACAGAGTTGTTAGGCCTGTCATGAATGGGTGTAGGTTTCTAAATTTCTACAACAAACACCTATGGAGAACAGATGTACCTAGATCATCTTTAGGGATAATGTTTTGGCAGCACATGGTCTGCCCAGCAGAACTATTAGGTGCTTTCCCAGGAAGGATGCCTTTAAGCAAGGGTTTGGAAAGATTTTGCCTCCCCCACCCCACCCAAGTGGACTGCAAATAACAAGAGGTACAAAATTTATTTTGAAGTAATGATAATGGATAAAATAACCTTGAAATCAAGGAAAAAAACACTGAATAACCATATTCCATAACTATAGTCCTATTCCTATTTCCTAGCTCTTGACTTCATGAAGCATATTTCTCCCCGTTGAAAGGCATGAGTGGAGCCTAATTGACTAAACCAATAATTTCCAAACTTTGTGGGAGGTGGTTAATACCAAAAGGGTCTGGCATCATGTTTTGTTTTTGTTTGGTTTTTTTTTAATTTTAGCTTCTCCTCTTATATTTTCTGTATTTCTGAGTGGTAAGCAGGTCAGGTCAAGATGCCATAAGCTTATGCCCTTCAGATTAGCAGAAGGAAAACACCCATTTCTAGAATCTCTGCTCTACAACCATTATAAGGAAACCAATAATTTTATCTTGGCTTTTGACTGGCCTGATGGAACCTTTTCCTTCGGGGTTTGCTTGAATGAAAACTGATTTATTTACTGAAGTCAATACCCAGGATTATTACTTGGCAATTGTTGCTCAGGGGACCGTGAGAACTCAGGGAGCAACTGCCATTGCATTCACAGGACTAACCTGCTGCACCAGAATTGGATCTGTGAATAGGTTTTCTTCCACCCTTCATTCTTTTCTGCACTTGTTTCTGTTCAATCAGTTCTCAGAAAGAATAACTAGAAAATAAATTTTTACAGAAAGCATCTCTGAAAACAAATCTCAGGTTGGCCTGCCTGAAGCAAAGAGTGTTGTGAAAATCTGTTGTTCATGCTTCTCTGAAAATCTTCCACTATGCTCCTGGCACAGCAATAGGCAGAGGAGCAATGTTGTCACGGGTTCGGTTTGTAACCGGGCGGAAACACCAATTTAGTGTAGTGGTTTGGTCCAAAATACTCATTACTGTTTATCTGCTGTGAGATAAGAATTAGGAGAAATGCAAAGCAGGCACCAAACTTGAAAGAATATAAAGAAGTTTATTAACAGACCTAAAAGAAGAAAAAAAAATTATACCACCTTCAGAACTCTCCTCCTCCCCCCACCTTCCTCCCTTCTCCCACTGACAATGTGAAAAGACAACCCTTAAGATGTTCAGTCTGTTTACCACTTCCATAATAACCTTGTTCAGTCCATTTAGAAAGAGAAGTCTCTTCTTGCTCATGCTATGAAAACATTATCACAACGAGACAGCCGCCCACTTCCAAATATTGTTCAGTCCATTTAGGAAGAGGAGTCTCTCTGCCTGCGTGTGAGTCCTTTCCCCCGACTTGCAGCTTTAGCTGATAGGTTCTATCAGTTCCCAATCTGTTGTTCATGCTTCTCTTAAAATCTTCCACTATGCCCGGACTATGCTTGCTAACCTATGACAAATGTCTTGGTGTTTTGTTCTAGGTGGTGAATGTTCAGCACAGAACTATTGACACCTACTTGGAAGATATTATCCTGAGTAGCATGGAGAGGACAGCTGAAGAGCAAGCCAGGGAAGAGGTTCAGAAAAGGGCTCTAGAAATCAATGACATCGCTTACGAAATGGAAAGTCGGTAGGTTATTAAACTGCACGTGAGGGGCTGTTCACCGCAGTTTAGAACCTGACTGACCATGTGCATCTGTGGCTGTGTGCATCATCCAAGACATGGGAAGGGCAGAGCAATGCTGCTCATGGCTGCTTCATTACTGTGGCTGCTGTATGGGAACCACGCTGTTCCTACCTGCTACACACATATAAATCCATCAAAGCCTTATATGTGCCAGGTTCCCTTTGCAAATCACTTGTGTGATCTGTGAATCACCCTTTTTAGATTTCTCCACACCAGTGTGAGGCTGTGACTGAGCTTTAAGTGAATCTGGGAACTGCCTAAAGCAATACCCATTCATACCGATCTTTTCATTTATTTACACTACTACAGAAAATCCATTTGAAAGAGATCCTAAAAGATACAGCTATACAGCAGCCTTTCATTCTGGGGTGGCTGTTCTTTAAGGAGCTGCCAATTTCCATGGAGGTCACTCATATTGATGGCTGCCTGACAAGGCACTTTGAGTAAAGTAAGTTGTTGAGAACACCACAGTCTTGTGTTTGGCTGGGGCATCAGCAGCGAATACTTTTTAGGACCTGCCAAACCCCCAGTTCAGTTTCTATGCCCTTTTTTTGGAATGGAGCCATAAAAATCCCAATGACACAGTGACTCTCCTATGGTGCAGCAGCTGTGTATTCTGTATCTAGATGAATACAAGCAGAATGTTGGAATCCTTGGGGAGAATGAAGCGTAGATAATGCATGCAGCCCCTGGGCCAACTGGGAACCCACCAAACACTGGCATGGAAAAGTGCATGGGGGCCAGCCAAGTGCAGAGTCACAAAAGGGAAGAATTTAGCAAACTCAGCAATAGGCCAAAGACTAAATTGACAAAGACACAAATCCTCAGCAATATCTGTGTGTCTAACTCAGTTTGTCATCAGAGGGAACTGAGCTAAATACCTTTGAGGATAAGGAATGTAGGGTGATCCTCTTCCTGCTTTCCAATGCACTGTTGAACACATTGGCAGTGCAAAGGAGAATAGTCACACTGTCACCTACTTGTAAGATAAAGAGAGACCCAGCTGACAACTACTGCCATGGCAATACACTCCCTTGGAAAGAG
>NW_008237619.1:7304085-7310333 GCF_000691975.1 Corvus brachyrhynchos | reverse complement strand
CCTGTTCTTGCAGAGGTGGTCTGGAGAGAAAACTGAAATACTAACACCACTGTGCATCTGTCCTGTAGTCGAACTCGCCTACAGTCAGAAGAGATTGTAGCAGAGCTGGTTTATAATTTCCTGATCCCAGAAGCTGAGAAAAGCTCTATGAGAGAAAGAGGTAAGGAGTCCAGTAACTTTATTTACTTTGTGAACTGGTTCACTCTCCATATTCTAGCTTCCTGAAAGGAATGATGTAGCCAAGAGTTCTCTCAGTTCCCTGAAACTCCTTTTTTGCTATCTGCAGGTAGAAAGTTAAGCTCTTTCACCCTTTTTCACCAGTTTCTCATGAGTTCTAGTCTTTTTAAATGGTGACCGAAATTCAGGCCTGCTGTAAGACCTGGTCTGTGCTTTTTCCAAGAAAGGCTGGATCCAATAATCCTTGAGGTCCCTTCCAGCCAGGTTTTCTGTGATAAATTTGGTGTATCTGCAACAATATAACTGCATGAAAAGAAGCAGCCCATTGCACATTCAAAACCAAACTGGTTAAAGTCTTTAAGTAGCACCACTGTGAATTATTATATGGCAATTCTAAAACTGTAGAAGACTTTAACAAGCAAATTACTTCAATATATGTAATCTATGGAAGGAAGGTTATACACTTTCCTATGCTTTCCTCTCCTCCCCAGCTGGTTGAGAGCAAGAGGTAAAGATCGAGTTTTAAGGTTGGCTGTAGTGGAATCATGGTGTAAGGAGGTAATCTTGCAGCTGTAAAGGATGTTTCTGTTTAGCAAAAATGGAATGGCATCTGTCAAAATACAGAGGGGAAGACACTGGAAATCTGTGTATTGCATTAAGTAAGGTCATGAATAAATGGCTGTTCCTAACTGGGATGTTTCCACCGACCAGCACAGGTGGAAGACCGTGACTAAACCAGTCACCCACAGAAAGTGAATATGACCTAAGCAAAGCAATTGCATCACAATAGAGCTTGAGGGGGTCCTTGCCGCAGTGCACTTCTCTGCCTTGAGAACAAAGGCACTTAGTTCATTGCCTCTTTTATTGCTGTGTGAATGAAAACACAAACCCTGAGTACGCATTTTGTGGTCTCTGAATTGTGCAAACTTTCTTCTTCCTGGCTTGTGTGTTTGCCACAACAACAGTACCTGTTCTGCAGCTGGCAGTTCTGCATGAGCTTAAATCAGCTCCCTTCACTCCAGCACTGCTTCTGCCAGCCTTCCAGAGCAGGTGATGTAATGGTAGTCAGTGAAGCCTGCAGCTCAGGCACTGACACAGTGACAGGTTAGCCTGTCTCAGAAAGGAGAACAGAAAGAAGACCTGGAGATGGCTCAGGATTCTGGACATACCAAGGACATACATCAAGGGTCTAAATATGTACTGGGCTTAAATGCAACAGCAGCTAATGAACAAAGCACCTCAAAAGCACTCCCGAACAACAGAAGAAAAAAATCTTCAGAATCTGTGATAGCTACAGTGAGTTTGCCTGGAAAGCAGAGCTTTTAAAAATTAAAGTGGATGATGGTGAAATAGAGCAGTAAGCAATTAAGTAAGGGAGCTCCTTCAAATGTGATCAGGAGAAATTTGTCACAATATTCCCGTGACAGCAGAAATCAAATGTCAGGAGGAGACCTGGCATCTACTCTCTTCTGCTATTGCTGCATGGGGTGAGGGGGCTCCATTCACTTAAGGCACTTGAATTCTACCAGATGTACACTCTGATGAACACACCCTGCTGTAAACCTCCTTCACAGTGCTACTTTCAGGGAAGCAGAATCAGTAACTATTCCATGGAAATCCAAAGGAAATAGTATCAAAGAATGGCATTAGATCTCATAAATGCATTAGTGTATTGCATTTCTGTGGTGGCTTTTCACAATTATTCATTGTGAAACTGTGTTTCAGCAACCTGGCCCATGCTTGAGCATTCACCTTCCTTGAAACTATCAGGAAGTGATCTAAGAGCAGTTATCTGGTCTGTCAGAGGAGCAAATCCATTTGCAGAACAACGATTTGAGGGCCTGCAAGTTCAGTCTTTGCCTACACTTTAGCTTCTCCTTAAACACCTCTGTTTTGCAATTCCCTAGTTTGGGATTTTTTTTTCTCCTCATTTTGTTGCATTTTGATGCATAAAAGCAGGGATTATCCAATATCGGGTCACCCTGAAAGACCTCTGCACCTCAATTCTGACCCCTGCCTCAGTGGAAGTAGAAGTCACTGAGCTGGTACAAAAAACCTCACTTGGAAAAGGACAGTCACTCACCAATTTCAGCACGCTGTCCTTTAGATGGAATTCACTGTGGATGGAGAAAGGGACTACAGCAATTCCAGGGGAGTATTCCCAGTATAGTTGATGCAGTTGATGCAAACACGATTGAAGCCAAAATGCCTTGGGTAGAGAAACCTCTCCTGGGAATGAGAGCTGACTGGTGAAGGTCAGCTTTTCAAAAGCAAGTGAGATCCAGTTGCATTCGTTGCTGACAAAGTGGGCCTGGGAGATGGATAAACATAAACAGGGTGGGTTGGTAACGCTGAGTGACTGAGACAGGGGCAGCAGAACTGTGTGCCAGCATGCAGGACACCAGTGCTTCAGATTCACAGTTTGAGTGCAGCACAGCCTTTAAACAGACCAAAGTAAGTCTTGGACTTCTGCAGGGAAGTGACAGGATGAGAGCCACCACTTGTTCCTGCAACGTTTCTCACACCCTCCATAAGGCACAGATTATTTCAATCCCGTGACTGAAATAAAGAAGGAAAGGGGGAACAAAGAATAGTGAAGAGCAATAAAGAGAGCTGTGGGGTGAACACTTAGGCTTGGGTAATTATTTCCCAGGAGGTGGGTTGGAAATACATACAAATGACTTTGGATGAAAGGAGGCAATCCTGCAGTAGCTGAGGGGAGGAGATAAGGTAGGCAGGTGTCTTTGTGTGTCAGTAGTGGCTATGAGTCTTACTTTGAACTCAGTAAGGGTTTCTCAGTGCAGGTCAAATCCTGGCACAGGAGATGGCAGATTTCAGCTGGCATCTTCCAGAGGCTTGCTGCAATAACAGACACGGAAGAAGTTATTTTAAAGCTTGATAATACATCCTGGGCAGTTGTTCCCAAAGCTGGAAAGGAAGACACTTTGGCTGTGCTTCCCACTGCAGGGGCCAGTCTTCAAAATGAAATGCAAAGTTGGTTGCTGCTATTAGGTGGCAGTAGAACGCTTTCAGCCAAAGTTAGAAGGGCATGTT
The DNA here is from genome assembly GCF_000691975.1 of Corvus brachyrhynchos. Taxonomy (NCBI): domain Eukaryota; kingdom Metazoa; phylum Chordata; class Aves; order Passeriformes; family Corvidae; genus Corvus; species Corvus brachyrhynchos. The sequence goes on along the minus strand of NW_008237619.1, from coordinate 7,307,102 downwards.
TTTTTTTCCTGAGATAGACTTTTCCACAGCTGCAGGATTGCTAAAAGCTATTCCTCCCTTCTCCCCTACAGAGAACACTTTGCTGTACATTTCCAAGTAAAAGCCTTACCTCTTTTTATGCACAGTGAGGCAGTCCCAAAGAAAACACCTCTACGCTGCTCATCGGATCATCCACGGGGGCACAGAGAGGATTCTGGCTGATCTGGCTGGGACAGCCAGCGCAGGTCCGAGCGGGACAGCTGCTGGACCAAGTGCAGCTGACAGCACTCACCCCGCCACAGTTGCACATGAACTTGGACAAGGATTCCACAAGGATCCCACAGAGACAGAAGATGAGTGAGGTGAGTTTCCCTTCCCCTCTGTGATTTGAGAGCATGGCGAAGGAGAGGGAAGCACATTATGTTTACTTTTTCAGGGCACCCTGAATGGAAAACCTCTCTCCCTTGGGCTGTCCCTGCTACTGCCTGCCAGCACTGTTGTCCTGGAACCATTCTGCATACATTTTGGTGTGGCAGCTCTCTCCACTCCCTCCCCAACTTGCTTTGGACTTCATTGGCTAATTTTTCTCTTCTGATTTATTTAGAGAAGCTTGAGTGAGAAAGCAGTGTTAGCATTCCTTGTTTGTTTTCCTGGCACAGACCAATAAAAATCTGCACCTGGGCTTTTGGTGGTATTTCTTTGCATCAATAATAACCTTAAATGAAAAAAATACTCCATAAGTGGGAAATTTTGAGTGGAGACCATCCACAGACAAGCGTGTCCCACTGACTTCCTTAGTGGTGTAAGGCTGAGGGGCTTCCTGCATTAGCACTGCTATTAATAAAGCTCTGGAGTTGAATAAAAACAGTCAGATTTTGCATCATCTTTTCACATCACTAGTCCTTGGACAAAGAAAAGGTGTCCTGGCCTCAGCAGAGTGGTTTCTGACAACCAGGCAGAGCGTGGCACAAATCTAGGTGATAGCAGGATGACACAGGCATGGTGGGGCTGATGTATTTTCCAGAAATGTTACTCTTCGGGCTGACCTCTTCTTGCTTTTTATCACTGCAAAGAACTGTTCTGGAAAGAATCTTATTTTTGTTGGAACAGTGTTAGTCACTCTGGCTCTCCAGCTCCAGGGGCTACACAGAAAGGATGCTGGCTTTGCCGTGTGCTGGCTTTGCCGTGTGCTGGCTTTGCAGTGTTAGCAGGCACGGGGGTGAACCAGCTCCGGATGTCGGGAAGCAGCGGGTTCAGACAGGCGCAGTGCATCTGTCACAGAGCTCAAGGCTTGCTCAGCTCTCCAGCACTCACGTGTCAAAATTCCCGAGGGCTGTGGCCTTAGCACATAAAGGGACATTTACACCAAGCACCACGTTTCAGGAGGGCAGGCGCAGCCACACCACCACACCCAAAATGCTCATTCATTGATGGCTACAGCTTACACAGCCGACAGCAGTATTGGCCCTCAGTGCTAACATAGTAACAGGCTGATGTCTCCCTGCTTCCATCATTTCTCCCTGTGGGTCGTCTGTTCCTTGTGCTGGGTCTGTAAAGCTCAGGTGTGGTCCGGCTAATCCCGACCACAGCACTGCTCCTACAAAACACAAACCAGCTGCTGGTCAAAAATGGTGCTCATTAATGCATTCCTGTCAAAATTCTGCAGCAGGTCTTCGTTTTGTGGATTGGGCTGGGGCAGGGTACAGGAAAAGGAATTTACAGGGAGGGGAGACAGAGGAGAAAGGAGCCTGAATACCCCTGTATTCCACTGGGCAGTAAATAAGAGCTGGAGAGAGGAAAAAGAGCTGCACCAAACCACTGCCTGTCTCCAGGTCACTAAACCAGGGGCACCAGGGGACTGCTGGGGTCAGGCAGCCTCTGTACATGCTACAACTTGTGGCAGGAGTCAGAGAGGGGTGACAAGTTTTGGTTAGGACTCTGTGAGGATGATCCCATTAGGGACTGGGGATTTGGGGCAATTCTCGTGGTATTTGTAGCTAGACCGTGAGAGGGAAGGTAGCAAATACAAAAATATAGAACAAAACACTCTCCCCAGTGTGGGAGGAGAAGCTGTGCAGGCATCAGCTCTGTAGCCTCAGGCCACCTTGATAAATTTAGCCTGGTTAAAAGGAGGGGGGATAACATGAATCACAAGATCCAATGTAATAGGAGAGACATGGAAAACTTGATGCAGCAGAAAAGCAGTAGAAAAGGAAGACCAATCCACTGAGGCATTTGCTGTATTTCTGAAGATGGTCTGTCAAACATTCTCCACGTGGCTCATTGTACAATTTGATGTGGTTTTAAAAAGGTAAGTATTCCAACAGGTGTGGGAATGGACGGAGGTTGCAGCACTTTGGTCTTCTGTAAGGATACAGCTCTGCATGATAACAAGGGGGCAGGGGACTCCAGATGCTGTGCACAGGCATGTGCACACGTGCACTATGAATGTCTTGGCTTCTATTATGATTTAAGGGACACCATCAGGGTAAAGCCATCTTTTCCACATGACATTGCCTAGCATGTAAACTGAAGGCCACAGCAGGATTCCTGCAGGAAACTCTGCTGTAGAAACTGCTTTCCAGTGTCATGTGGGGTTTTTTTTTTCAAGCTTTGCAGAATGTACTTTGAGAAAGAAAACGAGCACAGCGAGAGGGAATTGGGATCATAAATCAACAGCATAAGAATGCACCGTTCCCTCTCCTAGCAGGAGACAGAACAACCCTGGGGAGGAGCCCGTACCCGAAACAAACACAGCAGATGCCTCCAGGGCTGCACCAATACAGTGGAAACACGGGGAAAATGCAGCTTGTCCCGCTTTTCTTTCAGCAGCTGCCCACAGGGAGGGAGCCTGGCTGTGCTGCTCTGCCGGCTCCTGTCTCCTGGCAGGTGGGGGAGACAGGCTGAGCCAAACGGGCCTCTGGGGGCACTGTGCCCTGAGAATGGTGAAAAATTGGTCTCGGCAGTAAATGAATGAATGCAAATTGTACCAGGCCTTCCCTGCTGATATGGCTCCCCGGGTGTGGGAGGGGGAAAAC
>NW_008237619.1:7295674-7304074 GCF_000691975.1 Corvus brachyrhynchos | reverse complement strand
CAGCAAAAAGGACTTTGGGTCCTTCTTCACAGGACATGTGCTGTGTCTGCATTTCTGTCAGCAGAAAACCACACCAAACCCACACTCCCCATCTCTCCTGCCTCCCTTAAAAGCAACATGACCAGCACAGAAGTTGCTGCCATAGATCTGCATGTGGTGCTGTTAAAAGAGTTCCACTTTCTGAGCTGTTCTCTCTGCTCCTGGTCTTGCAAGTGCACAGGATTTGCCTGATACTTCACTGGGCTCAATTCAGCCCTCACACAATTTTTTTTTAGGAGAGTGGGATTAACCCTGCAAATATGGTTCTCATACGTCCAAGGCTTTTAACAAGGCCCAATTGCACTGTTGCTGACTATCTCCTCAAGGTCCTGTCTCTGCTTTCACCAAAGTCCTGTTCATTCAACTTTTCCTGTGTTTTTATGATTGGTGCATCAGTATCTTTCTGGCATCCACCAGCCTCCTCACCTCCAGAGTCGGACCTGGGCTTGAATGGGGAGCTGTTGTTTTGTGTGCCTGCCTTCCACCCCACCAGACGGGCAGGAATTGGTTTGAACATCTGCCAAGACTGCCAACTCCCCGAGACAGAATGTGTACACCTGGATTAGTAAATTCAATTTTCCTGGGACCACCCTGGACCAAGGCTCCCACCTCTCCTCCCAGCCACTGCCTGGCGCAGAACTGGCAAGGAAAGCATCGCGACAGACACTCCATGAGACAGAAAACCCCAGCCGGCCGAGGGGAAGGGTGTGAAAGGCTGAAACCTTCATTCCCTCTCATTTCTCCTTTTCTCCCACACGCTGCATCAACCCCACACAGCTTTTCCTCCACTTCTGGCTGGATTCAAGGCCACTTCTCTTGGCCTCCTTCCATGTGCCACATCCCAATCCCTCGTAGCATTCAGAAGGGATGTCCTATTCCCATTTCCTTCCTGCAGGGCTTCTTACCTGTATCCACATGTGCTGCCTGGCTCAGCACACCATCCCCAACAGACCTGAGAGCTGTGGCTGCTCCTGCCAACACTCAGTGTTGCAGCTGCCCACTGCTCTACAGCAGCTTGGACCCACTGCACAGCCCAGCCAGATGAGATTTATCCCATCCAGTTCCCCCATGGCTGCCTGCACCCCTGGCCCATCCTGGAGCTCCTCAGTCAGTGCTGGGAATGTTGGTCCTTGTCCCCAAGGAGCGGCCAGGAGTGTGCAGTGCCCCTGTGGTGCCGATTGCAGTGAGATGAAGGTGGTAGAGACAAAAGTTGCATTTGCTGCTCTCTCCCTGGGTTGCTGCAGGACTGATGCTAAGAATCTCTTTTGTTTGTTACTGAGCCAGTAATAGCCTCTTGCAAATACTGTGTTGGTTCCTTACCTGTTGAATTGAAGCCTCTCTGCCTGCCAACATAATTTTTCTGCCTCCAGCCAACTGCAAACCATTTTTTCATTGCTGTGTGGGCCCCAAATCTGTTGTCTCCAGCAGAAACAGCTTCCATTGACCAACCTGTTCCTAGGCCTGGTGCTATGAAACAAAAATCTTAAAAGAGGTGTAACTGAGATGGTCCAAAGAGTCCCCAAGTGGGCAGTCCCTTTTCCCAAGGCTGCTAACATACGGCAGTATTCCAAACAACATCAATGATTCTCCTTGAGTAAAAATGCTCTCAAACAACCTGGGTTTTTCCAGTAAGCACCATCTTCCTCCTGAGCTCTCTGGCCTGGCAAAGGATTTGGTTACAGGAATGAGCTGCAGAAGGGAGCAGGAAGAGGAGGGCATGGCTGCTGTTATGCCAGAGGAAACAATCATAGAATTGTCTAGGTTGGAGAGGACCTCTAAAGTCACCAGGTGCAACCATTAACCCAGCACTGCCAAGTCCACCACTAGACCATGTCTTTAAGTGCCACATGTTTTAAATATCTCCAGGCATGGTGGGTGACTCCACCACTTCCCTGGGCAGCCTGTTCCAGGGCTTGACAACCCTTTCCACTAAGAATTCTTTTCCTAATATCCAGTGTAAACCATTCTTAGTGCAACTTGAAGCCATTTCCTCTTGTCCTCTCGCTTGTTACCTGGAAGAAGAGACCAATCCCCCCCGTGGCTGCAGCCTGCTTCTGGGGAGTTGTGGAGGGTTTTAACAGGGATCTGGTGAGAGGGGGATGAGTGCCCTTTGCTTCCTCTCAAGCTCCCGTGCTGCTCCCACCACACACCTGACCCTGCCTTGCTCCCTGCAGCCCCCGTCTCCCTCTGACAGGATCTGACACACGTTCCTCTGTCAGCAGCAGTGGTCTGGCCCCTGTGACTGCTTAGCACTTGGAGGTGAGGTAAAGCATAGGGAGGTCAAGCAGGCAGTGACAATGAACAGTCCTGTTCTAACTCCTTACACCAGTTTTTAGAAACTTTGCTTAGGGAAAAAAAAAATACCTACCAAAAAGCCCAAACCCCTCAATCTCTCTGTTTATCAGGCCATTTCATTCTCAGTCCCCTGGGCCTGCCACTGTACACAGGGCCTGTGGCTCCTCTCCTGGGACGGGTGCTTGTGCTGTGCCAGGCAGCTCTGCCTGGGGATGAGGGTTTGTTTGCTCACGGCCACATTTTGTCTCTCTGCAGCAAGCGAGGGGGCTCTGCAGACAGCCCTGGGCCTGGGCAGGCTGCCGCACCGCAGCTCTCCGGGCAGAGCACCCCGGTCACAAATGCCCCCCTGCAGCCACTCACAAGCTTCCACAAGGGAAGAGGCTGTTCATTCCCTACTTGTCCTGGAGGACCCAGCCTTACCTCTGGGGTTTGTGAGCAGAGAGGGGTGGTGCAGAGAGCAGGGAATTCCTGGAAGAGAAGCCTTTAACTCCACTGACTGCATGGGAGATGTACCTAACTGCATGCAGACTCGGGGCAATAGGATACACCAAGAAAATGTCTGTGCCAGGGCATCAGGAATTAGCTGGGTGTGCAGCAAGGTCCAGGGCTGTATTCCTGCATTGACCAAAGGAAGGTGTTTGTTGCAAAGTTCAGCTCTCCCTTACAGCCCTGAGCACTCACCTGCACTGTCTCCTGAGGTGAGCTCCAGCAGGAGCTTGTTTGGGGGTCTGGTCTCTGCTCCAAAGCCTCGCATTGTACAACACTCACACCCAGACAGAGCCTGGCGTTCCTGCCGTGCCCCGTGGGGCATTGACAGCTACACACCTTGCTTGGATTTGGCAGCAGTTGGCTCTGACCCTGCAGCCGCTGTGCACAGCTGGTTTAGCAAAGCCAGTCCTTTGCCAGGAACACCACCCTCCAGGACTAGCAAGGGATGACAGGACAAGGGCCCAGCCAAGCCCTTCCTGGAGCCTAGGGAGGGAAGCGAGGTTCCAGGCTGGCTGATGAGGTTGTGTACCATCTGCTGGGATTGCTGTCTCCAAGCAACTGGACGTGGTGCCTCAGACACAAACTGCAGTGCTCCTCTCTCTCCCCTCCGCAGTTTGTGGCTCGCTTGCTTCCTCCTCCTTTGTGGCTCTTGTTCTTCTCCCACACAGAGTCACCTGGACCTCCTCACCAGCAGCCTGAAAGCTGCCACCTTCCAGATAACAAATGGTGCCAGTAGCCTTGACACTGACTTCTAATTCCAACGCAGATGGCTGGCAGCTCACTCGATAAAGACAAAGCCCATCAGCGGAGCAGACTCTTGTACTGCATTCAGCTTGGGGCTGCTTCACGCTCGGATTAGCATTTTAAATCATTCCAAGGCGTTGGTGACCGACAGCTAAGTGGATTCGACCCTGGCTTGCAGATGGGTCTCAAAAAGTATTTTCTCACAGGGTGACAGAATGATGTTCCCTGGAAGGTTGTGCAGGGACTGGCTCTTGGTGCTAAGGTGTTTCATTACATCTTTAAAAAGGTTGATTGGAATATAAACACTATATGAAACTGTAACAGTCCCATTGGCAATGCTTGCAGGAGTTACCACAGGAGGCAGGGCTGGATACACTGGACAGCTGCAGCCTCCGTGCAGAAGGGCAAATGCAATCCTCAGGTAAGGAGACAGGCACCAGCTGCAAAATGTTCTCCAGTGCCTTCACTGGCACTGGGGAGAGCACTTCAGGGGACCTCTGTCTGCTTTTGGTACTCACAGCTTACGGAGGGTGTTTAAAACAACTGTAGATGAGATATAATTGGAAACATTACAAAGATGTGAAGGAGCTGAAGATCCCCTTCCAGTCAGCTTAGCAAGAAATTTTAAGGTGCTTGAGTCCCGTTCATTTGGCTCTGACCTTCAGAAGAGAGACCTGAGACTGGAGCTGAGAGTCCCTGTGAAAAGACAGCACATAAAGAGAGCCTGCAGCTTGCATTCCAGGTGAGGGAAGTTCAGAAGAGGCAGGAAGCCCCAGTGCATGTCCATCCAGAGAAGTGCCCAAGGATGACTGACCACCACCCCAAATCAGCGGGGATTGTGATAAACTCCCCACTAGAAGGAAGCTTTAAATAGATAAACTCACCTAGAGAGGTGCTGTAGTTCCGGCAGCGATGCGTTTGCAGGTGTAACCGGCCACCCTGGATGCCAGGGCCGGACTGGCCGAGCAGAGCAGCCCCAGACTCAGCACGAGTTGGACGCATCCCGAATCCTGGTGGCCCTGTGGGATCAAGGTAAGGGAAGAGACAGCAGCCTCTGCTCACCCTGCTGCTTCTGGGGCAGCCAGGCTGTGGGTGGCCACCCGGCCCTGTCACCCCGCTGCCCCAGAGCAGCAGGGCCTGCACAAATCAAGCCCTGAGCCCAGTCAGGGAGCCGGGGCAGGCAGCACCTGCTCCGAGGGGCACAGCTTCAGCACTCAGGAGGGGCCAGAACACCTCCCAGACACACATCTGGCAATCAGGAGAGGATCAAGGGGATCCTGGCTCACCACTTACGGTGTGGACCCATCAAGGGCCCCTTCCCACCCTGCTCCCACTTGTCCTGGAGGGGCTCCAGCCCGGAGCCCAGCAGAGGTTTTACGGGAACAACCGCGGCTCGTGGCACACAAACAAAGCAAGAGGAGTCTCTTTGCAATATAAATTTGTTTTTATTGAAGCAGCAGTCACATGACCTCGCATCTAGCCTTTAGGATAGCGACAGAATGGATTCGGCCAGGTCAGCCAGCCCAAAAAAGGATTTTTATTTTTTTTTTTTCTTTTTTCTTTTTGCGCTAATAGACATGTCATGTTTAATACATACATTATCCAGTACCGGAAACCCAACTCAGAGATAGCTACGTGCTGATTTGCTGGAGGAACGGTCCACTGGACGTGGTCTCGACAAACTTTACAGATCACCACCAAATAACATTACTAATGGGATCCAATGATTTAAAAAAAAAACAACCCAAACAACCATGAGTGCAGGATTCAAAGCCAGCAGTTTACACAGGTCCTTAAGTTTGTATCTATAGGTGGACGGTAAAGGAAGATTGGTTGGTTTCAATTTGAAATATTTATGTCCCAGGGTTCCTCTCTCCATCAAATCAAACGGTATCATAGACAAGCTGGCATTTCTTGGAAAATAGCATGGAATAACACAGCTCATTTAAGAAAACATGCTCATTTCTTGAGGTTTTTCTTTACTATTACAAAGATTCACGTCCACCTATTCTTGCAGAGTGGAAAGAGGTATGAGGGTGAGGAACAAGGGTCAGAGAAGGGAGAGAGGAGGAGGGAAGAATGGGGCAATTTTTTGAAATAAAGACCACACACTTGGTATTTTTTAAATTTCATTTCCAGGCTAACCTACTTTTTATTTAATGCAAATTACAGTACCAGTTAACTATTTCCGAACCGAGTCACACAGAACAAAACGTATTTACAAGGGGAATGGGGTGGGGGAAATAATAAAACATTAAGCATACTTTCCACAAAAAAAGTTTATATTTAAAATGAAAAAAAAAAAAAATCAGTCACAGAGGCATTCAAGTAGTAATAATGTTATACAGGTTTTGCTTTTCCTTTAAATCAAGACAGATTTGCACAAGTGTATGCAATAGTTTGTATACAACCCACAGTCCTTAATATATATATATTTAGATTTCTGTTTTTAAGATGGAAGTGGTCACGCTAATTGGTGTGTACAGGCCCAAGTGATCCATCAGCAACACATTAATGAACGCAAATTTTACAGGCAAGCAAATTATATATATATAAATATATTTTATATATATATATTAAAAATAAATTGAGAAAGACCAACACAAGGAAGCTACTTTTCTCGAGCTAACCCCTTAGGTACTGTTTTCCTTTCCTGTCGTTTTGCCATTATTGCAGTGTTGCAAAACGAAGCCAACTATGACCAGAACCGGCCGAGAGCCCCGTGGAAATCAGCTGCCACCCCAGGGGTACCCGCTGGCAGTCTCCGGAAGGCAGAGCCTGGACCGAATACCCTACTGTGCTTTTCCTCATCGGCTTTTCCTTTTTCTCCGCGGTGGCTGAGGTTCCTAGAACAGGAGTACGAGTCTGACAGGCTGCTTGACTTCTGCTTTTCCAAGTACTGAAAACCGGGGGAAATTTTAGGTTGCAAGCCGCCCCCCCCTGCCATTATTTTGGGTAAAGCTTGGCTTCGAAATAAGGGGACAGAGTGTTCAGGGATCTTCTACCAGTCAATTTTCTTTTGCAGGTAATTTTTTTCTTTTTTCCCTAGCAAGGTAGATAAGTTTAATAGTAAAGAACACCAGTGTCTTGATTGAGTGTCCATCAGGGGAGACAGACTGCAATCCAGCCCAGCTCAGGGACCCACTAACAGCAGGGCTGACGTAAAGGACACATCAAGACCACACTGGGTTAAAAAAGAAGCCCGAAAGAGAGTAAAAGAAGAGAGGGACAGCTCTGAGCAGACTGTCACCAACAGCTTGGCATCACTGACCTTCGTGTCACCAGAAAGAAAGTGCAGCCTCTGCTTCACTGGAATGAACACGAGATGCTTCGAAATAAAACAGCAACCTTTGGTTTGGTAAAGTTACGTGTTTTCCCATTCAAGACAATCTTATGTGGAATACTAACAAGGTAGTAAAACACAAGCAAACTAGTTTTAGAAACAAGGCCTTCGTGCTGGGCACAAGAAATTAAGAGTCATGTTAAACTTATCTCAAGAAAACAAAAGGGACTTTGGGGAGGGATGTGGGGGAAAAATAGGGAGAAGAAAGGGAACAGAAAGTCCTCCTGGCAGAAAAAACCACCACAGTCTCCTACAGCGATGCCCCCGCTCCCACCGCAGCCAAATGGCGCTGAGCACAGCAACCCTGCGGGATGTGAGGATTTCCCTCCCTGGGGGCCCCTTCCGATCGCTGCTGCCCCCGGCACAGCCGCAGGGAGGGTGGAAAGGCCAAGCCTCCTGGGAGCTGCTGCTGCCCAGATGGCTCCTGGGTGCAGGGCTGAGGGGAGAGACAACCAAAGTCTAACCGGGCTGCTAGGGCAAGGGTCGGAAAGAAATCAGCTGCTGCTAGCGGGAGGAGCAGAGGGCAGGGTGGGCACCTTGGAGACTTCCAGAACAAAGCCACGGCTCCAATGAAGTAAATGACGGTGGAGACGGTTTCTTTTTGTTCCACTACTGATCAGGGTATCACCAAAACCTTACAGCACTCAAAGAGTTAGAAAGCAGGGCGGGGAGGGGGGAGCAAAGATGTGGGTTTGGGGCAGGAGACATCGTTAATAAAGAAGGAGAAGAAAAAAATAAAAGGGAAATAAAATTCAAAAAATCATGGAAGCGAAGGCACTCCAAACTATATAGATACACTATACATCGCTAGAGTTATTGTTACAATAATACAGGCCGGTACCTACTGTACAGAGTTAAAACTATATGGCTTTAAAAAGCTCGTCTACATTTTGTCTGATTATTAAACAGAATCACTGCCCTGAACGGTAACTTTTTGCTCATTAATAACAGTTCCTGGGTCCACATATTTACATACAAAGCAATAAAACTCATAATTCAGAAACAACCAAAAATAATGATAATGTACAAGCTTGAATTTGGTGAGGAGCTTTGTTTTTTGTTGTTATTTTTCTGTGTTTTTTTTCTTTTTTTTTTTCTTATTTACAAAAAAAGGTTGTTCAAAGACCTGGATCTAACTTGTATAAAAGAGTGTGTGATCCTGTTATGATCCTTGAAAACAGAAATAAAACCAGAGGGGCACCCCGACCCTCCCCCCCGCCTAACACACACACGAGACACACACAGACGCCAGCACAGTCACAAAACCAGAGAGAAACGCTCTGAACTCCCCTCTGCCAGTCTTTAACAAAAAAATGAAAAAGAAAAGCCACGTGTCCTGGCACAAGCAGCAAGTTTTCTTCGATGTTTTTATTACTTTTTTTTTTTTTAAAGACTCAGTAATTTACTGCCTCCAAATAACAGCATCTGTGGCCAATGCTTCAGCAGTCTTGTCTATACCGCAGATCCATACCCTGCCCCCGTCCTGCCTT
>NW_008237619.1:7286695-7295584 GCF_000691975.1 Corvus brachyrhynchos | reverse complement strand
CGCTCTTCAGCCCTTTCTATTAAGTTGCAGGTAAGGATTTGGAAAGCCTTCTGTTTCTCAACGTGGGTGTGCTTTCCTTTGCAGCCAGCCAGAATGCAAAAAAGCTTTAAAACCTGTTTTTTTGTGTGTGTGCCCAACAGCAAATCGCCGAGGGGTATAACATGAGGGTTTATCGGTTTCACGGTAGGTGGTCACTCACCTCTTCAATCAGCTCCTGCCTCCCCAAACCCACTGCGTGCCAGGCAGGAGGGAGAGGGCAGAGCTTTTATCAGTTCCAGGGCTGCTAAGAGACAGTTTCCAAAAAATCCCACGTCAACAGCATAAAAGGTACAAGAAGAAACACACCGAGCTCGTGCCCAAGCCCCTGCCGCCCCTGCGGCGGCCGAGCTTCCAAAGCCGCTACTGCCGGTTCCCCGGGCCACACGAAGGTTCCGCGTGCTCCCGAAAAGCAACTGCTTGCCTTAGAGATCCACAGGTCGAGGAACGGCTCGGTAAGCACCAAAGGCAACTACAGTTTCTCTGAAGAAGGATAAGGCTGGAGCGGACACCAACTGCAAGCCTACCACAAGATCAGGTCTCCAAAAGTCTCGTTTCCGTGCCGGGGCTGCATCCGGCTGCTCACCTGACCCTTTTGCAAGGAATATTGCTTTGACTTCAGGAAGAGAGACGTGGATGCTCGCACCACACGCCGTCGCAGGGAGGAAGCCTGGACCCTGAACTGATGGACTAGAACAAGCATTCACCTCACGCTTCAGTCAGACTGATTCGAGATCGTAGACAAAATAAAAAAAGCAGTATTGTATCTATGTATACATGTATATATTTATATAATATATATACACACACACTCATATAGAGCCAGCTTTCCTACAAGTCAGCAGGTACAAATTACCGTCAAGAGCATTCGGATGTGTATTTTAATATTCTACCAATGTAAAAACATAATGGTGACGTGGCAACACGCATCAATAAATAGAGATCAAAAAAAAGAAGAAAAAGCAAGAAGTTAAAAAAGATGAAATTAAATACAGATTCTAGCTGTGGATTTAAAATCAGAACTATCGGAGAATGTGGCATCCTGCAAGTTAAAACTGCAGTTAAAAAAGAAAGTATTACAAAATAAACCAGTAGCCTGTTACAGTTCACATTATAAACCCTGGTGTCCTTTTCCTGTATGCACCTTAGGAAAGGGAAGCCTGCTCAAATCAAGAGCCAAGGAGGGATGGGGAGAGAGAAAACCCAACCAAACACACTTTCACAGTGGCCACTTCCCAAAAAGTCCCTTAACATCCATCTACCAGCTGGGCCCCTGCCCCTGCCAAGGATTTTGTTCGTCCGCTCTTCTCTGCTGAAGCTGGGAGCCGGCCCGAGACACGGGAAGCAGGAGCTCCGGCTGGGCAAAGGGGATGCCTCAGCAGAGCTGACCACTGCTGTTTGTGCATGTGTGTGTATTATATTATATATCACTCGCTCGGGCAAGACTTTTCCCACATGAAGCTGCAGATTTCCTCATCACTAGCACTGATTTTTAAGATGAAAGGCTTCCGCTAGCGGTTCAAGCCTTAGACACACGGCAAACCCTCCCCCCCACCCCATGGCAACCTATTTTCCTACCACGTCGCCTGCTCCCCATGCCGAGCCAGGGCAGTTCTTCAGATAACCTGGGATATGGATTTGCTGACAAGAAACGCTGAGCTCTGTTGAATGACCCCTGCTAAGCTCCCGACCAAATTCAAGCTGTGCACTACATCAAAGTCCAAAACTTCACTTAAAAAGAAAATAAAAAAAGAGGGGAAAAAAAAAAAAAAGAACTTCAGCAGAGAATGAAGTTTGGGGTTTGTTTTGTTTTTTTCCTTCTTTCTGTTGTGGAAGGGGGTATGAGGCAAGAGTCCTGGTTCTGAAGTACACAACAGCAAACTTCCAACATGAAGAGATTGTCACGGGGAGACATTGGTGTGTTGTATTGCTCCGCTTTCCCTCCTCCCCCCACCTAGTCCCCTGCCCCGGACACCCTGCAGAGTGAGAATACAATGAAACTGGTTTGTATTTATAGATATTTTACAAGGTTAAATAAGAACAACAATAATAATAATAAAAAATTGAACACTAGAATGAACAGGTTGGTTGGTTTGTTGTTTTGTTGGATTTTTTTTTTCCTCTTTTTAATTTTCTTTCCAAATGTGACCAGTGTTGCTGAGCAAGACTCAAATTACTGGTGATTTTTCCTGTGCAGCTGGCTGCTTGGTACTGGTTCAGGTGGAGTTGGAGGCTGATGCTGTAGCTACACTATTGGTCTGAACTCGTTCTCCTGCGTTAACATCTGCAAACAACAGACGAGAAGGGGAGAGAGAAAAAACAACCAGCATTACCCTCCAAAACAGAGACAAATTGGAAACAACAGCTATGACATTCTCCACATGGGGAAACCCACAATTCCCACCAAGATGGTGTTTGGTTAGGATGCTCTCCTGACTTCAGGGTGTGCAGATGGAACAATCCAATCTGGGGAAAGGGGGAAGATGGTCTTTAAGCAGGATAAGGGCAACCTGGAGGGCTGAGGGCTGGGCTCCAGCAGGCTTTGCAGTTTGTAACACGGGCTGTGCAGAGAGAAGTCGCCCGTGTTACATCCCGGAACTGTAACTGCACGACAAGGCACAGAGACACGGCCAAAGCCTACACAGTGAGTGTCTGTGGTCACTACAAGGTTTCACACTGGTGCTGAAGTTTCACATGTTAGTCCTTCTTATAAAATCTGCCTGTTAGTTGTGTGAATGAGCGCAGACAAGGAACGTGACAAGCCCGCTCCCCTGTCAGAAACAGCTGGTGTGCCAATGTGCAATTCATGCACTTGTTGCCTCAGAAAGTCTTTCAAGTCTGCTGCTGTACTCTGTGTTGCTCAACCCAAGTTGGATCTGCCACCCTCTGAACTGCTGAAGCAGATTAACATCAAGGCCTGAAGCCAGTAATGAGGTTTATGCAAGCACATGACATGTTAGAGGATTGGATCTCTGCAGTAAATGCTTCCAACACCTCTTCTCAGGGAGGGACAGTGCTTTACAGAGAGACAAGTCACAGGATCAAGGGCATGTGTCAAAGTGCCTTCTAAGAAAACAGAGGTTTTGCAAAGAAATACCAAAAGGAAATTCATTGTAACTGTGTTCTCATAGGCTGCATGCATCAGGTATTTCCTCTTAAAAAAATATTCCTAGTATTAGAAAAGTTGGTAGGGGAAAAAAACGCACCAATTTCACCTGGAACCATTCCATATAATATCTAACTAGCCAGGTCACAAAGACTGTGAGATACTAATAGGTAAGTGGGTGAACACCTAAACGCATAAAATACAGGATGGGAAAAAGATATTAAATGAGGTTTTCCCCAAGAGACCATCATGCATTTCGCCCACTTAATTTAAGTAAGGTTAACTGCAAAGCTATTGATACTGCAACAGGAAAAAACATCAGAAAGACTTATTATCTCGGTACAGAAGAGGGCAGACTGGGCAAACAGTGTATTCGAAAAGACACATGGAAAGGGTTTATAAAAAGAAAGAACAGATTTGGTGACCTCAGCCTGAAGGGCCGTGTGAGTAGCAGGAATACTAAACATGACAAAATGCTCTGGTGGGTGGTGCGTGTGGAGTAACATTTCTCCATCACGGAGGAGCTCGCGAGGCAACGCGGCTGGGCAATGCTCTACAGCCACGCTGACCTGACCACAGCCATGACCAAAGGCAATGAACTGATGAACCATGGACTGCTTTGGGTTGGAAGGGACCTTAAAGGACATCCAGTTCCAACTTCCCTGCCACGGCCAGGGACACCTCCCACTACAGCAGATTTCTCAAAGCCCCATCCAGCCTGGCCTTAAACACTTCTAGGAGCAGCCACAACTTTTCTGGGCAACCTGTGCCAGTGCCTCACCACTCTCACAGTGAAGAATTTCTTCCTAATATCTAATTTTAACCTACCCTGTTGCAGTGTGAACCCATTTCTCCCTGTCCTATCCCTTCATGCCCTTGTAAAAAGTCCCTCTCTGGCTCTCCTGTAGGCCCCTTTTAGGTCCTGGAAGTTTGCTATGTGGTCTTCCCAGGGTCTATTCTTCTCCAGGCTGAACAGCCTCAACTCTCACCTGGAGAGGTGAGAGGCTCCAGGCCCTGATAACCACCTTCCTCGCTCCAGCAGGTTCACATCCTTATGCTGGTGGCCCCAGAGCTGGGCACAGCACTTCAGGTGGGGTGTCACAGACCAGAGTCAAGGGGCAGAATCACCTCTACTGACCTGCTGCCCATGCTGCTTTTGATACAGGCCAGGATACATTTGGCTTTCTGGACTGGAACTGCACGTTATCAACTCATGTCCAACCTTTCATCAACCAATACCCCCAAATCCTCCTCAGGCCTGCTCTGAATCCATTCTCTGCCCAGCCTGTATTTGTGCCTGGGGTGCCTTGACCCAGGGGCAGGACCTTGCTCTTGGTCCTGTTGAACTCGGTGAGTTTTGCACAGGTCCCCCTCAAGCCTGCCAAGGTCCCTCTGGATGGCGTTCCCTCCCTCCAGCCTGTCAACCACACCGCACAGGCCGGCCAGAAATGGGCAGCACTTTCTGAGTCACAAATAAAGTAACATCGACAACAGTGACAAAAATAGAAAATCAAACAATCAGCAGCATCCAGAAACACAACTGACAAGTGGGAAGAGAGGGTGATGCCTATTTGAAAAGGAAATGCTGCAAGGAATGTGTGGGAAGAAAGACAAATCATCCTGTGGGCAGAGGATGCCAGATGACTGCCCTGGGAGTTTCTCATTCCCTTTCATCTCACCCCAAATTAATTGCATCCCCTCCCTCACAAAGGAATGACCACCATAGCAAAAAAAAAGCTCATGCAATTAAAGCACCAAGGCAGCATGACGACAGTACCAATGTTACGTGGGAAGCTGGCCTTGCAGGAGAGAGACGCCCTCCTACGTGGAGAATTTTCCTGAAGGAGCAATTCCCAAATCCCACATGCATGCAGACCAAAAAAGACCACAGAAATCAAAAGTGACCCAGCCAGCCAGATAATAGTTTCCACACTTTAAACTCTCACTATGCCTGTTGTAGATTAATTTTCAAGTATGGATAAACTGCAGTTAACGCAACATCTGCTGGCAGTGCCTGATGCAAGCAGTCCAGCTGGAGTCTATACTGTTGGCAGAGGACTTCTCTGTATGTGTACAAAAAGTGCTTGTATTTCATTTGCTGAAATGAAATGCGTCTTTTGATCTCCATTTCCTGAAGACAGCAGAGGCTGAAATTGTTATCATTATATTGCTACTACATAGATATAAAGAAAAAAAGAGGAGGGGATGGAGCTACTTCATGTAACATATGCTCCTTTTCTATCATCACTGTAACAGGGGAGTTCCTGAGAAATATATATGCCACATGTTAAAAGAAAATAAATCAGGTGATGCAGGCCAAGAACATTTTCTTGGGGCTTTTCAAAACAATATATATATATAAAGTCCCCCCAGGCTGGGACAGAGTGCAGAGCAAGCTAAGGCTGCTCAGGCTCCCAGTCTGCAAGAAAATGCAGTATTTTAACATTTCATCTCATTTGTTGACTCTGCATCAACAGGACATTTGAGGAACAAAGAGGGACTTGTTCCAGCACCTCTTTACTGAAGCACCAGAAAAAGAGCACAACTGGAATATGAGGTTCTCTGGACATTCACTTCTCACCATGAAAAATCAGTATTTGGGCATAAGAGAAGGAAATCCAGGCCCTCAGCAATGCTGACAGAGGACAGCAAAGCCCTGCTGGGGAGCACAGCTAGGAGCTGGCATGCAGCTTTGTGGCACAGGACAGACAAGTGCCCGGCTCGAGTTCAGGGCAGCCTCTTTGCCTGAACCACTGCCTGACACCTCTTCCTGTGCAGGCAAAGAAGTGTCATCAGGGTTTAAATGCCAGCTGCTTCCCAAAGTTCTTTCGAACAGAGGGCAAAAGCATCTCTCATCATTATAGAGAACTTCCTCCAATTCAGCTTTTCCCTCTAATGAGTGCCTCAGCTTTCTTGGAGGGGACGTGACACTCCTTAAAAACCTCCTGGAAGGGAAAGACAGGGCTACAGTTCAGAGAGCGACAGAGACGCCAGCTCAGTCTGAGAAAGCCCATTAGCACTGATGACAGCATTAGCTGGGTGCATTTGTAATGCTGACAGGTTGTGCTGCTCATCTGCAAAGATAGAGAAACAAAGCTACCACCGGCCTGGGAATCCTCACAGGAGAGCAGAGGAGACAAGTGGAAGAAGGAGGAAAGCCTGGTTTTCCTATTGTGCCTGCCTATGGACGTAGAAATCCAGGCTCTGAGCAAAACTGGCAGAATGTGCAAGTTTTACTTCTCTTGTCATGGATTCATCCCCGTTCTGAGCCTGTGGAAGCCTGAGAGAATTGCTTGCCCGTCACCTGTCTTCTCCTGTTTAAGGAATTAAAGTTTTCCAAAATTCCTTCAATGGGAATACCACAAATGCACTAAATCTTATTTCATGGAGCACTGTGGTGTTTTTCAATGATGACACACGGCAGGTAACACCACCTCTAATCTGTTTTGTTGCTGAAAGTTCAGGCACACCATTGCATTTGGGATTACATGGGATCAACACAGCAGGATGCCTAAGATGATGACCCCAGAATCCCTGCTGGTACAACTTCCCTGCAGATGGCAATTATGCTCTTCCCATCTTAATGCTGACTAACAGAGAGGTAGCTACGGCTGCTGGCTGATTCAGGAAGAAAAAGGTAGTCACGCAAGCAGATATGCATTCAGCCTGGTGTGCACGCTCCCCTCTCAGATGCTGTGGCTGCACCGCTATGAAACCATCCTCTTCCTCCTCCAGCCATCCCCAGGAATATGACTCCACTGGCATTTTTAATCAATGGCCAGTATAATTCACAGAAAGCTAGCACATCATTTCAAGCAGGGGCCAAAAAATCTCATCTTTCTTTTTCTCCACTTTGCTTTAGACATGCCACTATGTCAAAGAATTTATCATAAATGTTTAGGAGAATTTACTAATGCCAGAGCAGCAAGGCTACCTACTCCCAGTGCAAAGTCAGGTTCCATTAGTAGAGCAAATACAGCTTTCTGCCTCAAGAGAAGAGGAAATTTACAACAAATGTGTTTTTTTAACACTGCTTGCTAGAGAGAGGCACAAGTTACACACTAATAATGTGAATTACAGTTACATATTTGCTCTTCCCTTTATTGCTTTGAGAGCTACATTTTGCTGCATCATCACCACTCAGAAAAGCAGTTTCTGAACTTGTACTGCTTAGTCACACAAGCAAACATTTTGCAGAGAAGTCTCCTGCCTATCAGGATATTCTGGGTTAGGTGGGAGATTTATTCCCACACTGCTTTAGCAGTTACTGAGGAACTCAACATCTACAGCTCTGGGAGGTGCAGGGGGTACAAGAGAAAGAAGGGACGCCTTGTATGAAAATTGCTTGCTATGTGTTGCACCAGCATACAAGGCACAACAGATTAAAATAACATCAACAGAACCTAATCCTAAACATCGTAACTCTGATGACATTCCCACCACCAGCTGTGAGAAACCCACGTGAGTAAGAAGCAACCAACTGCAGAAATCCAAAGCTGTCCAATACTGAACTTAATTTCACATTTTCTTTCCAATCAACAAGGATATTATTTTTGGTTTTGAACCACAAATAGAAGGTCATATCCCACCTCAGTGCAGTGCTTGCAAACAGAAGCTTTAAAAACGTTGACACCAATAATATGGGGTAGGTTAGGGTCTTTTGGCTTTGGCTGGTTTTTCTTTTTTTTTTTTTTTTTTTTAAAACTTCATACTTAGGACTTGGCCTAATGCATTTTCCTCCTATATGAGCCCTTGAAAAGTGCTGAGCGAAAACAGATTTCTTAGCCCCATTAATTCCTCAAGACTTGTGTCTTGGCAGAGAGAACTCCTTAAAAGGCATGAAGGGGACATTAAGTGAAAGAGTATTTTTCAGACAGGCTTCAAATAATTTTCCATGTTTGTATTTTGTAGTTTTTTAATCACTTTTACTACTTTATCTGTTTTCTCACTTGTTGTTGAGCAACAGATGCACATAAGAGGGAAACAGAGAACATGACTATTTGCAAACCACCACCAAGTGTATGAAACAAACATACTAAATTTGAAAGCAGCAGTTTTGCTGTCTCCTAAATTCAGAGCACATAAATGGTACAAGTTGTGTCTGTTATCTACTGCTACTGCAATTTCAGAGATAAGTCTCATCTTTCAAACCTGGATGCATCTGTCCCAGAGTATGAAAATGCTCTCTACACAGCACTGGCTGGGCCAAGTGCATCAAATATCAGGTAACTGTCCAGCACATCAACCAGCAAATGCTTTCCTGCATGTTTCAAGAGCAGCTTTTTAATCAGGTCTTCTCTTTATCAGCTATCCTACACCAAGGAAGTGTCCTGCACTACAAAACGGATGACAGCCCTTGTTGGCTGGTGCTGACGTGCACGCAGGACATGTGGAAGCACACCTGTTTTGCAGGCTGCCTTTGGTTGCCCAAGCCCCCAGACAGCCTCTGGTGTGCTGACTCAGGATTGACTCAGAGGAAGAATGCCATGTACTGAATCACCTCTGCCACATGCTGCAGCACCTGGGAATTTCTTTGTGAGTCTCCCAACTGGTATTACCAGGCTTTTAAGCTTTCACTGGAAACAGAATACAATATGGAGTGGCTAAAGGCCAACAGTGAGATTTTAAAAGGTTTCTGACAGAAACTTGAGAGAGCAGGGAGGCAAACAAAGAATTCACTCATTGCTGGCCAAAACCCAAAAGCATCTGCTGTGTGCCTGAAGATGACACAAGCAAACTCAGCAGGA
>NW_008237619.1:7203061-7286676 GCF_000691975.1 Corvus brachyrhynchos | reverse complement strand
GGAAGCAACTGCAACTACTTAGATGAGACAGTGAGCATGCTGAACTCCCTAACTAGACTTTTAGATGCCAATGCCTTAAGGGAAAAATCCTCTCCATCCACACTACACAGAGGCCATGTGTACTGAGCTAGCTGTTTCTTCTCTTTCTAGGCATCACAAACTCATGTGCCAGGTCAGTATTAATTTCAGGACAGCTGAGAGCTCAGAAATTAGGTGCGAACCAATCCACAAGGATTGCTAAAAAACAGCTGAGATGATGACGTTTTTATTTTAGTAGTGAAAGTCCAAGTGAGAAGGACCAACAAACTAAGCAATCAAAAGCAGAGTTTGAGTTCCCTGGGTTGGGATTTGGGTTGGTGTCCAAAGCTAGCACCCAAATGACCACCTACCAAGACCAAGGTTCAGGCGATACTGAACCAATCCCTTCCTCCCTGTTCACTTTGTGGGCCGAGGTGGCTCATGGGCCTCAGCAGAGGGAAGGTGCCCAGGCAGGGGGAGCAAGGGTGGGGAGGGAGGGAGGCAGGCAGTTGCATGTTCTCACCTGAGGCCGCTGTAGCATTTGTAGGGGTTGAAGCAGCTGCTTGGTTCCGGGCATGAGCAGGGATGAGGATCGAAGCCAGAGATGGGTTACTTGACAGTTCTGGAGGGGAGGTGGAACAAACAGAGTTAGCTCATCATCCACAAAGTGCCCCACATGCAGGATCAGCTCCTAGGGTTTCCCCTTGTAACGGCACCTCAGGTGAAACACATGCCCTTACAGCCCAAGGTCACGTTACATTTTCTTCTTTGCCAACCAGCAAGAGGAAACCACAGCGACAGTTAGCAAGGCAGTCTCCAGAGCAAGACTGTCAAAACTACAGATAGTGGCAAAGGAATAATTTCCTAGAGAAAGACAGTGGCTTGGGAGTGAGCAAAGAACCAGCCAAGCCTGTACCTCGTCAGTGGCCTGATAATGCTGATTCCTTTTGAGCACTGGAGAAGGATCCCTTCTTCACAAGCCCACTTGCAATCAGTCTCAGGGAGAAGGCTGATAACAGTGGCGCTGCTTTGGGCACTGGTTCAGCAAGCAAGCAGCTGCAACAGTTGCTCCAAGAGCTTCAGGGATTAGTTCTTTGGCTCACTCAAGCATCATTTTTTCTCAAGGACCCAGGAACCCAAGACCAATCTCACAGCAGTCTCCTTGAGCGAGGCCAAGAAGAGGTAACATATCCTTTAAAAGGACAGGGAAAGGCAAAGGGAATTGGTCAGCTGGGCAATTTAAATGGACAACAAAATGATGCAATCATTCTGTCTGAAGACATTAACCAGGGAAAAAACAGTCATGTCTTTTAGGCTCCAAATCTAATATAGCTTCAATGTGTATCAGAATGAGAAATAGGCATCTTACAGCCACAACTGTGGGAGGATTAAGGGCAACACATTGCCAACAAATGACAATCTTCTGGCACCCCTTCAAGAGAATCTAGTGCCTCACAGAAGGTGGGACTGAGCCGAGACAAGACAGGTCCTGTTTGTTTCAGAAACAGGAGTGACTGGCTGTCTCCTGAGAAAGCAACATCCGGTAAAAAGGATGTGAACAGTCACCTCACGGAAGGAGACTGATGACTTTTGGAGCTCCAGGAGGTCATCTGGAGGAGAAATGAGAACAGGAGAATAGACAGCTTTTTACGCAAGACCTCCAGATAGCACAGGCTGTACAGAAACCCAGCCAAATCATGGCATGGGTTCAGTAAAGGGGGTTTTGGACACAGTCTCAAATTATTTGGGCTCATTTTTAAGAGGCTATTGCTTTTCTTTAATGCTAGCTTCAAACTCAGGCCTAAAAGGAGCAGTAGTCCACGTGGTGAATTTTTTTTCTCTGCTAACCGTTGCAATAAGTTTTGTTACTGCTGGGAGGGCAAGAGGCAGAAAACTCCCCTGATTACAAGCCTCTTATTACTACACATTTTGAGACTGTGTTTCAGCACTTATGAATGCAAGCAGGTTACATTACCTGCAACCCATCTAATCTATCCTGCAATACTCCATTCAGGTCTAAGCAGACCTAGCTAGTCCTTCTAAAAAGCCTCAGTACTCACAGCCCTTGTACAAATACAAAATCTTTAATTCATGTGGGAGTAATTCAGAATTCATATTCATAATGTTATGCAGAATTCATAAATCTCCATTTTAAATGGAAAAATAAACTGAAGAAATATGAATCCTTAAGCATCCAAGTGAAGCACCAGTTATAAACCTATACTTCAGTACTATCTTGGGTATTAGCTGCTTTGTGCTAGAAAATGTTGCTCCCTTAGTACCTTTTCCAAATCTGTTTCTCAAATCTGTTATTACTGGGAATCTACTCTTTACCTTGCTCTTTTGAAAGTTTCTATCACCCCTGCATTATTTTCTGCTCATCACTCAAAACAATACAGGGCTGTGATCCAAACAAAAGCAGAACTAAAGCAACAAGGAAACCCCATGACACTTGCTACCTTGCGGTGCTATGCGGTGCCTTGAGGGTGCAGCTATAGACTGTCAGTGTTGCTGTAGCCAAAGAACCACTTGGTCAGACAGAACAACACCCTTGCAAGGGCACTTCGAGCCCCTTCTCATTCCTCCCTCATCTAATGTTGCCAGAACACCTCCTCATGTATTGTGGCAATAATAATTGCTTTTTGTTGTGCTTAATGCAAGGGCAACCATGTCTATGAAGCTACCTTAAAGAACTTTTATAGAGACTAGAAGACCAACCTTGTTCCCTTCTCAAACCTCACATTATCTTTCCTGCTGAGAAGTTTCTTAAATCCAGCGTACTCTGAATGTCTTGAAGTTAAGAGAAGCAGGTCAATTCAGACAAGATATAAACAAGGTAAAGTGGACTCTTGGCTGAATAGGAACTTCGCTTGCACACTTGTTTGAATTTTTGCTATCATGTAATTTTGCACCTATCCCACCTGTAAGGATGAAACATGTCAATACTGAGGAGAAAGCTGTACCTGTGATTATCTGCAGTCTGCGAAATACTGAGAATCTCTGTCCTTAGTGATTTCCCCCACAGTATCTGGGCAGGGTGTTCAACTGTAGCCTGGTTATCAAAACCAAATGTGCAGCTCAAGGTTGGGTTAATTACAACCAATATAACTGCAAGAAGCTATTGTGGTCAAGGCAATCCAGACAAAGTTTTCAACATCACGATGTGAACAGAGCAACTACCACAATTCATTTATGAGACCCAACTCCCATCTACATCAGCTGGGAGAACACCTCTGGCTTTCTGCTGATCAAATCATACCATGTGCAGCCAGTTAACATCTCCAAGAAGGAGCAGGAACGAAAGTGTCCAGTTTTACTAGAAGACCAGATCACCTTCATTCCCCAAACACAAGAAAATGCCTGGTGCTGGGAAACAGTGCAGTGTTCTTTTTCAGTATTATTATACTTGATATATCAACACTCCAAGAATTCCCTGGAAAAATTATTCTTGTATCATGGGGTTTTTTTTGGTGACAGTAGCAAACTTTCCATTATGTATATACATAAACATATACATATATATCTCTCTTAAAAAAAAAAAAATTAAAGGTCACAGGCTAGGGTCCTTAAAAAGATAAACAAAAAAAAACCCCCAATGCACCCCCCCTTCAATCAAAAAGTAATTTGTCTTCAAGAAGTGTGATAACCATTCCTAAGTGCTGAATCACTGAAAGAATTTTACAGCCTTTAATGGACAACATGGAGTAACATTAATTTTTGTGACCCAGCAAAACCACTGACATGTTACAAGTAGTTTAGGAAATGGCACTCATTTCACACACTATTTGAAAACTTGGCTTCTAAGAGAAAAATTGCTTTCTGTCTTGCAGGTCTAAAAGCCTAACTGAATTGCAGCTCTGTGGCTAGCAGAGATACTTCCTTGGCCAAAATAACTTTTTCAAAACCCAATTAGCATACAATATTTGTTTAAATTAAGAGAAACTTACATGCAAGACATCAGATAATGCTCTCTTCAACAGATTTAATCTCTAAAATAAACTAAGCACCCACATGCCCCACAACTACAGCTGGCTGCCAAAGACCATGATCTTGATCTTCCATATACCCTCACTGCTCTTTTTCTAGACTCTATTTGAGCAGCATCAGTGCTCAGGTCAGCAGATTTGGTATAATGCTTAATTTCTTTTTGAAAATCAATCCAATGTATTAATGGTCAGATTTATCTTGTAATTTCTAAGGGTTTTGCCTTCAAGCTTTCTGCAGTCACCTCCTACTTCATGGGTTTCAGGCAACTGAATACAGCCAAATAAAACACTTCTAGAACTTAATGCTGCCTGTTGAAAACAAATGCTATTTAAAATACAATTGTCTTTCATTACTTTTTAAATTACCACAGACGACTTAATATGACTCATTATCCATCTAACGATCTGGTATGTTTCCAGCTGGGACTTCTGCTCTGGACCAGCCAGTTTGATGGAACCTTGCACAGTAAAGACCAGAGAACAAGGATTGCACAGTAGTCACAGGAAGAGCAAAAGCTTCTTGTGTATCTTGAGTTCATAGTCAGGACTGCTGTACATTTATCAACTACAAAGTTTTTAAAATCACTGCGCTAATCAGTGTATTTAGGTATTTAAAAACAACTCTGGTTTGGGGTTTTTTTTTTAGTTTGGCTGGTCACCTGCAACAGAGCTTGTTTGGACGTGCATTAATGACCAGCCTATGTCCTGCCTTCCCCTTATAGATGGTAACACTGGCACCTGTTAATGACAGACAGAAATTTGCTTTTTATATCTTAAGGAAATTGCTCCACAGGAACTGTTTTCTCTCACCGTTCCCAGGGCTCACTGTGTGAGGGAGGGCATAACAGCTCCTTAGGATGGCAAAAGAGGAGCTTTAGATTTGCTTGAGCATTAGGGTAGCTTATCCAGCAGCTTCCACATAACCTGAGGGGAACCAGGGACACACTCCCAATACATACATCTGTTTTTCCCCCAAAGATTTCTGAACTGACTCTCTACAGAGCTTTCCAACTCTTTTAAAAACCTTGTTTTCATGTAGTAGATAAGCTCAATCTTAATGTCATCATGAAACAATACTTTCAGAAAGAATAGGGTGAAACTGTATTAAGATGCTGGGATCAAAACTATTTCAGCTACTGAAGAGGGCTTTAGAGGGGCAAAATAAAAGGCAATCCAGGAGTAAAAGGAAGGACTTGTAACGTAACTACTGAATTTCTAACAACAGATGCAGAAATCAGCACAGAGGACAGTGACCTGGAAGCACAAGCTATTTACTTGACAACTTTAATGTGTTTATGCTTCATAAATGCCTTTTTTTTTTTTCTTTTTAAATAAAAAGGCTCCACAAGTCAAAGGAGAGAGCTATTTCGCATTTTGGCAAAGGGGCATAGCATACACTAAAGAGTATGAAAAATGACATTGATGCTAATTGAGCCAAAAGGTGTTTTAGACTTTCAACAGAAAATGCATACAGAACTATTCTTGCTCAAAGGGTGAGAGTTGGCAGCTAATCACTTTAAAACAAAAACAACAGAAAAAGTGATCCAAAATTAATTACTAGCATATTTGTATGCCATACTTCTCACATGTTCTGTCTTGGCAGGCAAAACTATTCTGGGGGGATATCAGTTTTACATTTCTGACTTCTGTAGAAAAAAAATAGATGAATGGTTTTAAACTTTGATACCAGCCTGGCTTAGTTGTCCATTTATTTTACAGTTTCTAAATGAATGAGTCAGCGTAATGCCAGATGAACTGTACAGCATATAAAATCTGGACAGTAAAGCATCTGTATTTATCCTGCATCCAGAACTGAAATGGGCAGCAACACCACCAACCTCCCTGCGAAACCTAACATGCATTACTACTTGGCTATGGTGTTTCAGGTGTGAAGAAGAAGGACCATCTCCAAATGATAATCTAACCTGCATGGTCCACTGATTGCGGTATTTCACACAAAACCATCAGCCAGGTTGCAGACTCTGAGCTGCAAATGTAAACCTTCCTGATGCAATCCAGTTAACAACCACCCTCGGAACCTCAGCATAACTGAATTGGAGGCACCAGGAATCTGAAAATCCTGTAACTTCAAGACCCTTTCCTCTCTTTTTGAAATGGACAGCTGGTAATACAACTGCTTAATAAACTTAGTACCACTCAGAGATTTTTACTTCCGAGGGAGTAACATCTGCATTACAACAAACATTTATCCCGGCGCTTCCTCCTAAAGAAGGGATCCTTCAACGCTCTGAGGCTACCTTGAGTGGTGAAATTGAAGAGTGCAGGTTTATCTCGCCCATTTGGTAACTTGACGTTTGGGTCCCGTAGTTCATCAAAGAAAGAGTGCGCGCAGGCCTCCAGGGGAGTCAGGCGGGCGGTGGGGGTGTACTCCAGCAGGCGGCTACATAGCGCAATTGCTTCGGGGGGAGTGCGGGGCCGGAAGACCTGTGGGGACAGCAAGAAAACAAGCAAGGAGAAACAGGTTGTCTGGCTAGGTCTCGTCTCTTTGTTGACCAGAAGCAAGTCAGAGCAATTAAACCTCTCACTGCCCAGCAAGCTGGAACAAACTTGCGGTTTGTGCTAATCAAAGTCCTGCAGTAAGTGTGGGAAAATCCATTCCTGGGGTTGAGAAAGGGTTAATTGCAACGCCTTGCACTAGAGTGAAGGTGCAATGCCAGCAAGAGACTTCATGAGAGCGCACTCAGAAAAACGACTTTGAGAATGAAGGGGAAACTCTTTCAAAAATCATGACAAACACACACAGGTGCTACCAGCCATGCATATGGGGTGGAGTGAAGGTGGGGAAGAGGGTTCACATGAGCAGGAGTCACTGAATGTAAAAATATAATGAAGCCCCGCTACGGTTTTGGGTTGGGGTTTTTCTGGCTAGTGAAGGAAGTCTTACTAACACCAACTTTTGCAGGCAGGCAGGTCAGACTGTTGCTATGGAGGCTGCTGTTCAGCTTTGGAGAACAACAAGGAAAGCACGGGTGGGGTACAGGAAATGTCTAGCTCCAATTTGCAAGTTACTCCTTCTGTGACCTTATTCTGGCAAGCTAATCCCATAAGTTTATAGGGATAATTCCTGCACATTTGGTATTTGTAAGGACAGCTGAAAATTGCATCAAGAAAACCAACTATTTTAGTCTAAAAGATTTTTACTTTGAGTGATTACAAAAAGCAGTTCTTCACTGCATCTTTGTTTTAAACATCTAAGAATGGTTCTACCCCACTGCTAATCACACTCTCCTTTCTCATTACATTATAAGCAAAATAGGAGTTAATCATGTACATGACCTGGATGGCCTCCTCAAACACTTGTCTCTTGCTATGTTGCAGGTAAAACACAGTCTGGGGTAAAGGCAGTAGGGTGGGTGCGAGTGTTAAGTTCTGATGCCAGCATTTTTGGTAAAAATTGAGGTAATCCAAAATGCCTTTGCACCAGTGCCAGTGAACTCAAGCCACACAGCACCAAGGAGGAAAAAAAAAAATTAAAAAAATTTAAAAATAGAAATGGAAAGAAATACAGTGCATGACATGCTAGTTAATAACAGATGAGAAACTTGCACAGGCACTCCTTTAGTAGGTTTTAAACCAGGTATATATGCTCTCTTGAATGAGAATCAAACACAAAAACCAAGTTCTGCAGGGACTGAAATTTCCTGCCCTTGGTACCCAGCTGGGCCAGCAGCACTGGGTTGGCTGCAGTGTGTGCTGTACTAACTTGTGTGGCAAAGGAATCCTGACTTGGGGAGTCAAGGAGCAACGGACATGAAGAGCTGACTTTATTCCTACTACCAGGTTATTGCAAAACAAACTGAAAAAGTTTTCACACGAGGCCTACAATGACAAAAAGAAAGGCTGTAGCTTAACACTGCTGGCAGAGAACCTCTACTGACCACTGTGTCACCAGTGCAGGGTCACCTGAAGAGGCAGCAGAAGCTGCTTTGTGCCCACTGCCTGCGGAGCTTGGATTGCTGACCACAGCACACAGTGGATGCAGTTATTACTCCCAAGTCACAGCCTGACCAGAACAAAATCCAAGACTGTCTCCAGTTAAAAAAAAACCTTGTGGCTTCCCCCCACCTCCCCACAGTAAGTAGCACAAATGAGTATGTCTTGAGGTAAACCCACAGAAGTGAAGTTGTTCTGTATTTAATATGAGGTAAAACTACTGAGGTCTCCCTCATGCACCTTCACAGTGATATTTTAACAGGCTTGATTTATCACAGCTTGAAACTTTAGTACTTCACTCTCAGCTGTGTTTTTCCCCTCAGTACAGCTCACATATCAGCCACTATACAGATTTTTAAAAAGAAAACCATTTTATTTCCTTAAGTAAAGATGACATGCCCTTATATTGAGAAAATTAGTAGGCAGACAGTCACAAATCTGACATATGTAAAAGGAGTACTTGCTTGTCCACTGAAACTCCTCATTTTCAAGTCCTTGAAACCCTACCATGTTTTCTAAACCCTGTTATGAACTTCTCAGCCTGCCTTTGGATCTGGAATTAGTCATTTGGGGTAGGCAGTTCCCAAAGTCTGCCCTAACTGCTTCCAACCAGGAAGGAGAAAAAAATAAAAATAAATATATATACTAGGAGGCCTCACATGGCCTTTCCCTGCAACAAGTGGTGACTAACACATGAAGCAAGTTACAGGTCTGTGCCCATCTAATCTCTATCACTTTGTGTTACGACATTGGCCTGGCTGCTGCCTCGAGGATGCAGTTTGAACTCAATTATTCCACTTCTAGCATTTCTCTCCTTTTTTTTCAAGGCTAGGCCTAGTAATTTGAAAAAATGTTTAAGTACATACCCGTACTCCTGAGGTGAAATGTCCTGTTCCTGACGAGTCCTAAAGATGATAATGCAGTGAAATAATCCAAACAGGGGGAGTCAATCCAAAAGAGAATAGTCCAGCAAGGAAAAATATAGCCAATATTATAAGAAATCCATGGTGTGGGGGACATAGTAAATGTTTATACAATTAGAAACTTTAAACATCAGTCTCCATAGCAGCAAGTCCAACTTCACCACAGTGTATGCCAAAAAAAAAATTGATTGTGCAATGGTGAGGCATAGTATAGAAACATTTCTATATGAAATTTATGTTCCAATGCCAGTGCATTTACTAAAAAAATAAAAAAAATTGAAATCAAAACTCTAACTTGAACTAAAAGGGTAATTGAAATTCCCATAATAAAGAATTTTCAGTCCTTGGTCCTGGATATAAACATCCACAGAACCAAGTGGCCAGATTAGTTTGTCTCCAAAGATGCATCCCACTTGTAAATCTGTCCCAGACACACAATGTAAACTTTTGGATGGTTTTGGGTTTTTCTCAAAAAAACCCAAATCCCTAGCAATTTATAATTTGTGCTGAAGACAAAGTAAAAATCCGAGATCTGTATTTTAAATTTGGATACTTTTAATTTGTGTGCACTACGAGTACCTCAGGCCGCCGCGGATTATTCTCCATTTTGGATTGACATCCCCCTCCACTGGATTTTGTTTGCTGGCATTATCTCTTTAGGATTCTTCAGGAACTGGACGTACCACCTCAGGAGTGCGGGTATGGACTGAATTTCTCTCTATTGCGGGTTTATTCCCCCTCATACCCGTTGCACCCGTTACTTAACAAATTTTTTTTCTCCTCAATTTGTCCCCTCCCGCCTCCCTTTTGAATAACGCCCTAAGAAATAAAAGCAAAGCCCTCTACAGTCTTTCAGCTCTTCCCATTCAGCAAAGTTCCACCGGGAAAGCTGCCCGATTCACCCACCGAGAACTACACAAGCAGCTGCTGCCCATGGCAATGGCTACACAAGCACTTCCATGCCACGGGGCACCGATGCCAAGGCAATGCTGGGCTGATGCTCCGTGGTGGGAAGGGGCAGGAGGGTGGACAGACAGTGGGACTTGTGAGCCGTGAAGCCCCTTGCACCTACATCTCAGCAGGAGTTTAAAATCTCTGTAGTTCTCAGTGAGGGAATCAATTTAGTAAATAATCCGCGGATTATTTTTAGTCTGCGGACTAAAATTTAGTGCACGGACTAAAATCCGGCCCATCGGAGCAAAGTCTGTCTCGGTCTAAAATACATTTGGGTGAAAGCAAAAGAAAAAAAAAAAAAGAAAAAAAAAAGAAAGAAAAAAGAGAAAGAAAAAAAAAAAAGGAAAAAAAGCTAAGTGCACAAAGTGTTTGGGTAGACTGACATTTAGTATGCAGACTAAATACGGCCGGGCAAAAGGCACAGCAAGTCCACAAACAAAATAAAAACCAAAAATAAAACACTGACAGGAACTTTTAAAGCAATCAAATACTACCCCACCGGCGCAGCAATTCATTTTTATAAAATGAAACAAGACCTTGTGTAAGGCTATTTGTCCACAGGAGGGACCGAAGGCTCAAGTTTTCATTTTAAAAAATGAACCTGTTTTGGAGATAAACAAATGCAAAAAAAAGGCTTTACATACAATATTCTTCAAGAAAAATTTGCACTTGAGTAACTCAAAACCTCTTGTTTCTGCAAAGCAAATGAATTTCAGGCTGAGACCCAGGTTGCTGGTTTTTTTCTTTGGGATTTTTTTGGATGAGTTACAAAAATCTCTGGATGATCATGTCAAATGGAAATGCTGACTCATCCAAAGCCACAGCTTTTGGTGCTTTTGTTGGCTTTTCCCTCCCCCTTTCAGATCCCAATAAATCTACACCTCACCAAAAAGCTGAGGGACCAGTGCGAGTCGTTTCTTTGTTCAGGCATGCTGGTGATGTTCAAATACCGACAGACCGTAAGAGCGAGTCAGCAAGGCCTGATACACTGCTCTCTCCTTCTTATATGTTTAACTGCTATCAATGCAAATTTTTTTATGTTACTCCCCCTTCATTTTTCTGAAACTACCACCTTCTTCAACATTTCAAAAACTATTGTCAGGCTTAAATGTCCCTGGTGCGCTACACGGCTCTCATCCCCAAGAGACTTCAGTTCAGATCAAGGCTTTGTGCACTAGCAGAGTGGTCACATTTTATCTTACTAATTTGAAATAGCTCCTACCAGTGTAGGGGAGTTTACACCCCTTCTGAATTTTATTTTTCTGCACATACGGAAAGACGAAAGAAAAAGGATGGAAAGCACAGAATTCTCCTATTTCACTTCACTCACATCAGCATTCAGCTCTCAAATAAAACCACATGGGGCAAGAGCTAAGTATTGTTTGAACAGAATGGTTGCTCTGACTTTCAGTTCATTGACATTCCTCAAACAAACTTTCCATGCACAACACGAGCTCCACCGTCTTGGCGTAATTAAGCCCCAAAGCCAAAGCTTCACAATGTGACACCAAGGTGCTCTTCTAGCCAGTGTGTATTAAAAGATGATTTCATGCCATCAACCACTGTGCATTTTGCATGCAGATTCTGAATACTGCCCGCATGCTGTGCTCCCTAAGAGAGCAGAGGCTTATGAAAATGACATCTGTTGCTAACACATCAAGTTTGTGACACCATGGTTAAAAATTTCCTCACCAGCTTCAGACTCACATGCTTTGCCAAGAACCACCCACACCACCAATTCAAGGCTGACAGTCTGTGCACATCCTTTCAGTTTGTAAGCACATTTTTTATTGCACATGAACATTAGGTAAGAGAGAAAGCTCCTCCCTTCAAACAAAAGCTTGTACTGTTTACAAGCCAAGTCATCAATGTAGAACACAACCCTCAAATCAACTTTTAAAAATTGGTATCACACAATACAATTACTGTGACCTTACAATATGAAGCAGCATTTTGATCACCCAAGTTTAACACAACAAGGCTCATGAGAAACATGACACAGTCACGAACACAAAAGGAGAGGCAAGAGACACACACAAGACAGCAACGTATGCACTGAGCTCTACCTGACACAAAAAATCCCAAAGTTGCATCTGAAGGTCTTGGGTCTAGTCTTGTTCCAAACGCCTAAGAATTCCAGAATGGGATTTTTGAAATATGCCATTTGGCTATTTTGAAGTGCGTAAAACTCACATGATACAAATGAAGGTTAAAAGATGTCCACAAAAGAGGCACTGGTGTTGGGAGATATTTTAAAATATATATATAAGCCCCCCAACTTCTTTCTCTGATTAAATCCCTTTATGTCTTTTCTAAAAGCAGCTCAGAAATAGTAAACACCTTAATAGTCAAGAATTCCTGTCTGATGGCACTTAGACAGGGGAAAATGAAGTAAAGACAGAAGGGTTAAGTGGCTTACAAATGAGCCAACACAGAACTGGGAACAGGACCAGGAACCTGTCTTCAAAGCTACTTCTTGTTGAGACCACACACTTTTTATTGGGCTCCTTCCATTGAGGACCCTGTGGAGACAGAATGAGCTAGCATTTATTACCCAGTGCATGTGCTCTGCTTCTATCAAGCTCCAAAGGAAAGCAACAAAGCTAAGCAGAACAAAACAGCTCCCCTTCTTCTGGGAGGGGACCCCCAAAAATGTACCTCTAGAAGTGCTCTCAGCCTCACTGGGACAGCTGCTATGAACAGCCTAGACAGATGTGTTGCAATGGGATGGCTAAACAGATGGTACATTGCAGAAGACATGTTAAACTTAGCATTTGATTTCCGTAGTTGCACTGATGGAAATCCTTTCTTAATGTTACATTAGTGCTCACTCGTTTGCTGTTAAGCAGTACTTTCTTTACTGCATACAAATTGGGCAGAGGCAGGGCAATTTACCACCGGGCAAACCTGGCTTCTTTTCTCGGCCATATATGATAAGAGATTTACACTGTCAAAAGTCATTGCTGCTACAAAAGGACTGGCAAACATGAACTTGCCAGAATTTTTTTTTTTTCTTTTAAGATAGTCTCCAGCAGAAGTGTTTTCACTCTTTGCTTGCAAAGTCATTATACATCAAGCAAAAAACAGAGCCATACTCTTTAAAAAGAGGTCAGGGCACAGTTTCACAACAGGCGTCAGAGATTTACACTGTCAAAAGTCATTGCTGCTCCAAAGGGGCTGGCAAACATGAACTTGCCAGAATTTTTTTTTTTTCTTTTAAGATAGTCTCCAGCAGAAGTGTTTTCACTCTTTGCTTGCAAAGTCATTATACATCAAGCAAAAAACAGAGCCATACTCTTTAGAAAGAGGTCAGGGCACAGTTTCACAATAGGCGTAAATCAAGTCCAGTTCATGATGGAAAACAGAGTTCTGCCCTTTTGGATATGCAGGCCTGCCCTGGTCCCTTGTCCCAACATGTGCAGTCTGGGCAGAATGGTCAGTTAGGTAAAGAAAAGTGATCCAAATCCCGAACATTTGTGTTGTTCAAGAGGTTTTTGCTACCACGCAAAGCATAATGCATATCAGGAATACGCAGGTGGGAGGTGGAGAACTGACCCTGTTCCATGATGAAATTAATACCAGTTATGAAACAGCAACCAAAAAAAAATCTCATCCTCACTCTACCTTTGTTCCTCTACAAAAGATCACACCTGAATCTCAGAAAGAAGAGTTTGCATTTTCATCTTGAATCCAAATCCAAGTCCACTTACAAGATTTCTGATAAAAGAGTTTTCACTTTCTTTCATCATCAGTTATAATTAGAAGTGACAAAATGAGCTGTCTGTTTATCCATTTTATTGTTTGGTATTCTTCCTTGAATCTACAGTATGAGCAGTCACTTTGGAAGCATTACAAGCAAAACAATCTGCTTAAAAACTAGACAAGAATAAGGAGAGCAGGAGTAGGACAGGATGAAGACATGAAACCAATTCTGGAGGGTGAAAAAACAGGGTCACTGATAGAGACCAGGGTCTACATCCCAGTCCCAGAGTGTGGGGAAGACAACAGGACTGTCTGCTACAAACACAGAAATATTCAACATTCAAGGTAAAGTGATTAGGATGGAAAAACATATATAAAGAACACACATACACACAAGAGGATATCAAGACTAAGATATTTGGCAACTATTTTATAGTATTAGCAGAAATTACTTCATAATACAGGCAGAAATATAAATTCTAAAGTCAATATCCAAAGCTACTCTTTAACACAACCAACTGTGGTTCTGCACAACTTCAGCTGCAGCCAGAATTGGCCAATAGCTTTGGAAAAGTGCCAGAAGGGATGAGCTGGAGTCTGAAGTTTCATCTTAGACACTGTTTTCCTATGCTATAACCATTTGACTTAAAGACAGAGACAAAAAACCACCCTGAATGGTATAAAAAATGAAAAAAACCCCCTAAAACAAAAAGGAAGTGCTTACAAAGTTGGGAGGGACCCTGCCCTAATCTCCTACAAGTTTATTGTGAAGGCACAGTGATGCAGAGAAAAGTCCTCATGTATTCATCCACAAGAGTGCACACCAGAGGGGCAGAGATGCTCAATACTAACTTAGACATGACAGTTTTTCTCCCCATCTCTTCTACTGTCAGGCAAATGACTCCTGTCTTCTTTCAACTCAACACTGACTTGGAAATTATTGTTCAGGTGCCAGCTAAGTATAGATTTGGGGATGGTGAATAAAGCCATTCTCTTGAGTACACTCAAACTTATCTCACCAAAAGTATGTTTTAAAAATGCCAGCATGTTTCAAAAATCTTGCAAGTACTTTCAGAACAGGAGAAACAAAGGCAACCAAACCACAGCACACTGAAGAGACTTGCTGTCCATTTTTAAGAGCTGCCTGCAGTAGAAACTGTTTCTGTGTCTATACAATGGAGACAAGGCAGAGGTTATGATTACAGTAAAGAAAACCGCCTTTGCTGTTACAATTTGTATTGTTCTGCCATCACGAAACATGGGCATATATATGTATATATATATATATATGCATATCTTTCATTATACTGACATTATACTGGCAAACATACTGGCAGCATCCTTAGGTGGGGAAAAGAAAAAATCCAAGAGAGTCATTTCTCCCACACAGAAAGGGCCTTAACTACATAATTATATTACATTTACTACAATCTTAATAAGATCCTTTACTAGCTGGATGCAAGAGGAAAGGCGGGCTGTCGCAGTTGGACATTTTATGTATTTCTGGAAATTATCACAGCACTGTCTCTGTTTTTCATTATCCCAAGGATCTGAGACCTGAAGGTAGCATCGGAGTAATGCCAGGATAAAGGCCAGCTGTAATGGAGCCATGGTAAGCAACACCTATCTACCATGAGCTTATCAAGAATGCCTTTAGACCTTTTGTTAGCTGTCCCACTGTCCCTTCCCCTTCCAAAAGGGCCAAGAGATTCACAGGAAACTAATTACCAAAGCTGAACTTCAACAGCCCTGTCATGTACAATCTTGCACTTGATCCCAGATTTCCTCCTTGGCTTTCCACTCACAGAGTTATACAGTATAGATGAAGCTTAGTCAAAAGAAGAGAAACAGGTATAAAGATTAGTAGCACAGATCAGACTGCACTTCTGAGAAGGAAGAAGGCTTAAGGAGTTGAGGTGGCTGAAAGACACAAGCAAAGACATGACTCAGTAAAAACAACAGCAGCAAATCTCCAGAAAGCATAGTAACTTTTACTTGATGAGCTGATAACCATTGGAAAAAATGGACTGGTTTTCCACCGCAAGATATACCTGAAGACATGACTGTGTGTTTAAAAGCCTACCTATTTTTTCCTGACTGTTGTAAGTCAGTCATATTCACACTCCTGCAAAACACTGCTTCTCTTATAATAGGATGCCACTTACTTCACAGACCAAGGCAGACAAGCTGTAGGATGCACCTCCATGAATACAAAACGTTCTATACAATGTGAAAACAAAGGGAGGTTTGGATGAAAAGAACATTTAAGTTACTAAACACACTGGTATTCTGAAAAGGACCCCCCTGCCAAAGAACCAAAATGTCCTGGATTCCTCCTGTTGAGGCTGGGGTTGTAGGAGTAAGTGACAGAGGAAAAGAAAAGGGAAGCCCTGTCTCTGAAGAATGGTTTGAGAGATTCCTGGAAAGTTCAGATTCTCTTTTCTTTTGCTAGGGACATGTCGAACTTCCATCATCAGGTGCCCCATGCATGTGAACTAGTATAAAAACACACACGTGCTTGGGCAACACAAAACTATACTGGAGACATGAGAGAGAGGCCTCTGCATGTTTTATAACAAGAGACTTCAACTCTTAAATTAGAAATGTACTTCAATCTCAAATTGTCAACAGATTGAAAAATCAGTCTGATAACAGCTTGCACTGCAAACTTATACTATTGCTGCAACATAAGAAAAATATTTTTTAGAGTGTTAGCTTGACTTTTCTCATAATTTAAGAAGAAAGGACCTTGTTAGTTTGAGATCTCTTTCTTCATGCTACTACAATAGTGAGTATCAATACTGTATTAGGACGATACCCATCCATTTCTACTGAAAAGTGTAAGATACATCAATGAAGTTAGGCTTCAAATGTCCATAAAACTTGTGCTGAAAATTCCAATTTTAGCCCAAACCATATTGAATATGAAAAACAATATTCCTTCATGTATTTGTCCGTCTTCAGCCTTAAACAATTTTCTCTGTCTCTTGAAAAAACCCAGAATATTTTACATTGCACTGTGATCCTCTATGACAACCAGCCACCATTCTTCTTCACCAAGTAGGTAACAGCAAGTGCAGCAGATTACACATCATCACACCAATACTGAGCAGGAAAGTAACATATCCATGCCTCTCAGAAATGTCTCAGAGAGCAGACCAGAACCAGATACATCCAATGCAAGTCAGCACCAGAGAATTTCAGATGCTATAGATATGACAGCTTCCAAATAAAATTCTTAATTACCATATATGTACACTTTTGCAGACCATGGAAGTTCCCTGAAAACAAGAGCAAACCATGGACCTTATTTTTGTATAGATTATCGGCCTGGAAACAACCAGTTCCAGACTGCATAGAAACATGCACTGGGCACCTCGACTACATGAAATAACTACAAGCAGGACCTACAAATGCAACTTTGACAAATTACCCATGTTATACTAAACAGCACAAAACAAGAAGGAGAATGCTCTCATGTGGAAAAGCTTGCAGCAGGGAGCAACTATATTCTCAGTAGTTCTCTCTCAAACATGCTGAAACTAGCTGCCTGGAAGTTATTCCACACACACACAAAAGAATCCTTCTGTCTGCCGAGTAATCTGGTCATAACTACTCAACAAAAAAAAAACCACCTTCTATCTACTTAATCTTCAGTAACTCTTCATCTTAGATGGCAAAGATCTGTGCTTCTGCAGATGCAAGTTCAAGTCCTGTTGGCAACTAGCTGTAGCAGTCTAGTTACATACACAGTCGTAACAACAAACCACAACCAACAACATTACCACTTTCACTTCCTTAGTCACTCCTGTTTTTTCAAAGCCAAAGCTCTGAAGAGGTTTTTCTTACACACTTTTCAATTCTAAGATAGAGAAGCTCTAAGAGGACTACCTACACCCACTGACATGTCATCAGATGTTATATCAATAAAACTGGGTAAGAAGAACCAATTCTACATAATACTACTACTTAAATCTATTCTAGCTCAACAGGCTCAAAACGTTGAAAGGAATGGATCTTGAGAAGTAATACACCGAGAAGATGAGAAGATAAGCATCATTACCAGCATTATGCTGGGTAATAAATTTTTAGATTTAGCATTTGTATGCTAAATAATAAGTACAGATCTCATAAATGAAGTTTCATGTAACCCAATTGTAATAAACTGGTTTAACTGCTATCTACACCCACCTGATATCAGGAAGAGCTGTATGCAGAATGACTTGAGAATGAGAAGCTATGCTGCAAGCACAACTCTCCAAAACTAATTGTGACGTAATGGAGAATGCAAATTTGATCTTCTGGCAAGCTCTTCTCAAGTCTTAATTTCAGCTGTGATCCTCTATGACAACCAAAACCACCCTCTTTAGAAGGAAGTTTCAGTCTTTTTGTGAAGCTTCCATTTGCCAAAAGACCTCTGTTGTGTTCTAAGAGACCATCGGGTGCATACAGATGATTCATATATTCAAGCTAAGCATCTAAGGTAACTATGCAATTCAACTCCCTGTCCTACAGTACAGCTCTGCACTTCTACTCCACTGTATATTAATTTAACCTCTCCTAATCCAAATACCTTCAATGCAAGAATTTAGATGTGAACCTAATATGCAGTGCGATAAGGTTTTTGGGCTTGCTCTTGTGACTTTTACCAGGATGCAATTTAAAACTGAAGAGACCACTCCCAGGGACTTCATCTGCTCCAATTTTTTCCCCTCATTAACATATGGTATTAAAAAGCCTTGCTGGATTTCCTGATTCCCCATATTATTATACATCACGTAACCAACACACAGAAAGTAACTGATATGGAAATGCAAACCATGGATTAGTGGGGAAAAGGTACGTAACTCATTGGAGAATCTATCGTAAAAACAGTGACATGCAGCACTGCCCTGGCATGTACCTGTCAGTTATGTGGCCTGCTATCAACTAGCTCTAATTGGTTTATTCAGCAGTTCTACCACCATAGGCTATTTGGTCCAAAAGAGTCCGCCCTGGACATGTGCTCAGCTAGGAATGCAAGCCTTCCACACACAGATGTTACTTTCTTAGCAGAAGGAAACCTGAATGCTAGGATAGGATGGAAATACACTAGGACTATATCAGACATTTCTCAAGCAGCAGGAGGAAATATTAACCACCCAGGCTTCAATTGTGTAAGACTCAATACTTAACTTATTCTACACCCAAGAGGCTAACTAAATGATTGTTACTCTGTCCCAAGTCAAATATTCATCATTGCTTGATACATGGACAACCAATTAATTGTGCAGCAATGTATTTGTTTCACTGTTAGCAGTTTCCTCTTTGGTCATGGAGGTCATAATATTGCCTGCATGTGCTGCATTGGTGTCTCCCTATGAAAGCTAGATAGTAAGAAATCTTAAGAAGTAACTACAAGAAAAAGCATCTCCACTCAACAGCACACCCACAGAAGTACAAACAGAGTATTATCTATGAGAGAAGCATTTAAGAAAGTGACTGTCAGCCCTCATCACACTACATAACAACAGCATTACAAAAGTACTAGAACACTTTCCTCATTTCTGTTGACTTTTGTGCGTATCAACTGATAGCATGACACTATGTAGATATATTGCAATCTGCTAGAAACACACACACCATTGTCAAAAAACAAAACAAAACAATAAATAACCCACCTATAGTCAACCTGAAAACCCCCAGACCTATAGATATTACAGTGTACTGCTTCAATATCTTCTTCTCCTTAGCTACATCAAAAGTTTGCAGGTCCCCAGCTTAGTTAAATGCACTCAGTTTAGACTGAAAGCCACCAAATCACTGAACAAACTGAACAACTTCAATTTTTACTTTCAGCCCACATCTTTATTATTCAGATCATATAGACTCACCTTAGTCCATGGATGTGCCTTAATCTGAGGAAATTTGAATTCAGTATAGTTTGGATTCATTTCTCTAATTTGCTCCCTTGTAGGCGTTCCCAGAACCTAAACAGGAGAGAAAGAAAAGGGCAAATTGTTTAGATATGCTTCATAAGGAATTAAGACTGAAGTATAACCTATCAGACATTGAGACAACTGAAGTCAATCTCTGTAACTAGTAAGTTAATATAGTGCTGAGAGCAGAGTAACAATACTTTTTCATCCAGAAGAGGCAGGTCCTCTCTCTGGGCACCCTGATCCAGTTGACCACTGTCCAGAGTAGAAAATGTGTTGTACTCTGTGCCACTGCCACTTGCCCAGTCAGTGGGCTACACTGACAAGAGCATTGTTATTTCTTCATTCCCTCACACCACAAGGCTTTTATACACACTGATGAGAACCCCCCCCCCCCCCCCAAGCCTGCTCTGCTTCAGGCTGAACGGTGACAGCTCTTGCAACCTCTCCTTATATGACAGATGCTCCAGTGCCTTAATCACCTTTGTGGCCCTTGCTGCAACATCAGTAGTCTCTTGCTGGCAATTCAGTTCATGCTCCAAGCCCAGTGTCAAAAATTTAATTATTTTATACAGTTTTTCACAAAATTAAAGCATCTCTGTCAAACTTAGTGATACTTTGGTGGGGTAGAAAGTTCACTTTAATTAGGTTTATACAAAACAGTACTACCAAACACATTCAGGAACTGCAGTTCACTGCATACGGCTGATTAAGGATCAGACGAGTAACACAGACTGTATTTTACAAGTCACAAACAGTGGTCCTTTGACAAGCTTAAAAGATCAGCCAGTTACTGCTGAGCAGAGCCAGACAGCATCTCCTGCTCACCCCGCAAACAAAACTATGTGCGTTTGGGCAGTGCTTCCTCATCTCCACATGGAGGACAGACTTAGTTTAAATCAAACCTGCAAGCACCTAAAAGGCATACCACCTCTGCTTTACTTTCAAAAACTGAACTTCTCATTCCCAGAATCCGCACAATGTTACTTATGGACGCAAATTTGGAGCTGTATGAGAAATAACAAACAGTGGCACATCTCTTTGTAGGGATTGGTACATTTTGAAAGGATTTCAGAAATCCCTTGAGGGAATAAGTCCGACAATATGGCATTAGTGCATTCTTTTCAGCTAGCACCGAGTGTGAGAGAGCCAATGTCTTCTAGCTATATATAAAAACTGCAAGGTATCTTCTAGAAATCCCATTGTTTTCTGCTTGCACCCAGTTCTGGGCATCTTTTTGCTCTGCAGAGAGAAAGGGAAATGGCAGAAGGCAGGAGTCGCTCCTCTATGCTGGGCTCAGGCTCATCTATAGGAAATCTGTAGTGATGCTCTTCTGGCCCCATGACAAATCCCTCCACACAGCTTAGCATAATGTTATCATCTCATCAAACTGCACTGTCACCATCAGGCAACAAATGATCACACGAGGCTGGCACTCTACCTTGCTGCTTGATAAAGAAATACCTGGTTACAAATTTTGGTATCTATGTACATTTTCATTCTGTTAGAAGAATGGAAATTACAAAAATGCAGTCTAGAAAGTCAAGTAAGGTGGTAAAAGAGCAAGGTAAATGCTATTTGAGTAATTTGTGCAACAGAGAAACTATCATCAGGTATTATGAACAAAACTTGGTATCTCTTTGCTATTTTAAGTAAGAGTTGCACAAATAAAAAAATCCTACCCACAAAGCAACCTTTTAAATAAAGAGCAGCAGCAGAGGAAATAAACACTGCAACTTGTCCATACAGTTGCTTCTTGGCTAACAAATTTGACTGACAAGTTGTACAAAATGAACACTAATTGTTTTGTAGCTCACATCACCCATGAGGATTTAAACCCCACCTAATTCTAAAAGCGAAGGGTTACTCTCAAAGATGACAGCAGATTTTTCTCTGTGTGTCTGAAAACACTGTTTTTGCTCAGGGGGTAAAAAAAAGAGAGTATTTGCAGATTCATACATTTTGCTCAACTTTCAAAGGAAAAAAGAACTGAAAGGAAAATGTGCCCTTTCCCTGCTGGTTTTCTGTCTGGCACCCACCAGAGCATCAGCCACCCAGCTGCCAGCCTTGCCAGGCTGGTGCTGCTCTGAAAGCTTTGATGACCATCACTCTCAAACCTTTCCACTTCTAAAAGATATGGGGATTCCACACCCCTAAATATTATTTTCATCCCAATTCAGAATAAAATTATTTTTTAAAACCTGGGAAGTTTTTTTGATTACTTAAATTAACTTTCTGAAAAACGATGGGCAACTTCTATTGCTCTCTTACCATTCCTAAGAGCTAAATTTTCAGGCCTCCCTAGTATAAACAATACTTTTAAAAAAGCATGTTTACCTCCTATACCCTTTCCTCCTCAAAAAATTCTTTTAATAGCTTTTCTAAGAAGCAGCAACGAGTAGATTTATTTTTAATAGAGCCAAAATTCATCAAACTGGCTCAGTTGCCAAGGCTGCTCAGAACAGGAGCCTACACAGTGCAAGTATATTTAGAGACTACCTATAGCATCAGAGAACTCAGATTAGATAAGCAAGGGCAATTTCAGGGAAGAACCCACAGACAGAGTCTATTCATACATTTTACTAAAAGCACAGCTGTAACTCCAGATGATGGGAGAGGGCAACTCCTAAGATCAAGCACAGGCATCTAGGCAACAGCACTTCAATTTTCATGAATGCTTAGAAAAGAAGGTACTGAGGAGGGATCATGGTAGCTGAAAGAAGGGATTGTCAGACCTTTCAGCTATATAGCAGCCTTTGACACATGAAATAACTGTACAAAAGGAAAAGTGACTTATATTAGCTACACAGTGTATTTACTCTGTTATCTTGAGACTGTAAAACCAGACTGCGCTTCCAATTTGTACTGAAAGTGGATAAAGGGGAAAAAAAACCCAACCACAAACCAACATACCCCAAAATCCAACCAAAAACTGAAAAGAGAAGTAGTTTGGAAGGAAGAATAGAAGTTCTAAAGACTGTGTCAAATGGAAGTTACAACTGAGAACAGTGCAATGAATAAACTGATAAACTATAAAACTGTACCAGTACTTGACATATCTTGAAGAGGTCCTGTAATGGATCTCTCCTCACCCCCAACACACCAATTCTGTTTGCTACATGATTTGAAATTGTACCTCACTAATTCATACAAAATTTTCAGTATATTAGGAATACCTTCAAGTAACCTTGGTAACAGCAATCACTTAAGCTGCTGCAAAAATTGGTCAAAATTCATCTTTTGAGAAAGAAGCATAAATGACTGTGCTCATGTTTGGCAGAATTACACCATGAAAAACAGCTGCTCTTGCTGTATCAACTCTGAAAATACTATGGAGCAGATATTCCTTGGAGAGCTTTCACAGAATCACAGTATGGTTGAGACTGGGAGGGACCTCTGGAGGTCATCTGGTCCAAACCCCCTGCACAAGCAGCACTGTTGAGAGCTGTCTGCCCAAGACCATGTCCAGACAGGTTCTGAGCATCTCCAAGGACAGAGACTCTACAACCTCTTTGGGTAAACTGTTCCAGTGTTTGACCCCCCTCACAGCAAAAACTGTTTTGTGTTCAGATTGAATTCCATGTGTTCTCATTTATGCCCGTTCTTCTTGTCCTGTCATGGGATGACAAAGAAAAAGAGACTGGCTCCCTCTTTCAACCTTCCCTTCACATACTCTGTACACTGGTAAGATCCCCACTGATCTTCCAGAAGCCAGAGAGCTTTTAAGAAACACAGGGTCCAATACTGAATTAGTCAGGTCAATGCAGATTAGCACATACTATTCTACTTGGGGAGTCTTATGGAAAGTGATATTATCAAGGAAAAAATTGGATTTCTTTTTTTCTATTTAATACTTGAAAAACAAAAGGAGAACCAAAGTACTGTAATAATAAAAACACAGTTGTCCAATGGGATTAACTGTAACTAGAATGAAGACTCAACTTTCAAATGAATGAAGGGGAGGTCTATGTGAGACTACAAGGCATCTTCTTCCTGCAAGTGAAGATGCCAGGTCAAGTAGTCTTGCTCTTCATTACCGACTGTCATCATCATGTCTTAAATAAAAATAAAGAAGCATTATCTACTAAGATTAACTAAAGAATACACTTGCTGAGAAACAGACACTGCTTTGATTCTCCTTGGACAAAAATTGAACACAACAGGTTTCACAATATATTCTGTCAAGTTTTTCCCTTGACATTAATCTGTAACAGATGAAGCTCCCCAAAGCATTTTTCTTTCATGAACAGGGTTTGTGAAGGTAGGGTAATGGTATTTATCTCCTGCAGTTAAAGAAAAGCTACAATAAAAAAAGGCTCACAAGAATACATCCTTACTAAACAAGAAGGGGGGATTAAGAACCTGCAATAAGCCCTGATCTTGAAGAAAGATTTTCAATTTATGTTCTTACAATCAACTTTTATAGGAGGAAAAGATGGATTTATTCAGCTCCAAAAGACACTTCAGTTACACCTCAGTACCAAGACAGCTGCTGCCCACACCTGCTTCACTATGCAAAACTGCACTGAGTCATTTATGACCAAACCCACACTGTTGCAACACCAGAGGAAAAGGAAACTGCAAAAGTTTCAACAAATCCCAGTGGAATAAAGGCCCTTTATGACAACCATTGATATTGTTACTACTGAACATTTGCCAAAATGTAATCAGTTAGAAGCATAGGGACACCAAGGGTTCAGAAGCTCCAGCTGGTAGTAACTGAACTAGAGAGGGGAGAAGGTGATAATTTAAACCAGAAACCTCTAGAAAGCCATGGTTGCAGTGGCATAGAGGTCTTCCCTGGGAAAACTGTGCAAGTTTATGAAGAAATGTATTCCTAAAAGTCTGATGTTTATGGCTTACCAGATGGCATAATTAATACTTCTGCAAACATGACTG
Organism: Corvus brachyrhynchos; assembly: GCF_000691975.1. Lineage (NCBI taxonomy): Eukaryota > Metazoa > Chordata > Aves > Passeriformes > Corvidae > Corvus > Corvus brachyrhynchos. Next base: position 7,262,322 of record NW_008237619.1, on the reverse strand, counting down.
CACCTCTTCAGAAAGTTGTGAGAGGCATGCCAAATAGTTATTTAAAAAATCCACAGTGTAGACATCTCAAGCAGTAAACATGGCTTGAGATAATACTTCAAGAGGTCTGTGGTAGAAAGTAAAATAAACTTACCCACTTCATATACACTTACTTTTCAAAACACTTTCTTGTCAAACAGTGAGAGCCAACTAAATATAGATATTTTTTTCTATTCATAAACACAAGAGGAGCTGTACATCAGGAATAGGAAGAAACCCACTGTCACTGCTGACATGAATATAATTGCCCATCAACTTTTTATACTGCCTGCCTGCAAGCGCTGGAAGTGATGAATTAAGTGAGGCACAGGATCAGCCAAGTTGTGATGTGGGGATTCATGAGGGGAAAAAAATGCCAGGAGACTTCCCTTAGGGCTGAGGACAGAACACCCATGTGAAAGCCCATGTCAGACGCAGGCAGGTCGTCAGCACCAGGACCACATCCAATAAAATGAAACACACTCTCCTATGGCTTACTCTCCCAGAAGAGAAGGCTCCTCTCTGCCCATTAACTACTCCAACTGGATTTATTTTATTTCAAAAACTGAGCCCAAAATAGTACCTTGACATTTGAGCATGAGCCATGTATTATAATTGCAGTCTATACTTAGCATTAGGCACAGTAAAACTGTCAAGAACCCAAAAACTTACACATGAATAGGATTCCTGATACTATTGAACTTGCTTTTTCATACACTTTTTCCCCCCTTGCTCCCCCTTTCCCAGGAACTATGAGAAGAAGATCTTATTATTCCTCCTAAATTGCCATGAAATGCCAGTTTTGGTGCAAGGAATAATCACACAGTGCAGTAGCAACCAAGAAACTCAAAGCAAACACCACCCCCACCCCGTAACCCCCTCTTCTTTCCTGCAGTTTTCGCAAGTTGGTTGATTCATCTCATGCTCTAAATAGCAGCATACGGAAAAAGTACTTCCGGTAAAGAAAACACCAGGCAGATTGGCAGATGCTGTCCTCCCCATGTCCCACGGCTGCTCAGACAATTATTGCTGCTTCATTCCTTTGACAGAGATCATTTTTTTTCTGCTTTTGAGAGGAGCAGTGGGGGAAGAACAGAAACTTTCAGAAGATAATTATCATAGAAACAAACCTGTTACACTTCTGAGGTTCACTTTCTGCAAGAGGAGTAAAGAGTAACTACTGTCTGCAGGAACTGTACTTGAAGATGTTTTAGTCTGAAAAGTTGAAAAGCCAGCCAGTTTTACCTTGATGGTGAAGGGATGCTGCAGAGCTTGTGGGGCCAGGAATGTCAAAAAACTCCCAAGCTTTCACAGGGAGCGTGGCAGTCCTGCAGACACCACTGCTGAACTGCAAGCTGTGCACACAAGATTGGAGATTCATGAAGGAGTCTGTCCTGACTGCATCTCAAAGAAAAATCACTCCTGTGGTCTTAAGAGCTCCTTCTTTCAAACTGTATTCAGCAGGGTCTCACTTGCACAGTGTATTTTAATTAGTGAAGTGGCAACTGCAACTCTCCTGGGCTGCTGGAAGAACCCATCAGGTACAAGACGTATGACTGCTCTGAGCTGTAGTGTTTACTTGTACATGGTCTCTTTATGGGATCACTGATGAAATCCACACTACCACTGTGCCTGTTTCAGAAACTGAGCACATTTCTGAAGGAGATGTCACTTGAAAGCCAGTAGGGACATGAATTTTAATGAGTATATTGGGTTACCCACTTGAGATATTCCCAGCCATGGGACAACCTAACATTTGCAACAGCTAGCAAGAGCTAAAAATAAGAAGGAAGAGTCACCATTCAAGATCAAAATTTGGAAAAAGCACAGCACATGATTCCTCTCTTGTAATAGCATGAGTATTCAAGAAGAGTATACTTTGGTTTAAACTATTTCTTCAGATGGAGCTCTGAGACAGTATTTCCCTATACCAAATATCCTTTTGTTAGGGCTTAAGTGGTCAAAGCTGTCTCTTTCCCAGCCAGACTGAGAACATGTGGAAAGATCATAATTAAAGAAATAGAAACAAGAGAAAGAAATTTAAAGGACGAGGACTTTTGATTCACATGAATGTGATGCTGTGGTTCCAGAGGGGCACAGTTTTTCAGAGCAGTTTGCAAATATGCAGTAGGTCTGGAGAAACTCCAGGTGCAACTAAAGGGAAAAGATCTTGCAAGACTGCTTGAAATGAAGCTCCATGAAGACTGTTGAAAGTGTATCAAAATCTGTCAAAAGCCAAAAATGCTTGTGATGCAGCAAGGGACTGAGGATGTTGAGCATACAGCCTGCAGGAAGGACAAGCTGTGCCAACTGATACATCACCACGAACACAGCTAAAGAGGGGATGCCATCAAGAACTGCATGAGAAAGGAGGACTAATCTAATGTGATGGTGTTTTGAAGTCATAATCCAGTCTAATGCAAAAAACTTCACAGCCAGGTGTAGCATCCACTTGATGTGTTGTGAAATAAACTCTGAATAATCACAGCTGAGTAAGCAAATGAAGAGACAACTGAAAAATTTATCTTGGCTCAAAAAAATGCCACAAGTGTGACTGTGACTCAATCATCTTGAATTGATAAGAACCAGCAGTAAAGTTTCTAAACTGACTTCTTCCTGCAGTGGAATCAATCAAATATAAACAATGAAAGTACAATACATTTCCAAATGTGTGGATAAGTATTTTCTTACTATAGCCCCTTTTTGGGACTTCAAAATATTCAAAATACTCAAAAAACTCAATTTTCCCTGCCCTTAAGTTTCAGACACACAGTTCCAATGAAGCTATCTGGAAAGCATAACCCAAGATAATCAAACAGCAGCTCCCAGGTCCCAGCCTGCAAGCTGCTACCAAGCTCACTGCTATCCCTACAACAGTCAGATCCCACAGCTCTGCTTCTCCCACAGCCAGCTAGCATTAAAATAAGTCTGTGTTACAATGAAAGCTTTAAGTACTAGTTTTCTATGGCAGCAAATGGAAGAGGTGGACACCATCTGTCAAATTTTTTTTAATGAATCCTACTCTAAAGGAAACTTTATACAACATCACGTTTTACACGTTGCACCAAGATTTAACATTTCTGGTAATTTTTATGCTGCAGAATTGCACGTCTTCAACAGTACTGAGGCTACGAAACTCAAACGCACTCGCGTGGGTTGCTTGTTTTATACCAGCCTTTCAAATCTAAGTCGAATTTAGGCATCATTTTGGAAGTGCATAAGAGCAGAATGTTTCATGTCTTCTTTGCAGAGTTAAAAACCAAATCTGCTTAATTTGATATTGGTCATTTTTAAATGATACACAGTAGCTGGGACAGATCCCTCCCAACAGCTGGCTGAATAGAAAAAATAGGACCTCCCTTTCTGCTTTTTCCCCATTTTCAAAAGGTGAGGAAAAATTTGAGGTAAACACGCTTTCTCCCTCTACTCCCACTATGAGAAATACTTTGAAGTGAATATAGTGCTGCAAGGGAAGCACCTTGCTATCCCCTTTCCTAGACAATGTCTCATGGCTGTTGATTTTGAACACAATATTCTCAATTGTAACTCTCTCGGTATTCTCACCTTCACCTACAGATTTTCTGAATAGTTTTTATAAAACTTCACAACAGAAGATCAGGGAGACAAGGGCACTGAAAAGCAACCCATTTCTCCAGCTTGCACTCAGTTTCTCTTCCAGTCTTGCCTTCAGAATATATATACTGCATCAGTAACAAATACTGGCAGAAGAACATGGCACCCATCCATTCAGGCTCACATTTTACATTACACTTTCTTCAATTTTCAGTGAACATCCTTTCTTGTGATTACTGCTCTAAGATTTACAGTATTTTTCCCTCAGACTTTCCTAACACATACTGTCTCAGTACATTTTGTTTCACTTAACTCCTATGTGTGGTAGACTACATAGGTAACAGAAGATGAGAAAACCCCAGCACAACACAGGTGTGAATGATCATTAAGTATCCCCCTCTCTATACTTAAACAAATTATTCAGAAATTTGCTTCTGCAAGGGTGAATATCATAATTTCAGCCTATAATTTACTGACATACCCCTTACACTGGGTACTCCTTCAGCTGTCTTGAGAAATAACATTAGTTTGCCAGTACTATATATTGTCACTGCTATGAGTTAGTCAAGAAGTTATCACCACAGATGGTACAAAGGCTATCAGCAATTTTACTGAAGTACTCGTCTGCTTCAATACAACTGAAGTGTAAACACAGAAGCTCCAAAATTGGAGCACATACATGCTATGAAATTAATGGTTCACAGATGTTTTCTTCAGTAGTGCAGAACTGATGTTAACAGCTTCTAGCAAACTTTCAACCAAACCACAGATTTCTGTTTGCCAAGCACGTCAGTATTGAACCATCCATCTCCTGATTATTTTACTTTCACATTGTGTAATCAAAGCAATGGTAGGGCAGAGCACTATGGTTTTGCCAATAAGGCCTCTCTACTCTAAAATTTCTGATCAAGCCATGGACAGTCACCATGATATAAAGTTCTATTTACAAAAATTCAGGTGGAGGTTGGGCTCTTCTCCTGGGGAACAAGCGGAAGGACCAGAGGACATAGTCTTAAGCTGTGCCAGGGAAAGTTTAGGCTGGACATTAGAAGGCATTTCCTCACAGAAAGGGTGATTAGATATTGGAATGGATAGCCCAGGGAGGTAGTGAAGTCACTGGCCCTGGAGGGGTTTAAGGAAAGACTGGATGTGTCATTTAGTGCCATGGTCTAGTTGACATGGCGGTGCTGGGTCACAGGTTGGACTTGATCTCGGAGGTCTTTTTCAACCTAGCTGATTCTTTGATTACATATAGTTTTTCAGGATTTCAGACACTAATCAAGAAACAAACCAGGACTTTTCAGAAATGTCCAAAGGCAAACACCACATGTTATCACACGAAATCCTGAGGAGGTCTGGTCCTCTGACATGGACCCCTCCACATGTCACAAAAGCAGTGTAGCAAAAAGCAGCAAACTGCTCCAAGACATTTTCTCAAAAGGAAAAAATATTGTCACTTGTACCATCATCAGCCCCACATCTGATAGCAACTTGAGTTTTTCATTAATGTTTCCTAAGTAAACTGACCCAACTTGGATAAACTGAGTTTGAAATGCACTGGGCAGAAAGGCAGTAAGAGACATCATGAAAGTCATAGGAGAAGTATGTGCAAGACATGGATTCTCCAGGGGAAAGTTGCTGACTGGAGGATGTCCAGCAGGACAGACAGAAACTCACTGTAACAGAAGCCAGGTTTGCGTGGTCAAAACATGGAAGAGGCGGGGTGACAGCCTAGACAGGTCACAGCACACCCCTGAGCTTCACCAGCCCATGTCCTTCAGGCAGGAGAACGACCAGTCAGTGTTGGTCCATGTCATACACTCTCTTAGGACAGGGACAAAGGCATCAGCAGCTCTTCTAGTCAATGACACAGACAAGTAGGAAGTTCTACTTTTTCACCCACAGATTTGGGTTTTGAGGGGCTTTTCACATGCATGCCACACAAATATTTATGCATCAAGGTAGTAGTTAAGTGGCAAAATCAAGGAGGAAATTCTCTTATTACAGTTTCCTTGTGGTGATGAAATCAATAAAACTGAACAGCATGTGAACACATCGTATCCTCTGTAACAATGCCACCTTGTTATGTGCATAGTATAGTTTATGAACTATTCTTCCATGCCTCTAATTTGACAGCCGCAGAATATTCACAGCTTACCAAATGAAATCAATCAAGATGTGCTTGTACATAAGTGATATATGAGTGTTATATATACTGAAACACTAGTTCTTTTACCTTGAAAAACAAAACCCTTCAGGTGGAAGGTACCTTTGCCCTAGGTGTCCTGATTCTCTATCTGCAAAAACAAGTGCCCTTTCTCACCTTTCATTTTAAAAGAGCCGGGAGGAAGGAAGAAGAGAAGGCAACCACATATGTGAAGAATCTGGCACAAGGAATTTAACAGTAATGTTTTCAAAACCAAGTACTAACAGCATGCAACAAAGGAAAAGGAGACAGATTCTTAAAGAATGAAAATCATACATTAATAAATATTGGCTCAGATGCAAGCATTTTTTCCAAGCACACTGGAAGTGCAATCCTTTATGATGGAAAAAGCCCCAGTATAAATAAAAGATGATACATCATTACGCATGACTGGAAGAAGAGAAAGTACAGACCATCAGGTTATCAAAATAGCATGAGAAGTGTTTTCAAACACTGTTTAAATGCAAAACCCTGTACAATGGTGACAGAATACATGTATGTTCACCAGTTTGTAACAGTGCATGTCTTCATATTGATTCCCAAGGACTAATGCAGTCAAAACAACACTTTAACATTCCATACCTTGATTATTTCCACCAACTGATCCACACCACTGTCACCTGGAAAGATCGGTTGTCCTAGTAACAGTTCAGCCAATACACAGCCTGCTGACCACACATCTAAAAAGGGAGAAGTGGAGGACAGGGAAAGGTATCAGTAAAATACACATATTAAGCCATTCATATAAAACCCAGCCATTTAAAACTGCTTACTTTATCCTTTGCCATGTTTGATTGTGTATGTAACACAGCTAAAAATAAAAAACATTCCTATCCTAATGTTACCAGATACCTGGTATAAAACAATGGCGTGAAGACAGTCTTAAAAGTCAAATTGTGAGACAATAAGGACTGGAAAATAATATTAAATCCCATAATATATTGACATTAAAACTTACACATACAGGGAAAAGACCATAGAATGCTTGCCATTTTTAAGTTGAGAATTTCCCCAAACCCTGTGTTGGTTTAAACCACACTGATCATGAACTATGCATAGGTATCATCCAACACAATAGCTGATGTTTTTACTGATTCCGAGCGTTGAACAGACTCCGTTTTTCATACATATATTGAAAGCATATATACACTCACAGATGAACCAGTACTGCAAGTATTACTGGTATCCTGAAGTACATGATGATTAAGGGATCTGGGAAGCAGCCTCTCTAACTAGCCACTGCAGGATCTAATCTTTATCCCAGTTCCATTTGCCAGCTTGGATGAACAACAGAACTGCAAGTCACAGATCACATGTCAACAGCATCTGTAGAAGAAGCCATCAACTAATTTTCGTATGTATACCAAAAGCCACAAGTAGTCCTTAGGAGCTATTCCTCCTACATGAAGACATTTTTCACATCTATTGCAGGTATATCTTCTTAAATAATTAGGCAACTGAATACTACAGCGGCAACTTAGGAAGGTATCTAAGTGCACTACAGAATATAGCATTTTATTTTTGGAATAATTAACCAAAATGAAAAATGTAATAAAGCCAATGCAGTAAACACTGTTTATCAAGTATTTGTGAGAATCTAATGTAATTGCACACCAAATAAATGGGATTTTAAGCTGCTCAACACAGTTGAAGCATTGTACTTGGATGCAGAGAACTGCTTCTCCCCAAAAATAGATTCATTAAAAGGTTTTCTAGAAAGCCATCAATTGTTCAATGCATACCTGAAACCTTAACACTAAAACCCAGTCTCAAACAAGCAATCAGCAACAGAAGATCTGTAAAGACTAAAATACAAAGTAATGCCCCAAAAGGGAAAACCAGTCCCATTCCATCTATATTTCTTTAAAGTCTCATCTACTTCTATGAACCAGCCTTCCCCCATGAGAATTTACCTCCTGAGACCTGTTCCACCTGACATGATCTATGCTACAACAGAAACCCTTATTCCCTCATGTATTTAAACTATGTCCCATCCCTGGAAGTGTTCAAGGCCGGCCTGGATGGAGCTCTGAGCAACCCAGTCTAGTGGAAGGCGTCCCTGCCCATGGCAGGGGGTTGGAATGAGGTGGCCTGCTCCAACCCAAGCCATTCTATGACTCCATGGTTCTGTGAAGCAGGATACACACAACACTGCCAGTTATGGCTAAAGGTCTGAGTAAGGAAAACATCTCTGACAGTTCTCTAAGACATCTATTATCACATTGTCGCAACCACTACACACTGGTGCAAAATAAAAGAAGCTTTCAGGAATTCAAGATTTATAACAAATTAATCTGCAAGTTAGAACACAGTTTTCCCTTCCCCATTTCTAAAGGAAGAAGAGTGAGAGGGCTGTGCAAAAATACTTCCCCTCCTCAAGAATATGGTTCAGTTGGAACACACAGTAGACAAACAGCAATGTCATTACTGCAGCTTTTGAAATCATTTGCTTCCAAGTCAAATGGAGGCACTTTTACCTAATGTCTTGGTACAAACACTGCATCAGGGTTTATCCTAAAAAGTAACTCCTTACAATGTAAACAGCAACCAGAAATAATTTGAAGTTTGAGTCTTGAATTTCAACAAGAAAATATACACGATGACACTTTTTAATCTTGTAGTCACATTTAATAAGAGCGGATATGGCCACCAAGGTGCTAAAATCACTTTTGGACAACAAATGAAGAAGGAATCATGTAAAGAGTGTTTAATTGCATCTAACTGCTAATCAATGTCTCTCTCTGATAGTTCTTGCTGTTGAACCAACACATACCGCAAAACCATGATGCAAAGCATCATTTTTTGTGCCTCCCATGCATATTGGGTTTAGAGGAATTACACAACAGTTCAGCAGAAAGCAAAGATTTCTTCAGAAGTATTGAAGGAATAGATTAAAAGTACTAAACAGTCAGAGCACTCTAATTTACAAGTCTATTTAAAGATACCTTAAAAGGTTTTAAATAAACGAGTCCTTTACACTGTCCTTTACAAAACAAGTAGTTACACCAAATCCATAATCGTTATTTACAACTCCAATCCTTATTTTGCAGTGAAAAAGTTATATATGGCAAGGAAAAATATTTGACAGAATATATACAAACACAAAACTGACAGGAGAGTAAGTCATCAATCACAATTCACTTCCTTTTAAGATTTAGGAACTATGCTATCATTAAGTTTTTGAGATTAGACCGTGGCTTTTTTAAACTGTTTTAAATAACCTTCTGGTCTGGCTGCTCCATGAAGTTGGCTTTGTGCTGTTTTTTCTTTTCCTAGTTTCCCTGAATGCTTTTGCACTCCACCAGCCTGTTTCAGACAAGTAAGTAGGGCAGAAGTCTCAAATCCATTACAAAAATTTTATAAAAACAGCGGGGAACATCAGTGTTGCTTCCGAGGAGAGGAGGGTTCAGTCCCTGGGGGAAGCACCGGGCTTGCCCCAGCCCTGCCAAACTGCAACTGCAAACAAGTCAAACAATGTAGAAGTCCTTGCTCAAGAAGGGCAAGCACAAACAGCAGAGGGTACATGAGAAAGCCGCGGGCATCGCATGGGAACAGAGGAAAAAAAGGATGTAGGTCATGAGGAAATAGGTGGCAATGTCTTGGAATACTTGCTGCATTCATGCTGTGTTTAATCCCTCAAACATACAACAAATCCATCAGAAACCTATGCAGTAGCTCCTTATGCACTGAAATCTTCCAAATCAGGTAATTTAATGTCTTGTTAAAAGTCTTATTTACTTTTTCTTGATTTCACTTGCTAACACTTTAAACACACAGGGAAGTAAAACACAGGCATTCCAAAATCCCCAACTTTTTCCCAGGCATGTAATTTCACCAGCTTCCAAATTAGGACTTGGGCAATGTTCCCTGGGCAAGGAAGTGGACAAATTCTTGAAGCATCCTCAACAAAAGCCAGAGTGTGCAGGCTAACTCAAGCAGCTTCAAGCAGGGACAGAAACAAAACATAATCTACACAGGTGTTTATACAACTCTTGATAAGCAATGTACAATAAAGAACAAACTAAAAAATTTCATCTCTGCTGAAACTTGATGGAATTTATGCCACTGACTTTAACAGGACTAAAATTTGGTTCCAGGATAGTTTGCCCTTTTTTTCCTCACATCCTTTATATCTTGAGTTTTAAAATTTATCTACCACATTAGGATGGTAACATTTCTCCTCAAGCCTGACGTAAAAAAGTACTAATTTCTGTATTTAAAGACACGTTATTTAAAGGAAGTGATAGTTCCATCCCAGACACTTTTCTGTCTTAGAAGAGTCAGAGCTAACTGCTACAGATTAATATGTGGTGTAACTACCTGCTCTCAAGGGAGAAGAAGCATTTTCTGAATTATTTCTTTTAAGTATGAGCAATTTAATTAAAGCAAACGAGGACTCTCATTCACATGCTTTAAATTAGCTAATAAACAAGGTAAGAGAGAATCTTAAAAGAAAATAAGGCAACAAACGGTCCTCACACCAAACTAGTTGGGACAACATGCAATTTTAGGAGAAAATACTGAAAGCTATTAATTTTAAGAAAGCAGGCAAGGGTACTTTTTTCATAACTTCAGTGCAATGTAGTCTAAACAATACAGACAGTAAATACAACTGCCAGGTAACAGCAACCTTCAAACAAGCTTATTTCGGTTAGTTTTCACACATTATAATGGTAGCTAATGCCGTACCTTTCCTAGACCAAAGAACACTTAGACAAATACCATCATCACCTAACCTACCTCCATTAATTTAAACACACAAAAATTCATATAGCCTCTTGTACTACAAAACTTTTCTTAAATTAAGTTTCTACTGCTTTATTGATCTTCAGAGCTGTTAGATGGACATTGTCTAATAATATAATCTCTGTAATGCCCTCGCTTTTGAATGCATTCTTAGCAATATAGAACGTAAGAAAACAAGTATTTCTCTTTAAATCAGAAAGTGGCATCTGGGAGGACCACCTGCAAAATACACTCCTTAGCTTTAATTCTATAAGCATGCAATGGCCATTTTCAGTTGGAAATTAATGCCCTGTCCACAAATTTCACTTTTTCTGATCTCAAACTTTGCCTTTCCAAGCTGAAAAGCTGGCCCTCTTCTTCACAGCACAAGCACCATTCATTGTATTACACTCTAGCTCCTCTAACTCATTATTTGGAGGACATGAAGGAGGAAGGGGGGGAAAAAAGGTTTCTCTCATCCACTTAAGTACAAATTAAGAACTTTCATTTATCTGACACTTTATGGGGCGTATTTATCTTCCTACTTTTTTTTATTACCCTAATCTATTCATCTCTGCCTCACTATCCCTTCATCTTGATGGACTTCCTCCACCTTGGAGGTGACTCAAAGTTGCTGCTCTAGAAACTGTGGAAACAAACCAAGAGTCAGAAAAGCAATCCTGGGAAGTCATAAAATCAACAGCTTCTAGCTACCAAATGCCAGACCCCAAAGTGCTTTTCACTGCTGCTTGTTTGAAATAATTTTTTGGGATGTCTGAACAAGAGCAAAATTCAGGATTACAGGTACACGTGCTATTGTTGGTGGAAGTTGCGCACATCAAGCCACCACAGATCTATGGATTGAGGAGAAAGAGTAAGGCTGAAACATGGAAGTGCTTGAAAAGACATGTTTGTTCCAGTATTTGGAACAGAAGCTAAACACAGGTATCTCTAATCTTTTGCAATAAAGAGATGACACTACAATGACAGGTGGTAGAGTAGTTTAGTGAATTAACACACCTTATTTTCAGCATAGGAAGTTGCCATTTGAGAAAGAAACAAATACTTCTCACTGGCAACAGCTCTGGGATATACCTTGTGGTGGTTCTTCCCCAAGAAACTCTGAGACAAGCCAACTGCACATGCCTGCAGAAGAGCTTCTGCTCCAGACTGCTGAGGTGAAATACTTGCGCTTGCTAGGAAAGTGAATGAACAACTTCATGATACTTATTTTTGGATACCCCAAGAGAAGCCAGCAGCAGTCAAGCAGATCAATCTTTCCCTGCCAGTGGCTATAAATGTTCCCTCTGGAATGCTCCCAGCTCCTGCCAGGGCAGCAGTGGAGCAAATGCACTGAAACCAGCAGCCCCTGGTTGTGCAGAAGCACCCCCAGGATTTGGTGAGCCCTCCCCTGCCCCGCCATCTCACCTAGGGAAAAAATGCATGAGACGAGGCAAAGCTCAGCTGCACAGCTTCTTTTCACACAGAAGGAGCACGTGGCAACAGAAACATCTGCACCCACCCCTACTCCAGTGCCTGTTCCAGGACAGTGTTGGGGAACATGGGCAGCCATCCCAGGGTTTTTTAGCGGTGGCAGCACCACCCATAAGATCAGCACAGCCAGAACCATGCCATCAACATACTCTGGGATGCTATAAAACACACAGACTGGCAAGGGAGAAGCCTCAGCCAACACACTGTCAAGGGATAGCCAAAGGGCTTGGTTTGGGAAAAAACCAACAAACCAGCCCCCCACTTTCCTCTCCCCCCTCCAAATAACCCCAACCAACCAACAACAGTAATAAATTCCTACAAATTAGATGCAGGAAGTAAACGATGCCCATTCCCAGCAAGCTTTAGGGACAAACACACACACACTTGCAGAACTCATAGTCAAAAGTGCACAAAGGCCCAAACTATACAAGCTATGAAGGCACCCAACCAACATGAATATTTGTGCCTGACCACTGAAAAACTCTGTAAAGTTGTAATGCAGGAACACAACAGAGCTATTATGAGTATGGATTTGTAGCTATTTGGCAACAGTTACTATTTAAAAACTTCAATGGGTAACTTCCCAGGTAATAATTTTAAAAATAGTCTCAGGTCCGCTGGAGGCACTAACTGCAGTAAATGTGATTTGATGCTACTCTTACTCTGGTATAATACAGCACTAATGTGGTACTTTAGAAAAGTGTAACAAACACCACACACCTGGCTCAATTATTTTTTACAGGGACCTTTTGGGTTAGAATTAAAGTCACGCACTTCAATGAAATAATCAAGATCCTAGAAGTTAAATGCCGGTTTATAGTTTCGTTGTGACATCCAGGATGAAAAAACACATCCTGGAACCAACTTCATTTTCTGCTACACTGAAGAGCAAGTAATGTCACGAGGACAAATTCAAGTGTTTAAAGATGACCTAGATGAAGCCAGACAGCCTAATGCAACAGCCTGGGTTACAATGCTAAACAAGATGACTAACAACCGATATGGTCATAATGCAGCTGCAGCTGGTGGTGCTGTCAGTGTTGGGCCACCAGTGTCACTGTCTAGTCTTAAAAAAGCACTTCTTGCTCAGAAATACTTCCAGTGATTATCCTATCGCAGCGCATTATTATCATAAGCCCTGCAGTAACATTAGCAAACAACAAAAACCTTCACAAATAAGCTGGAAACCTTGCAGATAATGCAGGACAATTTCTACTTAGAACACTTTTTGGCTTTGTAGTCTTCACTGATTTTTACCATAGTTTTAATAGAGGATATTTAACTAGAGGAGTAAAGATCCCGGCCTTACACATAAGATCACTTTTTGTTACCACACACACACAGGTGATTCTTACAGAGTGATAAAGACTATAGTGGGAAAAGGTTATTATGCTAACAATTCACAAGAAAAACAAGAACTAAAAAAACCCAGCATGCCAACATGTAAGTTTAAAAGGCAGTATCACAATACTGAAGCATTTCACAGTTCCTTATACTGAGCCATGGATAAAGCACTAATAATTATATGCTCTTTCCCTTCTTTCAATAAACCTATCTATTTTTGTTGATTGTTTTTCCAACAAGCTGGATGAGTTTGGACGAACAATCCTATGTCAAATAAGGAAGAATTCTCACTAAGCACCATTGCTGCCTACCCAGCAAGAAGGAATACTTACAAACAGCAGCAGCACAAAACTAACCCTTAGAATTTCTAGCATATTGCAGAACACTGGGAAACTACAAAGCTTCTAAAAGCATTTTTTCCTTCTTATCTCCCACATCCAAAGTCTGCTGCGGAAGAAGTGGAAGGTGGATGGGACAGGAAGGAAGGATGGAGTATTAACTTAATTTTCAAGCAATTCTGTGCAAATTTCAAAGAAAGGGCTTGGAGGGACAGGTGGGGTTTTTTGGCACAAGAACAATGACTGAAATTCAAGATATTTTTGGAGGCAAATGAAAAATTGCACTTCAGAATGCAATTTTTGTTATAACCAATTCAGAGACCAGCAGGTAAGACAACAAAAATGGAAAGCGCCACTTGAAAAACGGTCTGCAGTTGGAGCAAGAGACACTTCACAGGCTTATCTATAAAGCAGTCTCTTCTGCTGACACATAAAATACTTGTTTTATGCAGTTATCCTCTGAAACAAGAGGTCTCAGTGCACTCTGATAATGCAGCTGAACCAATCTATTAGCTCTCAGCTGGCAAAAAGATGTCAAATGGGATCAGCCACCTTCCTCTTACTCATGGGCTCACAACACTTTGCTTTTACCTGGGCTCTGCTGCTTACTGGACCGCACAATAACGCGGATTGCACTCACTCACATAGCAGGAAGTTAACCTGCCAAAATCTCGTCAGTTGATGCTGAATCAGCAAAGTAAACAGCAAACTGTGAGAGCCAGGGTACTCAGGGGCAAGAGCAGAGCTGGGGCTGCCACTTTGGCAGCAGCCAACAGTAACTTCTGCCCTTTTATCTTTATTGTGCCATTGCTTTCCCCAGACTACTCTTGGTTCTGCCTCTTTTTCCTACTGGGAAGATATGCAAGTGTTGCTACAATACATACTGAATAATAACTAATGTGAAAAAAATTCGTGAGAGCAGGGAAGTCTTCAGGAATGTGTTTAGGTGGGGCTTTTTGCTCCTTTTAAAGAACTGCACAGTTAAAACAAGCCAGCCAGCCACTGAGTTTCACACTAGTTCAAACATAGTAATTTTAAATATACTGGTTATAAGCATAGTCTGCCAAGAGTTGATCATGATCTCCAAATCCTTTTGAAAACATTTTACCTTGCCTAAGTGACTCAAGTCCATTACCAAGGTAAAAGGTTCCCCAATATTGTGCTAAGATGAGAGCCAAATCTACTCTCTTTTGCACTAGAATTCAGAAGGAGCCCAGGTAGTATCTTGACTGAAAAACCGAAGTAGTTACCAACAACCAGTCAACACACTGTTCATTTCCAAGATTTTTCACTTTGCTGTTCATTTTCAAGACTCTACTGTAAGAAAACCTGGCTGTTCCCTGATCTCCATCAAAATCTAGAGCTTCCCTACTATTGCCATGACACATCTATGCCTCAGGTATATAGAAAAAGTTCTTTGTGTTCAAAATTAATGCTAAAAGGCAGCAAAAGTTAGCAGAATTAGTTGAATTAGAAGGACTGCTGTACACAGTATATTAAAGTTGTAAACAGAATTTAAAGTCAACCATTAGGCCACACTTAACCTCCCCCTATAAACTCTTCACTAAAAGCCAAGTAAATAAATTACAGATTTATTTATGGCTAAACCACAGCAGATCAGAAGCAGTAGATGATTTTCTACAGACATTCTTTACTGTTATTTCAAGCAATTAAAATGCTTTTCTGGCTTGAGATTTCATACCTACTTTTAAACTAAATGGCAACATCACATGGATTTTTTTTTTTAAACTTGTAATCAGATTTCTCCCCTCCACATTGAAAAAGTCCCTTTCCCAGTGTAATTGATGCTGAAATCTCAAAAGGCATAGAAAGCACAGCAGCCATCTACAGAACATTTGTATTCCTTTAAAAAGTGGTACCTAATAATTTACAACAAAATTCAGCCCCTGGGGATTATATTTGAGATCTCTGGAAACCTTTACACTTAAGTACAGGATAAAAACTGAGGCAGTTGGTACAGATTTCAACAAATGCACTCACATACCTATACTGGAGGTATAATCGGTGGCTCCAAAGATCAACTCTGGTGCCCTGTAGTACCGAGAGCAGATGTATGACACGTTGGGTTCTCCACGAACCAGCTGTTTTGCACTGGAAAGAAAACAACAGTATTTCAGTAATGAACACTTTTACAGTATTGCTGTGCAGACCAACATTAAGCTTTGGTGCTCTTCACGCACTCCCAAGTCCCAAATGCTGAAGTACAATGTTGTTTCTCAGCTGCTGCAAACTGACTCCTTGATTCACTGTGAATCAGTCCAATCCATCAAGCATCTACCTTATACAGGGAATAGCAAAGGAAATTCTGACTACAATCTAGGCGATAAACAGGGCAATATTTTTGGCTGACAGTTGCCTTCTGCCAGATACAAAGGCTTGTTTACAGTGGAAAAGAGGACAGAAAACACTTCAGTCAAACGTAGTTACCGTTTAAGTTTCAAAAGCTCTGGACACTCCCGAGGACCGAGCGGGGTATTTTTGTTTGGGTTTTTTGTTTGTTGGCTTGCTTTTTTGTTTGTTTGGTTTTTAATTTCCATCACAATGCTCTCCCCTTTGCTACCTAAGGAACTGTAGCATGAGGTAAAAGGGGTATGAGGAGACAAAGAAAAAAATGCCTTTGCCATTGTATTTACATATTAATGGTCCACGATTAAGATGAAGGTTTCTTTTATACTGTATTCAATCAGCCACAAAGGATCTAACCTACAGTACTGCCTCAACCACTATCTTTGAAAGAATCCAACAAAAGAATGGACCACAAGAACACATTACTTTGGGAACAGGAGTCTATCGGCATATTACACTTCCTTCTTAATTAACAAGTGCTAGACAAAAAGGACCTGGAAGACAAAACTTTTGGAATATGACATTCACCTAAATAGCACCAAACACTGCAGAGTAGCAAGCTAGCCAAATCCAGTGTTCAGCTCTCCAGACATTCCTCAGCCTTCAGCGAAGAAGGACTCCCACCATCCTTTTTAAAAAGTCTCAGTTTTCAGTTTTATATAAAGAAACTACAGTTAACAAATTCCCACTGATAAAAAATAGTAAGTACTCCCTTTTCATGCATTGTCATTTTTGAGCTTCAGTGTGATTCCTATTTTGCTCCAACACTGGTGAGGTAGAGCTGAGGAGGAGATCCTGAGGCACCAGCCATGACTATGCACTGCTTGAATAACCCCCATATGACATTCCCACTCACTATGGGCAAGCAAATTTAGCAACAGCAGCTTCTGTGACCTCTCACACATACACCCCAACTATTTTAGTCTGCAAAGTTACAGCACAATCTAAAGACTGAACTTTCCCAGACAAAAATCTATGTCCTGTCTCATTGCGGATTTCCAGAATTTCTGTAGCAGTTCTAAGATGGGGGCTGGACTCTAAAGGTGATTCTAAGTAGATATTGGAAATAAATGTGCCTTTGGAAACTAGAACATAGATGTCCACTATCCAAGAGCTTCAACTGGAAGTGCTGCTTCTGATTTTGAGCCTCTATGGTATTTGCAGCATTAAGTGAATTGCTGTACATGCAAGTAGACTGACTAGTGTAGTATCAGCCTTTTTAAGTTACAATGCCACCAAGCCTGTCCTCTCTAGCCCAAACACATTTCACTGCAATAATTGCTTCTGTTTTCCACGGTGCAGTATTTTTCCCTATGTCATGGTGTATTTATTTTATTTTTCTAATACCTGCAAAATTAACAGGCTTAAAGTTTAATTCCCTCCCTCTTAATATCCCTTTTCAGCTCTTCCTTGCCAGCACTTTGAACTCACTTTGAGGGGAAAATAGATTACCAGTAATTCCTCTTTTAAAGCTACAAATAAAGACCTTCTAAGGGACACAGAGGATTTCTTGGCAAAGTTGCACTGAGGTTCACTTTGAAGGAAGATCTTTTCACCAGGTTTCAGGCCACAGATGTGCTTACCTTCCAAAGTCGCAGAGTTTTAGAACGGCTGTATCAGGGTCCAGCAAGAGGTTCTGTGGTTTTATATCCCGGTGGCAGATCCCAAAGGAATGGATATAGGCTAAACTCCGGAACAGCTGATACATGTACAACTAGAACACAGAAATACCAGTCGAATCAGGGTAAACAATTAGTTTAGCACAAACCCTTATTAGAAGAAAAACAAAATCACTGAGAAAAAGACCATACTGAATGCCTAGCAGGGCTATGAAGGTGGGCAAGGTATTTACATACCTTTCTCACACGCCCGTTGCTACATACACACACACACGTGGTTCAAATCTTTTTATGTGCCCTTTCAGATAGCATAATTAGCATAATTCCAAAGAAATAATTGTGCCAGTTTTCCAACATTTGTAAATACTGCTAATCATAAAAAGCATACACAAAATTAAGGTGTTTCAGTTTGCTCTACAAATCAGCCTCTTCACAGCAGTGAAGTATTCCAGGATATTAAAAAACCCCCAAACAAACAAGCAACTAAAAAAAATGCCCCATAAAATCCAAAAGAAAACTGTTTAGTTGATGAAGCTGTATTAAATGTTGCCCAAAAACAAGGGTAGTGTCTCAGCCTGTCACTGAAGTGAATCTCCCAGTGTCTCTTGCTGAGGGGACAGAGTCATTTTAATTTCAAATCTCTGGACAAAAACAGAAGGCAAATAAAA
The DNA here is from genome assembly GCF_000691975.1 of Corvus brachyrhynchos. Lineage (NCBI taxonomy): Eukaryota > Metazoa > Chordata > Aves > Passeriformes > Corvidae > Corvus > Corvus brachyrhynchos. The sequence goes on along the minus strand of NW_008237619.1, from coordinate 7,243,970 downwards.
CCAACTGTTCAGAATAATTTTATGCAAGGCACAACAAACAAGTATGCTGAGGGAGAATTTTCTCTGCCCACTTTCCAGGGCTGGCTAACCCCTTAACAAGGAAGAAAGCTCCTAAAAAACAAGGGGAGATATTATGAAGCCAAGAACTTCACAGGACAAGATTACAGGGCAAGGGAAGGATGGCCAGCTGATGGAGCTACACACTTTTGGTTATGGATAATAAAGAGCTGCTGGATACAATTAAGGATGTATAGCACATATAGTCATAAAGGCATGGAAAGCCCTGTTTTAAGGTTGACAAAAGGCTGTCAGGTTATTTGTTATTTCTGTTGTGTCCACACAAGTTTCCACTTAAAATCAAGCTACAGGCAGGACACTGTACTAGAGACGCACCTCCACACTTTTCTTTTATAAACACATTCTCCACAGTTCACCTTTAACAGTCTATAAAACCAGGTGCAATTACTTGATATTGATATCAGGTCATGTTTGCCTCTCTTTCACCACTATCTCTGTTGTCACACTTTCCCTCCTCCTTGTTTTTTGTTGTTTGTTTGGCAGGAAAGTAGGAGCGGGAAGAAAATTGCTTGAATTTTGGCTCTAGGCCTCTGGTTTTCATACTTGTTTCTGAAAACCACAACTCTGCACAAAGAAAAGCAAACAAACATTTTTTCCGAATTGCCTGTTCTAGTCCCTTAAGTATGTATTGTGCAAGTGCATTGCTAAATAATGCAAAAGACTGCTCTAACTTGAGGGGCCAAGTCAACACATGTGGGATTCAGAAAGTATGCCTTTCATCTCCACACAGCAAACCCAAAATTTCCAAGGACTCCTTACAGCAGGTTAGAAATTGCAAATGAAAATTAACCAGAACATTACTAGAACAGCTTCTGTGCAGCTTTTTTTAACAGTTTGTTACCCAGGGAAAAGCAGCTCTCAGCCTGCCTAATTATCAATCAGAAGTGAACGAATAGGTATGATCTGACCTTTGTGCAACCAAAATGCCTGGAAAATTGCAAAATCCTCAATGACATCAAGGTAACATGATCTTTTTAAATACAAGGATTATATGCATGGCTTGCCTTGGCAGAAAACTAAGAATAGCTTTCCAGGCTACCTGGAACAGGAAGTCCCAGGCCCAAGATGAAAGAGTTGAAGCAGATTTTTCTCTGAAAGTGTAAGGAAGAACAATTTTCTGAAGTTCCCATAACAGAGAACAATTAGGGCAAGAATACTGACAAAAGATATATAAACAATATATCAAAAGCCAAGCCTACAGATTTTGGGGGGCATATAACCTGAAGCCAAGCTGTTCCATCAACAGACCAAACAAGAGTGACCTTGCAGTCTGCTGGATGATAAAATTCTGTGCTTTCTTAAAAATCAGGCACCAGTAATGCCTATTGCAGAGACATGCCATTTACAATTTATGCATACAGTTATGGCACAAAACTTCATTATTGAAATAATTACTATTTGAGGCTTTCACCTTTGAAACTTTCATCTTCTTTCAACCAAATTCAAGGTTTTTCTTAAGCCAACCCTTACATTAAGCATTACACTTTTAAAGATGAGTCTGGAGAAATCAATATGCATCATGAAAAAATTTGTTGGTAATTTCCATTTAATATTACCTGTATGTCATGTTAACAAGTTAATGCCATGTGAAAACATCATCACTCACTGGTGTGTGGACTGTGGTCACAATACATGAAATTAACTACAAGGCCCAGATGGGTCCCATGTTTGACAGCAAATGAGACATTTTATTTATTTTAACCCCTGTTAAAAGATGTAGGCAACTTGAGTAAGGTTCTGAAACTACAATGTGCATACAAGCATCTTACCACATGTAGCTTTTGAAGACAAGCCAAGGAGCTCCAAGGGGAGACAAAAATGTGCCTTTCACGCTCACAACAAAAGCACATGAAGTCTTACTCATATGCCAGGAAAAGGGGAAGATAACAGATTAGGGAACATCCTCTTGACATCCTCTTTCTGTTCCTGACCTTTGTTCTAACATATCTTCATCATCTCAGGAAACTGAAAGCTGCTAATCTGGCTGGTGTTAGTCTCTGTCTAAGCTGCTTCAAAACCAAAACACTCAGTCTCCCCAACCCATTCCAAGATTTCTGTAACGTCAGAAATTGGGAGTGCTTGTGTAAGTCTCAACCCTCTATTCTTCTTTTGCCATAACAACTAATAACTCTAATTTTTCTTCCTTGTCTCAAGATTTGCTTCCAAAAATTTCAGAAAATCTACTATTATGTCAGAAAAGAGTATCCAGTCTATTTCTATAATATCTTTCTTCACTTAACCACATCTGTCAGTTACCTACCTTGACATAAATCATAGGGAGTGTCTGTTTGGCCCGACTATAATGTCTGGCAACTCTGTATACTGTTTCAGGAACATAGTCCAGCACCAAGTTGAGGTACACCTCATCTTTCTGAAAGAGAATAGAGAAGAAAAACAAATCAGCACTAGATTTGAAGCATGAAGTACAATTAAAGTGTTCAGAAAAACCTAAAGATGAGAAAGCTGTGGACATTTTTTAAGTCCCATCTTTAGCATGTGAACTGCCATGGAACTATTTAGGCTTTGCACTCGTGCATTAATACTTTTGTCAAACTTATGTTTAAGTCATATTAATTATTCTGGTCTCCAATGTAAGGTATTTTTTGATTATAAATGGAGACAAGGATATAATTGTTCTGCCCAGTCAATAATTTCATTAGGAGAGTATTTCAAGGTAACATCTGCATCATTATTTAAAGCAGCCTATTAACTCCTTAGTCCCTTACCTGCCAAAACCCAAGAAGTGCAAATTTAAAAGTTCAAAACTCAGCCCCCAACAACAACACATCAAAAAAAGTTCAAACAACCTTCATCTTTTAGAAATGTTACTTTGATCTTACTGAATTCGCAGCTATTAAGAGATTAAAACATATTAACCATTTGTAGACAGTAAGCCAGTGACAACATTTGTAACCATTCTGCTTACATGTATTTTGATGTCGAAGTTATCTTCAACTTAAACATATGAACTTATTCATGGCAAAAGAGAACAAGCCAAAACCAAAGGCTCAAGTATAATTTTTAGTATCTAGGATTAGGCTAGAGGTTCATGGGAACATAACACAGAGAAACAACAAAAGTAGCTTTATAATAAGGTACCTTGTTACATTATGAAGTACTTTATTATACATTAGCAAAGGAAAGAAGGAACAAAGAGGACTTAAATGACAAAGTACTATAATCATATAGTGCCTAACTGCAAAACTGAGAATTTTCAGCAGTAAAACAGGTCTTAAAGAGACTTTTGATATTTTAATGCAGTCTTCAGTGCAAATCCTATCAGGATTGTGAATACATTTAATGTTGGGGGGTGGGTATAATTAACTATATCAGCATGAAAAATTATTTTTGAAAGCTAGTTGGATTAACTACAAGTAACCTTTCCTGCGCCCACTATATCATCAACTAGAACTTTCTATAGAGAAAGACAACAGAGAATTTACATGGATGGAAACAGCACAGAACTCCCAAGTCTTCAACTGGAGTCCCTTGTCAGAAGACCTGCTGGCTATCCATACCTTAACACCCAAACCTCATTTAGCTACAGCAATTTAATACTAACTACTGTGACTTGACCCATCACTTCAAGCAGAGAGTGACGTGTGTTACTCTCACAGTGCTCTGTTGTCCTGCCACAGCAAAGAGCAGCAGTCTGGTACACGGTAACACACAGGGAAATACACACCTTGAATACATATGCAGAGAACTGCAGCTTTTATGTGTTTTTAAAGGCTCAGAAATCAAGATCTCTGTTCATCATTATTTGACATTAAAGGCTTGTATTTTCAGGACATTTAATTGTCCTTACCAATACTTCCTAATAGACCAAGTCACCTTGCATGGCACTACCTATGTAATTCCTCCCTACAAAAAGATGCTCTTTTCTTAATATCATTGCTTAAATGACAGTGGCAATAGCACACCACCAAGCAAATGTCAATGGACCACCAACTTGTATCAGGTCTTATCATACTTCTCCAATACAGACAAGGAGCAAGCAGCAGCCTCCAAAACCCTGCCTGTGCTGGTGCTTCTCCCAGCGCCATCCCAGGAACCAGGAACAATGTGAAGGCTTCTAGGGATGAGGCTGGGGGAAAGAATATTGTTTAAATGGATGAGAAGGGACAACCACCAGCAGTGCAGAGGGAATACCAGATGGCTCTGGAACTCCACAGATGTGCAAATGTATGCAAGAAAAAACCCCGTATTTTAGCACTTACCCTGTAACAAGAAAAGGTCTTCTTTCCCTGACTCAAGCCCTTTCCCTGACTCTTTCTCACTTCAAATTCATCCACCACCTCTTCTTAGGTCAGAGCTTTCAAGGTTTAGTTATAAAATACCAAAAATAAATGTCTTAAAAAATCCAAAGTTAGCTTATGCCTGGTAAGGCAATCTGTAAACCATGAGAGAAAACAGCTTCATGAATATGAATTTTGTTTGCTTCAGCGTAGATACAACCTGATGAATATGCTAAATGTCTGCCTCTCAGAGGATGGGAAAGTCTTACTGGTGACAAATCACTGCACTGAGTACTGTTACTGACACTGGCAACTTTGATGCAAGGATTCATGTTTCATGTATCAAAAAGATTTACATGAGAGATTAGAGGAAAAAAATGAGTAAAAACTAAATTATAGTGATTTTATTATCATCTTCTCATAGTACAAACAAAAGGACACATGTAAAACAGTAAAACATATCATCAGTAAACCCTCTCTACACTTCTTCGCAACAGTGAGATTTGAGAATTACAGAACAACTCTCTAGTTCATATCATTTTGCTTTGCTTTTAGTGCCTCCATTTTTATTTCTAATTTTATGTTCTATTAAAAATGGGATCAGTTCAATAGCATGACATAACACAAGCACAAAAAACCTTGAGCTACTTGAATCTTAAGAGATGGACGCTTTGCTTCTGAGTTTTGATGCTATCCACAGTACCTGTACAAACAGCATGAGTTTTGTGTGGTACTGTTCCTGTGTAAACATCTATCCCACAGAACACAAAGGCACATGAACACCTTTCCCCCCCATCAACTAACAAGTTTTGATGTACCACTTGAAGGACCCAGAACTTTAATATGCAGCTTCAATATGCAGGCTTACGCCGTTGGCCATGTAAGTAGCAGCATATTCCACTCCTACCACACACAACTGAGTTCTGAAGTTCTCTTAATAACTACTATAATGAATTAAAGATTACTCAAGTGTTTTGAGTGACATCCTCCTGATGTCACCTGGCATTGGTCTGATAAACATACAGGAAAGAGTTTTCACAAGCCCTTATCCTCCTCAGTGAGCATAAACTGGATGAAAATAATATCCAAGTTACCTGGATTCCCCTGAACAAGATTCAGGACAAGCTAGGAAGCAGTCATGGCCTAACAAGCTCTGAGCATGATGTAACCTGGTTTGCCTACATCATGCATTCCTTCTAAACACATATTTTTCCAGTGACCCAGATGTATTGCAATAGGAAACAGGGTTAGCTCAAAGAGCTTGTAAAATGAGGGCAACTGCTCGAGGATCAACTGGGACGATCAAGGCTTATCTTTCCATTGCAGGAAACCTCACCACATATTCCACAAGTGACTTGTTTCCATACTGCTGTTTCAAAACTGCTGGTCTGGGAACAAACCAAGGTAACCCAACTGTCACAAGCATCTCTGAAATGACTTACAGAGAACAGAAAAGTCCAGAGGAAGCTGCAGCATATGAACTACAGAAAGCAAACACACGATGTCATTAAATAACTCACTTCTCTTTACAGACCTTGGGATTACTAGCTTTCTGCTGCAGGTCAAATGCTTATGTGTACTTATATTCTCCTGTGCTTGCTGCTAAGGTTATGACCATGTACACTTCGAAATAAAAAAGGGGAAAGGCAGAAAGCCAGATCCTGAAACCCAGGGTCAAGTATTTTGTTAGGATTCAGCAATGCGGCTCATGTACCTGCAACTGCATCAAGTGCTAGAAGCTGCTTTTTGTCACTTGGCAGATAAATCCTCAGTTGACAAACACTGCTCCAAAATGAGCCACAGCAAAATAACCACTGCTTTGCCATCAAACTTCTCTGTGCCGTTCAAGAACCACCAATTCAGGCACTGCTTCACTTTGGTGGGAAATACTTCATACAAGTAAATAGTAATATAACCTATACCATAATAAGAGGCATGAGAAAGACTAGGACACAAGAGCCAAAACATTTTACCAATTTTGGTTTTCTTCTTGTGCCAGAAATTGGAGACAAAACAGGATGAAAGTACATGAGCATTACACACAATGTGGCTGAGGACTGAGTAAAATTGAAAACATTACCTTACTGACAAAGGAAAGGTTGCATGGAAGTCTCAAACTCCACTTTAAAACTCCTCTGTCTTTCAGTCCTCATAACTAATCTGTTAAAAGCACCCTCCAGTTGTGCTTGAGGCCAATATAAAGAAACAGCTATTGAATTAAAATAAAACAATAGCTATTGAATTCAAAGATTCACTTTTCTAGATTGTTCCTTGCAGTGAAAGTTAAAATATTGCTTCTCTATGATCATTCCCTACCTTAACAAACCTCAAATTGATCCTGAGTGGTTTCTACAAGCTTTTGTTAGCTTTTACTTTCATGTATCAGACACACTACATTTACAATGGGCATATATAAAGCAGCAACCAATATTAAGTCACAGTCCAACTAGTTCCCCTATTTACCACCATGATGATAGAAACCAGGGGGGTCATACATGCCAACATCAGACTGACAGCAGAAGGAAAATTCTTACTCTGAAAATATGACAGCATCTAGTAAGACACTGGAAGTACTCCTGAACTGTCAAGGCCTACCTAGAATCTAAGGAAAACTTCTCTGAACATCAAGTAATAGGATAAAAAGGTTAAGAAACTGTTGTGGGTGCTCTCTCTTCTAGGGTGACTATATTTACTGCTCAGCATTTAGAAAAAGTGATGAACATGCTCATTTCAGTTTTGATCTCCTGGCAGATCAGTAACAGCGTGACAGTGCTTCTGCTGTGGTTTGTTGATGGGTTTTCACTTGTTTTCGATGGACTCCACCTCATCAACTGTATGAGCACAACTGAGAGGAGATGAACAATACAAGAGTTTCTTAAACTAACTTTGCATTTGGAGAAGCGAAAGTGAAATTGCACTCCGAAGAAACTTGCTTTATATGCCTATTCAAGCTAAACACAGACAAGCCATATGCCTAAAATTAAGTAATATGCCTCCAAGATGTAGTTCTCATTATTAAAATTATCCCAAGGTTTCAGTATTATGGCTACATGAGGTAAATAAACCAGTAAGTTCACTCAAGAGGATGTTTTCTTTACTGCCATATGACAGCACCCCACTGATGATGTTCCGGAGATAGGTGCTGCACCAAGCAGTTACTGAGAAGATGCAGCTATGCAAGGGTTGTGTCAAAAAGCACCTGTGGGATTTACCTTTGAGTTGCAAAGCAAGAAAATGCCTTTCAGCATTTCGTGCAGACTATGCCTTTTTTGAGAGTGCATTATTTGAACACTAGAGTGTCAGCATGAGGTAAAATATGCCACTCACCCTGACTTAGGCATTCAGATTTAGACAACACAAAAGGTTCAAAGTCACACAGTTTTTGCCCTACATTCAAAAAAATGTTATTTTACTTTTCTTAAAGCTACAACCACCACACACTTCACACCCCTTTATCAAGCACCATGCAAGACCCACCTTCCTTCTCTTATCTTGAAGGCTGACATTGTACGTTAAAGATACAAAGACTTTGGACACACTTTCAAAGACAAAGCAAAAATTTGCAGCCTTCCTACTCTAACTACTGAGTAGACATGATACAAAAGAAAAATTTGAAAATGCAGAAGGTGTGCTAGCTGACCTTATTTGTATGAAGGAACGGTGACATCCAGTGGCTACGTGTGTCTGTTTTTACTTTCAGTTTACAACCACATCTATTTCAAAACAGAGCTTTGGCTGACACGAAAATAAAGGGAGTATAAGCCCAGAGATGTAGTTGCAGTTTCACACAGATAAACGCAGGGATGTAAGAACAGTTGGAGACTCAACTTCAGTGTTCAGAAAGACACCAATACTTTCTAAGAGTACTGCAAATGTTGGGCAAAGTATCTCCTTTCCTAGTCCCTCACTCTTTGTGACTGAGATCTGTCCCAAAACTTCTGTTCCTATGCCTACTTGTCAAAACGTACCAAATTGCTCTGTAAATGCTCATTACTCTTCAGCAAAGCAGTCATGTTATGTAGGTAGGAACTGCCAACTGGATCAGTTGTGATGGTAGCATAAGGCCAGAAGCCAGCCCTCCCAATAAAATTCCTATTTAAGAACTTTCTTGGGACTTGTTCAAAGCCAGCTGGTTTACACTGTCTACCTCTGATCAATGAAAGAATCTAGGTTCTTAGGTGATGCACTAAGACATTCTTTGTCATTAAAAAAAAAAAAAAAACAAACCAAAAAAAACCAAGACATTTTTTGACCTAGTTTTCCCCTCTAAAGAGAGGTTACCATAAAGGAAAAGGTAACACATTAAAATAATTTCCTGGATGATTCTTGTTTATTATTGCCCTGTGAAGTCCTTAAGCTTACAGCTGTACTTCCAAGGAGAAATAATTTCTATGAAGTTGGAAACATCTGCCTAACATCTAAAAGGTGGGACTCATCTATCGTCTTTGACATGAGTGATCTGTGGATATCTGAACCCCAGCTCCCAAGCAGGGACTGTGCCATAAACTGGCCATAAATCTGTTGGAAGATGAAAACTAATAGATGATGTTCAGATCACTGGACTGCCCTGCATACCTTGTGATGGAAACAAAAAGCAGAGTCTTTGGAGATCCACTGTTTTCTTGACTGTTCAACTACCTTCCAGAGTGAGTAGGAATTTCTGAATCAGGATATATCCATGACAAAAAGCCAGGCAAGACAACACACAGCAATGGTTCAAACTACCTGCCTGCCTCAGGACAAACAACACAAGCTGCTTTCGTAAAGCCTATCCAACACTGAGAAGATGAGAGCACAAGCTAGAGCTGTCAGAGGAGTGACTTGAGAACAGAAGAGCGACCAGCCAGATGTACTGGATGGCTCACTGGTCTAGAGAGACATCTCTGAGCTTCCTGTTTTCACTGCAGGCACCTCCCACACTGAGGATGATCTAGCCACTGCTGCCTACTCTGCTCCTGTGAAGCCCTATCACTACAGCAGATAAAACTGCTATTTCTAATAACAAAACCTACTCAAAAACAGAGACTGCTCATAACTACAACTAAGGAAATTCCCAGCATGTTGCGAACCCTAACAGCAGTAACTGATAATCATTATATGATGACTGGCGCCCTTTTTGAAATGAGTTTGGCAGGCCTCAGGCAAGGACTACAGAGATACCAACATCACAAAACTCCTCATAATTGGCATTAATTGCTCCTTTGTTGACAGCACAGAAGATCTGCCAGGGATTGAATGAATGGCAGTTATTAAATTCATCTCTAGTGATGGCCCTTCAGCACATTACTAGGCTGGTGCAGAGCATTCACATAGACTGTCAGTGCAAAATTTGGCTCAAGGCTCTTTTAATTGACCTTTTTATGCAGCACCTCCTCTTTAAACAAAAAAAAAAAAAAAGTTAAACTAAGAAACCAAATGGTTCCTGTTTCAACAGTGAACAGAATGGATGATCCTTACACAAGGAGTCATCTGAACACTCCTGCAAGAAAGAATGTTCTTATCTCTCTGAAGGTGGAAGATGTAAGAAGGATATGAACTTAAATAAACACCAAAAGCTTGCAAATCAGACAGTTGCCCTCTTCCAAACTTCTTCATTGCAGTTTAATACAGTGCTGCCAAAGCACGAGATAGTGCACAGAAGCTTATCGATGCAGCTCAACATGTATCTCCTGCATTTTAAACTTCAGCCTAAGTCTGTGGGAGTAAATTTCCATCCTGAGTCTTCATGGACTTTTGGCTACATGCCCTTATTGCCAAGGATAAATAAGACCTGACATCAATTACAGCATGCAGAAGGGCCAGCTCAGCCTCCAAAAAAGCATCGGCATATTGCCTATTTGTGATCTCTCTCCGCTTCCACTTGTGCTTGACTCCTCTGAATACTAAGCCACCTTAAAGAGGAAAAACTAAAGGGACATAACCACAGGTGCAATTACTCAACAAAAATTGTATTTACTTTTACATGATTTGATGCAGAAACAAGTGCCTCCAGTAACTTTTCATCCTCTTTTGGACACAAGTATGGATCAATCAGTCTATTAAACACTCAAAAATATCCATACAAGCCTGGCAGTTATGAAATGCCACAAAGACCTAACCAGAAATAGTGAGGGATAAAAAGAGTGGAGTTAGGAACTCTTTTCAGGTTTTACACAGCCTAAGTAATTTTACTTGACAGCCACTGATTTAAGAAGTTAGGTCATTCTGTAAAACATCAGGGAATACTCTAAGCAAAGGAGTCAGAGGAATTATTTACTATATTCATGTTTCCCCTGCCTGGAAACATGGCTTGAGAGGTTCTCAGCAGAATTAGGCTAGAAAGGACAGGTGGCAAGACCATCTCCCCCTGCAAAAGTAAATCAAGACCTACATTTTTGTATCATGCTAAATGCAAAGCAGTTCCTGAAATTAAGGAAATGTAGCAAAAATCAACCCTGAAATATATGCCTTCCTAATACAGTCTGATCTACAGTGGAAAGCTGACAGGCAAACCAGGCATCTTGTTCCAGATCTTATTCTAAGGCATAATACCAAACCTATCAAACAGTGGAGCTGGCTAGCCCTAAAATCTTGCCCATTTTCTCCAAGAATTACCTAGAAAACCATGAATCAGAAATACAGCATGGAAAAGACTTGTGACTATTTTCACCAGGAAAATCTTTCATACACAATTTAACCCATTATTTGGTTATTTTTTCTTTCCCTCTGGCTCATTCCACCAGATATAATTAATTTCACATTTTAGATTACTGAAAAGCACATTACAGCTACAAAAGTCAGTGCCCTGCTATCAGATATCTCATACAGCCTCAAAAGAAGAAAAAATCAGAATCTACTCTGAAAAATTCATTAAGGAAGAGACTTTTGAAAAAAACTGGGTTATCCAACAGGTCTGACAAATGTCTGTAAACTTTCAAAAAGCATGAATCAAGAAGGAAATAGTTTATAGCAGCAACTTGAATGCCAAGCCTGTCAACTGTCATCTTAATATAAATTACATACCTCCTTTGAGCTCTTTTGGACTAGAAATCATTAGTCAAACATGATTAATATGTAGTCAGTACTCAGAACAACTTTTTATATCTATATATACACATAAAGGTATAAATATATGCGTGCATGTATATATATACACATACACACTTTGCCATATAAAGGCAATACAAATTCAAAGATGCTCAGACAAGAGGGAGTCATCCAGTCACAAAAAAGAAAGGAAAATAAATCAGCCAAAGCCATGTTTGATGCACGATTTTCATGTTGCTAAGGCTTGATGGCTTTTGTCAAAAGCAGGAAAGAAGTTTAAGCAAATGGGAGACATAAAAAGGAGAGTTCATCACAAGGAAAAAGAAAAGATAGGGAGCTCAAGCCCTTCAACCAGTTCCACAGATAGCCTGCAGAAACAGCTAATGGAGAGCTCCAAATACCTACAGACTAGGGCTACAACTTGGATGCGGCTAAGGAATGGTCTTACTAGCAAGTGCTTTTTAGACTTGTTTTTCTATTTGATACTTTTCCAGTTTTCTAATCAAGAATGAAACCCTGCTTTGCTAGAATGAAGCTAGTTTTAAGGTTTCCCAGTGTCTAAAAATACCTAGCAATTAAAATGAACTAAAGTGACTGTTAGGCACATGGCTGTCAAAGAGTGCCAGTCTGACTGGATTTGGAGAAATCCTTTGCAATATCTCTAAATCAAGACAGATTTAAGTTTCTTGGACACCAGCCAAAAAAACAAACAAACAAAACCAGAAAGAAAAGTCTCTGGGCTTAGAGAAGCGGGTGTCAAGCACCAGGGAGGAAGGGAGAAGTCCAAGCAACATGAACAGGTGGAGTAAGCACAGTGGCATGAAAATCTTTATGCAAAAGAATGGTTGATATATAAGTATCAAAATTTCATTAAAGACATCAGCAGGATAAGAGTTACCTCTGAGATTTTCCCATCACTGCTACACTTAATTATCACAAACACAGATTAATGGCAGAGGATTATCAAGTTCCTTACAAAGACAGTCAACAACTGCAAGCCCAACTCATCACTAAACATTTTCTGCTACACAATTCTTGGATTTTTATATTACTCTTTCCATTGGACTTGGTTTCAATAATCAGTTTATATAAACCTCTGGGGACGTATCATCTGTATCTGCAACTGCTTCCTACACATCCTTCCTGGTTACCAGATGGGACATTACACTCTTCTCCCTTCTCCACTCCCCAGACAGAAAGTTTTATTATGAGGGTAACACAAAGGAAAAGATGTTATTGCTTCCCAAAACTGACAAAAACATGATAAGAAAAGTTCTCCTTCCTTCCCACATAAACTTCAGCAGAACACCAACTTGCTGCTGCCTAGAGCTTTTCCCAAGCAGCAGAAAAACTCCAGCCCCCTTCCTCCTAGCAGAGCACCAGTCTGCTACAAGGCAAGAACAACAACCTGTTATACCTCCTAGTCCATGGAGGAAAAGCTGTGGCAAGCTACTGTGCTAACACGCAGCTTGTGTTTGCTACAGCTTCTTCTGCAGGTGTTTCCTGAGAGCTGCAAGAAAGGGCAGGAGTCACGCATGCTATCACACAGTTATCTTCACATGCTGCCACCTACGTGGAAATACTTGCAAGCCAATTATGTGTCATTTGGCATTGAACTGCAAGAGACCTTGCAACCTGAACTGCAGCATTACACTGCTCATGTTCTGCTGGGTGTGTGCTGGCCCCAAGGACTTGTACCCATTTGTCCTATTTTGCAACAGCGTAGCAGTGGAAATCTCAAAGGTACAGAGCAGAGGCATGAAGACCAAAGAGCAGCAAGTAACGTGGAAGAAAACTTTTCATTGAAGCATAAAGATTCACTGGCCATGGACAGAGACCACATTTTTAAAAGCAAAACTAGTGCTGCCAAAAATCAGCCATGTGGAGTTGAAACAGCAGAATGGAAAATCCAGTCTCAAGCTCAATGTCATTTAAAGGTTTCCAAAAGAGTTTTTCTCAAGTTACTGTTACACAAAAGCTCCTGGGGACAGAGTTCTGAGCAGTTTTAAAATTCACTGTTTGCAGGAGATTTTTGAAAGCCATTAGATAAGGCAGTTGTCTTCTGTTTGTCCAGGAAATTCTATTTCGCTCCAGTCAAGTTACAAGCTGCTTAAAAAAACCCAACCAACCAACAAAAAATCCCAAACCCTCCTTCACAGTATTTTCCTTTTTGCACTCATGCTACTTGAGGAATTTCTGTTTATGAATAAAATACAGCTTAAAAAAATGACACCGCACTACCCACAAAACAGCCACAGCTGAAAATGCTTGTTATCACCAGCCAAGGGCAAGGAAGGAAAAGGGAGGTTGATAAAAAAAAAAATTCAAAACCCCTAAATCATATTTCTCCTTGAATGCTGTGGTTTTGCAAGCTTTCTATAGGCACAGGCAAGGTACAGGGCCAGGTGCCCCCCAAAATACCTCTCAGAGAGGCAACAGCAGATCTCCTCCAATTATCCCCCTGTGCACTGCACACAGCTGCAGTGCCCTGCCAAAAGCAACTTATCCTGGAGAAGTCAGCTCTTTTTCTGGCTCCAAAGACCATGAAATGGGTGGGCTGCCCCTCTCAGTCTGCTGACCCACTTTATGAACCTGCAGTTAACAGCCTGCCAGTAGCTATCAGCTCTCATATACAGCCTTTCACAGCACTACAGACAAGTGTACCAGCATCTGAAGACAACTAAGGATGCAATCTGCCTTACAAAATGAACATAATGGCAGCATTTATATAAATTATCTAAAAATTATATAAATATTTATAACAACATATAGAAAGATCAGAGAAAATTCAGAAGATCATCTAGCTCATTTCCCAACCTCACAACTTACATTAACTCCCACATAGACCACAATGACTTTTTTTTTACTCCATGGATGATTCTGCTTTAAGGGTAAGGTTGGATCAGATGCCATCTTGAAGTCCATTTCATCCTGAATTCTCCTATGGTTTATAAAATGCTGATACATACTTAGATAAGGAACGCATTCTAATTTCACATTAAAACTAAACTTTGTAATCCCTTGTTAAAAGAACCAAGGAACTTTTAAACCTGGACTGAACGAAATCAAATGTCAGTATCTACTTCTTGAGATTTATTAAATCCAGCTATTCGCTCTCTCTTCTGGAGCACAAACACTCTGACAAATGCTACAATCACATCATCATATATTATTCTTTCCTCTGGGCTCTGAAATGCAGCCTGTGTCTGGAACAGATGCACAAGGAAGGGGGACAGAAGCATACAAAGACTCGGTCTGGGAAAAGTCACATAAATGCTTTAAATCTAAAATTTTTAACACTGAATCCTAGAAAACATGTCTCTGCACATACAGGAAGGTAATGCTAGAACACATAAACAAAGCCCAGCTGTGATCCACTAAATTAAGAAAAAGGCAGTGCATATGCAAATCTGCTGCATTCCTGTTGTATTTTTAGTGTAACACTGCTCCTTATGCACCCTACACTTCTATACTGAAAAACATCTGCCCCAGTATGACCTGTTGGGCACCACTTTAGCATTTGCTCAGTGTTATATGTCTAGTATCTTCACACTTCTGTCTCTAGACATTCAGACAGGTCAGTTATACCCCAGACAGTTAGCAGGATGCATTCCTTTGTTTTTCGTTCTTACCTTCTCTCCACTAGAGTAGAAGAAATAACGCAATCGGACAATGTTACAATGATCCAACTTTCTCATAATCTGGAGCTCTCTGTTCTGAAACAAGAGAAAATCAAACAATTAGAAAAACTTTCTGTGGAAAAAGGTAAAGTACCACCATGAACACTTTAATATACAGATACAGAAGTTGACAAACCAAAGAAAAACAAACTTGGAAAGAGGCAACAGCTTTCACATGTTCATTAGCATTTATTGCAATTGCTTTATCATGGAGAATATTGCCAACTTTGAGTACATCTTCTCTCTAAAATAAACGTCCACAAATCCATCACATAATCCAAGAATTACCTATTTGCATTATCAAAGGGTCAGTGGTAAAAGGCAAGAAGACATTAACTTTCCATTTTTATTTTCTGATCTTATAATAATACAGTGTATCAACCAGAAGGATAGGAAGCCTATCCCCTTTGAATACTGTAAAAATAATGCAAACATTGTAAAAGCAAACATAACATTTCCACCTACACTCCCACCCTCCTCTACAGTGCAAGAGAGGTTTGTAACAAAATATCTTTTCCTCTACTATTCTTTTTGCAATACCAACAAAAAGCACCTGAAATTGATTAGGTAACTCAATTTCCACTTTTTTTCAAACAAGGTTAAACCAGGTTTAGACAGACAGAATAACAGCCTTATTTTCCCATTTTATATCAACCTGAAAAAGCTGTTAAAATCAGTTCATCACATGCATGATAAACTGGGGACTTTCCTGCAATATCAGTTATAAATGAGGCCTGAACAAATGAAGGATCTTACAGCCTGACAGATAAAAACAAGTGAAGTTTTGAATTGCAGGTATGAATAAAAACAAGCAAGTAAAATTAGCACTGCTGTGTTTGTCACACTTCATTCCCCAGCTGTTGCTACAATACTTTTTTCCTCTAGTCACATTTACACATCACTGGTTTTCCTTTCTCAATTAATATGCAATCTGCAGCTACAAAAATAGAAGGTATTCCACTTTTTACTTTGATCACAGGATTGCTAATCATACAAGCTAAACTAGCAAGAACCAATACACTAGACTAATTCACTGGCCTTAACTAGTATCATTAACTCTGGCCAAGTTCAGGAGTATTTGGGAGGAGAATTCTTTAGCCACCACATATTTTCACACTTAAATGCACAAAGCTAACACCCACTTTACGTAGTGCTGCTGTCAAAAGAATGATTTCAGATTCTGTGTTATCAGAGGGTCACGTACGGTGTCTGTCACTACAATTAACTGTTAAGGAATGCCACAAGAACCACCCAGAGCTTCTAATGTGAACATGGCTACAAACTCTGCTTTTAATTCCTCTAAGCCATGTAGCCTTAAAAAAAAGAGGTGCTAGATACGATGCAGTATCATTAATCCTATCAACCCTGCCACCCGCTGACTGAGAAAATACTTCAGTATTAGCCAGCTCTTTACAAACACGAGTGACATCTCATACAGTTATCAGTTAGCAATTACCCAGCCAGGAGCTAAGGAGAACGCAAGTCCCTCCCTGAGCCTGCCCAGCCTCTGAACAGATTAAAGCCTAAGACTGATCAGTGCATACCAAGACAGGCCTATTTCTACACTGAAAGATGAAGAGAGAAAGTAAGAGAAAGCAAGGAGAGATCACTGAGGCTTTCATGTAGTTCCTGAGATCTTATGGAGTGAATCTGTGAAAAAGGAATACAGGCTTCACCACATAACCTCGTCAATATGCCTCACATCTCACAGAGAAAAGCATGCTCCTGGTAGGAACAGGAGCTCACATATACCCCGCTTACTCATTCTTTATTAAATGCAGTGAAAAATAAATCAATTTTGGGAGTCGTGGCTGGGGTTCCTGTGCTGCACAGCACAAGGCAAACTTCAGACCAACAGAATCTCATCCACTTGTCTTGTGCAAACCACTGCTGGCCCAGGGGTATCTCCCTGCACCTTACAACATGGGGCAGATTTCAACTAGTGAGTCAAAGCAGGGATGGCTCTAGATCCCACTGGTTTCAGAATCCCCTATTATGACAGAAAATTAATTTCTCCAGTTAGCTTTTATGGCACTTAAGAGTGTTATTATAGGACTAAATCTAACACTGCAGGTTCTAGCACCTCAACCAAATTCCACCAGCATTTCATAGCCCAACATATAGCAAGTAATTTCTTCTTCCCTTTCTCATACTGACTGTGAGATGGGAATAATACTTTTTATCTCATGGATTTACTGGAAGAAACATGAATATGCTAAGCATTAATGTGCAAATATTATTTTGGCAATATCTCTACCAGCTTCTTAAAATACCCGTGCATACTCTAAGTCAGGTTATCGCTCCGTATTCTTTAGATAGTGTGTACATGCTGATTGGATACACTGGAAAAAAGAAATCAGCAAAAGTTATTCTAATGCTAGGCTGAAGTTATATTTATACTCTGGTATCTCATCCTAGTGCAAGCACAGTCTCTGCCCACTGTGATGCTTTCCACTTTGATCCACCTCCTTCGGCTCTCATCCCGACCATCTGCTACAGCTGCACAAAGAGTGTTTCAAGAGGTGCTAATATCAGGGATAAGTCATAAACCAGTTACACAGTAACCTATATCTTGCATCCTGTGACTAGGCAGAAGGAAACATATCTAAACTGCAATCTTAGCCAAACAGTCACCTCAGCTATCTTAAAACCAAGCTGATTTCTAATCACCACTCCCTGGTGGAGTTAAAACTGGAAATACTTGAACAGTTGCAAAGCTCAAATTGGATATGGCAGGGAAACAGCTACTGATGTTCATGTAAAAGAATTAATTTTTTTTCACATGAATACTTCCAAGTAGGCTCACTTTATCATACACTTCCCTGTATACATCTTAAATAAATAACAACCTTTTCACATTATGATGTGGGCTATTAAATACCAGTGCAGAAATGCATGGAGAGGAAGGGGAAATATCAGATTATAACCAGAAAACCTTTAGTGAAATGAACAGTGACAGATGTCATGCACCAAGTGCAAGAGACAAAATGCATGTCTAAAGACAATGCAAACTAAAATCATTTCAAAACATGCTGATGAGAAAGGCTGACAGTGCACGTTCAAACTACAGGGTGGGTGAAAACCTAAAGCTCATGCTTGTCCTTAACTCATCATTTTTGTCTTCCAAGAAACATGGATGCTAAGTCAAAAACTCTACGACGAGGAAGTTATTGTAATTTCCTGCTCTCCCATCTGTTCGACATGAAGGAAAGGGTTTAGTTTTCTAACTGAACGAGTGTACCAGGCCTGGTAAGCACTGTAGAAAGCAATACCCTTCAGTGCCAGCCTTGCCACAAGAGAGGACCTAGCAGACATCTGATCCCACCAAAACGTGCTGCTGCAGCACGTGTTCCTTTGAGGAGCCACAAACCAAAGGGACTATGAACGGATTACTCAGCAGATTTTCTGCAGTTCAATTTCTTCATCTAAAATAGATTTCTTCATCCAGAAGGCAAAGGCTGCTGATGCAGACTGCTTTATGATCAGTGCATTTAAGCCTTTCACTAACTACTGAAGCAAACCCCATGTGACAAAACCCTGTTCATCACTTATGAAAGTAACTTTCCTAGACCAGCCTGCCTCTTATCTGTTCATTATATTGAAGAAAACTGGTTGCTCATCAAGGTTGAAGATTTGGTTAAAGATTGCCAAGACATCAGATTTATAACTTCAAAGTACAGCTAATAAAGTTCGCGCACAAGGATTCATGCCTTCTCTCCTAAGTTACAACCCCAATTCCTCAGAGCTGTGCTGCAGGTGACACCATACCACCAAAGCAAGGTCATTTCTGCCTCACTACTGTAATCTGCTATTACAGACTAGGATAACCATCGCTCCCTGCCACACACACTCCCTTTCCTCCTCATACAGGGAGTTCTAGAGCTAAGCCAGTTTGCATTCCTCACTCCTAGTCTGATTCTTTGCCGTCTCCCTGTCTCACACCCCCCCCATCCCCTTCTCCCTCCTCTCCTTACAGCAAGGGATAAAATGACTGGATCATCAGAGATGAGGCTTTATGGACTTGCAAGTTCCTGAACTGGACTAGAGCGAATAAAGGTGAAAGGTTTTGTACAGCTCATGTCAGCCTGACGTTGTTAATATACATCCAGTGAAGTGGTGAAGTATCACCTGGATCCAGTTCAGAAGAGAATTCCTCAGTTTTCTTAGCTGAAGGGCATGCTGGGTTTTAGTTTTTGTTTTTCTTCTGAAAAAGAAGAAAAACCTCTTTAAAGTCTCGGCAAGGTTCTTTGAGGGTTATGTTCAGTGCAGATGAAATGGGAGAAATTAGGAATTTATATTTTTGCTTCGTGTCACACCAAGGACACGGCCTGGTTATTTTGAACAGATGAAATTATTGTACATCTTGAACTTTCAGAGAAGATACCTTTAGATGGAAAGGCAGGATAACCTACCAGTCTAATTCAACAAGTACCTTCAGCATCAGACTTCTTGCTTAAATCAAGTAGGACCAGCAACTAATGTTAATGCTTATTTTTGCACTTTTGGAAGTAATTGTTAATATTCTTGGTGTAATACCTTCAAATGATGAAGCTCGATACCTTGCATTCTTCTATCAGATTGGAAAAACAGCACATGGAGTGTAATTGCATGAACTGTGGCATTACAGATGGATGGAAGCAGCACAGGTAGAGCCAAATTTCTCAGTATACACACATATTCCTGCTCTTGTATATGTCATGGTTACTGTTTCCTCCTTTTCTCTGCTTCTACTTCTAATCTTCCCCATCCTACCACATTTCTTACCCTTCATAAAGGTGTTCCCACAGTGAACAGCAGGAAGAGAAAGCCATGCGCAAAGCTGGGGAAGAAACCAGTTTCCAGCAGGAGGCATGAAGACAGTGATGAAACAGCAGGGCTTGCTTTTCCCCCCACCCTGCTTCTTCCCACTTCTACACCCAGAATGACTTGTCACGTCCATTCACCTTCACCTGCTGCACTGCTGAGCCTGCCCCAAGAACAGGCTCAGGCCAAAACCTTGACAGATTCGAAGCATTTTTCATCCAGCAGCAATAAAGCTCTTTATCCTGACCCTCTTCCACCACAAGAAAAAGGCTGGACTCCAAGCACAGGGCAGCAGGCGCATACTGACAGGGCTTTCAGTGTGATCCTAGCCAGCTACTATCAATGCCTTGCAGAGACAGCTGATTGCACAACAATGAAGCCATCCCTCCTAGACTAAGCTTTGCAAAACCTACCAAAACAAAAAGATTCAAGACCACAGAGGATGTCATTGAAATAGCACCTTCAGGTTACCAAGGGGTAGTGGGATCACAAACCCCAGCATATTTAGCATATTTTCACTAATATTGTTACTGAAGCTCCAATCCTAGCCTGTGTGGTTTGTCCTAAGCTTAGCAATACAGTCTGCAAAATAAAAGGTGTACCATATCTTCTCTAAAAAGAAGTGGCCTCACCCATTCCTCCAAAGAAGGATGTCAAACACCATCAATCACAAAACTGCTTTTAACACTGTCTTGCTGTCAGCAAAAGTATTACAGAAACTACTCTCACAGAACTGACTTTCACAGATATATGATAGTTGAGGCATTTTACAGAATACAGGCCAATTCCTACATCCATCCTGCCCCAAGATCTCACAAATACATTAGTGCTTCGAGGAAAAAGTAGTGCAAAAGGGCCTTAACTACAGAAGCCTTGGCTGGGAATCTGTCCATTCTGGTCATCAATAGCTACCCACCCATGTTAAGTCCATTTTTTAGGCAAGCAATTTAAAGCAGAGATAAATGTCAACAGGGATCAGAGTTTTCCTCATTTACGTTTGAGGCGTGGATTCGGACAAAGCCCCAGTCTCCCTTTCCTGCCAGTCACAGCATATTTACAACACCAGCAGATCTAATTTGGGGTGGTCTCCATTTTTAGCACATCTGTTAGTCTCAAACTCACGCAATCATGACCTTTATTCCAAAAGCAGAGGACAGTGCCAACAAATAAATACTATCTACTAATTATCTGCATCTATGACATACCAAGAGCTGTAATGCCACAACACCCACCACCCAGTTCCTGCTGTTCCATCGATTACTGTAAATACTTGGAGCCCAACATAAGTCCACGTACCCTGTCCTGCTGCAACCTCTACCAATGTCTAACACATGCATGTGAACAGAAGCAGTTTTGAGGGCTAGCAGTTGTAGAAACACTCAGAATTTATAATCCAAAAAGTCCCAGAAACACAGATCAAATACTAATTTATATATTGCTGACATTCTCAGATTCCCTAGGGAAAAAAAAAAAGAAACAAAACTAAAACAAAAAATGGTGATAGCCATCAGCAGTTTACAGTTCAAATATAGAATTGCTGCTTTAAATACTCTCACCCTCCACCCCTTCCTTATATCTCTTCCTGCTTGCCATTCGCAGGAATCGCAATCCTCATACAAGGGAAAATCCGAAGGCTAAGTACCTATTCAACATGAGAATAATGAGTGTGTGTGCACTGTGCTACACAAGGGGCATGAGCAGAGGAAGCTGCCAGGGGGTCCAAGATACAGAATGCTTGTGTATGCACTTCTGTGCAACTCGCTGCATTGTGGTTGCATCATGCTCTGTTTCACTACATAACCAGAAGGCATCAAAGGCACCAAACCCAGCTATATCTTGCTACCAAGATCCACAACATTGCCACACTTTTCGCTTTTTTTCATCCCGTGAAAATGGGATAATTAAGATCCCGAAGCGCCAAATGATGGAGATGCACAGCAAGGCTGCACCACAAAGTGATCCTGATACGCTGGCCTGCAAACCCCCAGAAACGAGTCACAGGAACAAAATGCTTGCCTCAGCTGTATTCTGTCCAAAATTTATTACTGAGCACAGCGACCTTCAGCCTTGGCATGGGTACAGAGCAGGGCAGAAAGTATCAGCTCTGAAAGCTGCAGCAGCAGGCAGGACCTGCCTGAAGAAGCCAGTGGGCAGAGTGTGCTGGGCTGGAGCCAGGCCAGGGCAAGCTGAAGGCGCAGGGTTCAGGCAAGTGTAGGTGGGGCCACCAGCGCACTCCCAACCTGCAAACCCGTGATTTATTAACAGCTCAACTGAAATTAAAGAGCAGGCAGGGGCCACAGGAGTCAAAAATATGCTTTAAATTAAAGTTCTAGAATAATGAGTGAAACAAAAAGTCACATAGCTACCACAAAGGTGGGCTAGATTTCATTAGCCCCTTCAAAACTAGACAGATTTGAACCACAACCATTCAGTAATGAGTGAGCTGACAGGCATACTGGATGAAAATTTAACAAGGTGTGTGAGGTACTAACACACACCTTGTTTTCACCCTGTTAGCTCCTTCGATTCTATTACTGCTCCCAATAAACTCAGGCATTACATCCCTGCTCATGAAGAGACCACGTGCTCTCCAGTTCCTAACTCTTCCCCTAGGCAGTCAGAAATGGCAAGTGCCATATTACGTCATCTCCAGGCTGCTCTCTCCAATGCAGAACACAGTCCCAAGCAGAAAACTTTATCTTCATATAGCTATTACACATAGTTTCCTATTACTGGCAACAGAAATGGCTTATTTGTGTTCTTAAGAGATAAAACAAGCCTTGATCTCTCTAGGGAGAACAGAAGAAGAAGATCTTTTCTTTCATTCCCTTCCTGTATCTCAGCAGTTAATTGAACAGTGGAAGACAAATTCATTAGCTCACTGTTGCCTCTTTGAATGGTAGTGGAGTTTAAGAGCATCTCAGACTTAATATCATCTCTAAATTTCTTCCAACCTTGGAAGCTTGAGACTAAACTTAGAAGACAAACTGATTTCCAGCATCACATCACTTCTAAGCCACAGCCTGATATTTACTACATCATTTTTAAGTGGTTGTTTCAAATACTGTGACCGGATGAACAGCTTGGTTTTACACTTCCATTCTACAGCATCTACTGTGCTCTGCCAGCAGGAAGTCCAGATGCAGGAGGGATTGCAGTACACCCAAGTTAGAAAAACAGAACTAAGTCTGAAACTCAGAGATTGTTCAAGTACTTTATAAGATTGAAATAAAGTGCAGAAGAATAATTGAAAGGAAATAATTTTGTAAAAGGCAGGCCTATGCTTTCAGAGATAACAATACCCATTTTTCTTCAGTGGAAGCACAGAGGATCTCTGTTAAAAAACTCTTACATAGAAATAGCCATCAGATTTTTCCTCATGTTTTGATTTTTCACTCTTCAACTAAGAAGAAAGTATAAAAATGCCTGTAACATCAGTCCTCAGGGAGTCTGCAACATCCACAGAACCTTACACCTGCAATCGCAACCAGAACAGGTTGCAATTAATCTATTAATCAAATAAGTTCCAATCTCCCACAGGCATAAGACATTCACTGGGTTGCTAATCACATTATTAAACATTAATGAAATGTTTTATTACTCCTGGCCTTCTCTTCTTACCTATGATGTAGCAGATGCTTCATGCAAACAGATTCCAAAGAACGTGCAAAACAAAGGTAATTTCTCCTCACCCTCCAAAAATATGTTTATATATTTATTTATTTGGGGAACAGGTAAGTGCTGCTCCCAATATTTATTCTTCCTTTGTCTCAGGCGTATTGCTACATGACATGAAAATGCCTGATGTTACAAGTCATGAGGGGTTTTTATTTCAATCCTAATTACTCCCTCAGACCTGAGAGGCAACGTTCAAACTAGAAGACAAAAAAAAGGGAAACAGCAGGTGAAGACTGAGCTGGGAGCAAAGGGAGAGTGGAACTGGCAAGTGGAATTAGCCTGCAGATGATTATTTGCCAAACAGAATAAATTTTCAAGTAGTACAATTTCTTAATAATGAGCTCCCAGATAACTAAGCTTTTAAAGGGTTAACCATTCCCTGCTGAATTCAGAGGGAAGTTGGGCAGCTGCTCCTCTGGGGCTGGGGGAATGGGAGAGGAAATTGGCTCAACTCCAGCAGTGAAGTTAAAATTGGAACTTACGCTCTTTGCCTTATGCATATATACAATAAGCTGTTCTCCCCAAATTCATGTTTGCTTCTCCACCCTCTGGTTTGGTAAGTTTGTCATGAGCAGATAACAAAATTTATTAGCTACTGCTGTAACTAAAAAAAACAACCACATGTGAATATCAGGTATAAGATAAACCTAAAATAATAAATACCCTACTAAATCTCAGATGATAGCCACACATGTAAGAACGTTTCAACACTCCTTCATAGTTTTATATATAAAAACAAGTCAAGCTTCCCCAAATACATATCTTCGTATTAAAAGGCAGCAGCACATTCTTCCCAGAGCTGCAGAATAATTTCACCAGTTGACCTTTGCTAGATACAAACAACCTATCATACACTTGGAAAAGGAAAGCCAGCTATGTCAAAGTACAAATTCACTATGAGCTGTTGAAGAATTAAGTATTCCAAGTTGGATAAAACAGGTTATCAGACTTCTTGCTTGAGGGGTTTTTTCCTTAGTCAGCATTAGCGCTTTCAAACATTGTCCCATTTTTCAAGAAATCATTTCCTTTGGCAAAAGGGTGTCACGGCACTAAAATGAAAAGATTAGGAAATCTTCACATTCACTTCTAGCCTAAACTGCCCCAAAAGAAAAAGTACAGAGAAAAACAAGTTTTAGTAACTATTTGCATAACGAGGCATGTTTTTTAAAGACAAATTTAAAAGCAGAGACACAGCACTATGATTAGCTTCACAATTTAGTCACATTAAAAAGGAATAGAGATCTCCCAAAAAAAGAAAGGTGCAGAAAGAAATTATTTCATATGTGAGGTGAGCACTATGAATTTAAAGTGCACTTTAAGCAGATTTCAAAAGGCTACACTACCACCTCATGGGCTTCCAGTTTCAGAGTTTCCCAAGCACCAGGTCCAGCTGGACCAACACAGGGCGGGGGCAACCTAGCTACCATGAAGCCCAGTCCTTCTTCACCCAGTAAGTGCAAAAATCACAGAATCACAGAATGGTTTGGGTCAGAAGGGACCTTTGAGATCATCTAGGTCCAACCTCTCTGCCGTGGGCAGGGACACCTCCCACTAGACCAGACTGCACAGAGCCCCATCCAATCCAGCCTTGAACACTTCCAGGACTGAGGCATCCACAGTTTCTCTGGGCAGCCTGTTCCAGTGCCTGACCACTTGCACAAGGAAGAATTTTTTCTTAACATCTCATCTAAACCTACCTTCTTTCAGCTTAAATCCATTCCCCCTTGTCCTATCACTACATGCCCTTGTAAAAAGTCCCTCTCCACATCTATTGTAACCTCCTTTAGGTGCTGGTAGGCTGCTCTAGGATCGCCCTGGAGCCTTCTCTTTTCCAGGCTGAACAGCTGCAACTCTCTCAGCCTGTTTTTATAGGAGAGCTGCTCCAGGAAGCTTTGGGAGCATCCTGGCTTCCACCTTGCTTCCAGAATAAAATGAGAATTTGCACATAACTCTGTAGCAAGTAAATGGAAGAGAACTGCTAAAAACGAGGGACTGAGGGAACGAAGATGACTTGGTCAGATCAATCATGTTGGCACCACATCATCCAAAGGCTGGTCAGCAGCCATCACCAGATGCTTCCAAAGAAGTTCCTAGTCATCTGGGACCCTAAAACCTGAAGACATGGAAATTTAGCCTCTCTTTACTGAACTTGTAAGTTGTTTCCAAAAATGCAGTTGTAGAAGAGGCTCAATGCAAGTCTATCACAAATTATTTCAGAAATTGTTTCCTACACCACCTACCACCTTTTCAATGGACTATGCATTCTTTTGTTTAACATACAGTGCTAGAGAGGATTCTCATAGATTAATTCATTAAAACATCTACTGTTAATAATAACGCAAGATGCAAAACCTTCACTGACCTTGCCATATACTTCCCACTGCAAGATCTTACTTTCATTATTTAAGAAGATCTCCCACTACACACATCATGCAGAATAGACATGCTGTCGAGATGACCTGGAGTTGAGTCATGATCCTGCCCCTCTACTCGGCTTCACTGAGGTCACATCTGGAGTGCTGTGTCCAGTTTTGGGATCCTCAGTCCAAGAGAGACATGGAGCTCCTGGAGTGGGTTCAGCAAAGCACAACGAAAATGATGAAGGTACTGGAGCATCTCACTTATGAGGAACGGCTGAGGGAGCTGGGCCTGTTCAGCCTTGAGAAGAGACGACTAAGAGGGGACCTCATCTATGTAAGTAGCTGAAGGGAGGGTGTCAAGAGGATGGAGCCAGGCTTTTCTTGGTGGTGCCAAACAGTTGGACAAGAGGCAATGGGTAGAAATGGATGGACAGGAAGTTCCGCCTGAACATGAGGGAAGAACTTCTTTACTGTGCAGTTAACCACGCACTGGAACACGTTGACCAGAGAGATTGTGGAGTCTCCCTCACAGGAGATATTAAAGAACCATTTGGAAGCAATGCTGTGGCATGTGCTCTGGGATGGCACTGCTTGAGCAGGGAGGCTGGAACAGATGACCCACTGTGGTCCCTTACAACCTCACCCATTTTGTGATTCTGTGAATTAATTTCCTTGCCCCACACCTAACCAGTGAAAATGTCTTTTCCACATTTTGTTGAAATCAAACTCTACACAAAGGGTGCTGAGAACGTTTTGCATTCACAATCCCAACACTATGAAATAATGAAGATTACTGCCTGCTAAGGATGTGGTACTGCCTGCCTTGCTTATGTAAGCAAGACACTATCACTCCCTACACATCCTGCACACAAGGTTAGGTTAAGACAAGAGTCACCGTATCTTGTGCTCACTGTATACTTACACTCAGGAAAATTCAAATAAATTTTAAAGGTGAATCAGTTAAAACTTTCTACATTGTTTAGTTGGACAGCTGAATTTAGAAAGGTCTCAGACACATTTATTTCTCTTTCCAAGTTCATTATCTACTCAAGTCAGCTACAGCATTATCACCCACAAGCAGATCCATGCAGACAAGCCAGTAGGACACTATACCACAGCTCAGTGCTCCACCAGGAAGGGACTTTCTACTACCACCTGCACACAGCACTGTGCTTTTGGACTGGGTACAGGCTGTTCCCACTAGCAAGGAGGACTCTTTCCAAGAGATACTCATCAGGTTAAATCCAAACAAGAGTCCTTGCATTGTTTATCCTTCCTGCTAATTGATGGCCTTCATGCTGCCACAGAAATTGTTCAGTGAATACACTGACACTGTTACGCCTCCAACACCCCAGGCAACCCTCAACATGCCCTAGTTTTCCTTATGTCTCATACTACTTTCTTGTCCTACTAGATCTGTTAGCCCTGCGTGAAAGCAGATAACCTTTATGCCTGTTATGCAGTTACAGAAACAGAGTCATTGCCTACCAGGAAATCCAGCATACTATCTGCAAACCTTGTCCTTTCTTGCCCTTATGTTGACTTAATTAAAAAAAAAAAAAAAAAAGAAAAAGACAAAGGTAGCACCCAGTTCTTGACTATTTGCTGTGGCTCTTCAAATGCTGACTCCAATCAACCTGCTGTGGTTTCCTGCACACTGGGAAAGAACATTTCCATTTCATATGTTCTCATACTGCTGCTTTTGCAGATATCTACATGACAAGTAGATAGTGTTAATAAATCCAGCATAATCAGAGAAACCCCAGGTCTCACAGACAGGCAACTCTAGTACAGGTTACTGTGATGTTGCACTAACAAAAGAATCTAACCTAGCAAGAATATAGAACCACTTTTTAAAAAACTACAGAGCTTCTAATACCATTGCCTCAACTAAAGATTATTACCTGTTGTTGTAAGCTGTTACCACCTTCTAATTTAATAACGCAGAATTGCTCACTATTTATAAAGTACGTTCAGCAGAGCACTACAAAGAAAAAGTATTCTCATTTTTTAAAATTCTTCAGAAATCTGTGCTCACCTTAATTCGCCTGCTCTACATCCTGTTACTCCCGCCAGACTTCATCTGAAATGTGCTTACCAAGTTGCTCAGCATCAGAAAACAAAGCAAGCCCATCCACTTAAGACACTGAACTGAATCTTCCTAATGTTCCCTAGCCCATGCACTACATTTTGTAGTAGCAAACTGCTATGACCTCATTTCCACACCTGCACACTTACTATTAATTCCCATGTTAGTCAGCAACACATCTTTTTAAAGGTTCCTCTATTATTTAACACCAAGCCTGAATTTTCCACTAAAGTGCCCACAGGCAATGTCCACATCTACTATGGAGTTTTACTCAACAAAGGAAAAAAAATAAAAGAAAGGAAAAAACTCTCCTCTGTCCACTTGCAGCAAGAGCAATGCAACTGGTGGACAGCACAGTAAGTAGCATTCATGTCTCACCATAACACCCAGATAAGTTGCAATGTCCCATTTCAGGGACTAAGTAGCCTGCAACAAATTATTTCATTTATAATCAAGCAACATGCTTACACTGTTAAACTCATCTGGTATAAATGATATGCCTGTTTTCAAGCCCAAAAAACCTGGTACAACCTTTATGACTCATGTGCCTGCTGAGATTAAAGTAAGATGAATGCAAAAGGGCATCAGTCTGATAAGCAGATCCTTGGACAAATCTCTGAATGAAGAAAAAGAAGAGGATGAATCTTTAAAAGACATCAAGTTATATATTCTGTCTTCACTTGATAAAGCTTAGGGGGGGAAAACAAGGAGCTTTTTGTGACAGGGTGCTTTTTGAATGTTTAAAAAATTTGAAATTAGATCCAGCTGTTGTTTTCCACATGCATTGTTATGCTTCAGTGATTCAGACTGGATGTTTGTATTTTGACTAGTTAGCTCAGGACCTAAGCAGTCTAATCACCATGGCCGGGATTTCAAAGGAACGGCACAAATGAAGATGTGAAATGAGCACCTTTGTTTGGCCTGGAACAATTAGACCTGGCTTCAAATCTTAGAAGAACTACAGAATATAGATGTCTGTAGTCTGCTTATTTGCATCATGACACATATAAGAGCCTCCATTACTCATCTCTGTTCACTGTACTAGGCACTACATAAACAAAAACCCACCCTGAAGAAAGCAGACTGCCTTCTCCTTAGTTAAAGTCTGTAACTTATATTTAAAAATATGATAAACATCACACCTCACATCTCACCTTAAAGAAGAGTGAAGCCCTTCTTTGCTGGCCAAAAAAACATTATAAATGCATGACGACCACTTCTTTGACATCACTCATTGTATTTCAAAATAAGTATCAACATCATGCCAAAGCATCAAGGACTGTTATTAGCATTTCTTTAATAGAATAAGTTTCTCATTACTTTTCCAGAAATATTTCTTATTCTCAGTTATTACATGATACAACTCTTACAAAACCAGTCAAATATCAGATTCAGTTTTATTTCCTGCAGTAGGTTATATAGGAGAGTCCAGGTCATCCAACAAAACCTCAGTTTACATTATCCTTTAAATTTAATCTTCCGGTGTTGCAAATGTGCCATATTTCACTGCATAATGCAGACAGAAAATGTGATTGGAAAAAACAAAGTGGAACAAAAAGCCAAAACAAGCTTTCCTCAAAAACATGCAAGGCAGAAGTAGTAGAAAAGTAATTCCGTGTATTGTGTAGGCTGAAAATAATTCTGTTGGTCACAAACATCTCACCTTCTCAGTCATCAGGGACCAGGAAGTATCCAAGTCACATGAAAAAATTGGCAGCATTACTAATGCTAGAATATGCCCAACAGTCTGAACTGCCTCTGTACTTCAGATGCTTGACAAAATATTTAAAAGAGCTTCCTTTTATTATTTTCCCATGTCTTGGTACTACTTTTCCAAGAAGCAATGAGTGGCGCAAATATTGCCATTAGCAGCAAAGAAAACAATCATCCATTACATGGCTCTCAAAGTTTTGAATACTTTCCAGAAGGAGCACGCCACTTGGTTATAAAATGTCAGGTCTACTCAAGAAAACAACTGGAAAACAAAAATTATTCCCATTTTCACATTTATTTAAACCTTCGTCACTTTGTTTGCTGACTTTGAGTTACTCCTCTTCAAGAAAGAGTCACAAAAAAAAAAAAAACCAGCTCAATTGCAAGGTTTTAAACTAAGCCAGAAGGGTTGACCTACAGCACAGTGCCAGAGGGTAGAGCACAGCTGTCTTGGTGACACATAAATGGAAAGATCTGTCCCTCTTCTTTGCTTCAGGAAGCCTCCATTGAGCAGCAGGTGGATCTCTTCTGTCCTTTCTATGACAAGCATTTTATGGGTTATCCCTTCTTTCCCCTCAAGTGTGTAATAGCTGCCGCAGCAGAATATTTGAATAACAAATACTGAGTTCAAAAAGGACACAGAGTTTGCCGTTGCCTGATTTAGCAGCCATCCATTTTAAAGACAAAATACCCGTGTTCCCTGGAAAAAACTGAAGACAAATTATTTAATAACATATTCAAATCGTGCTCCAAGACTGGAATGTTGCACCAAGGATAATTTAACGAAGTAAGAAATTAGTAAGCAAGTGAGAGCCACAGGTAGGTAATGTTGCTAGATGTAAAAACTGTTTATGCAAATCTTCTGTAACCTGGCAATCTCATGCTGTGGGACTTCCAAAAGAGGATACATAATGGTGCAACAAAGAGCCTTGAAGTATCTGCATGCACCAAACATCCAAGTAGTCTCAAAAGCACCATTTTTATCCCATCAAGATAATCTTCTATTTACACTCTACACAATACTCTTCTCCCCAACTAGGAGACAGGTGCGGAAGGTTCCTCCTGAGACACCGTATTTCCACCCAACACCTGATTTAATACCCAAGCTCTCTACCGCAGCAGCACTGCCATGCTCTCAAGAGCATTAGACGTACCTGCTCTCTGCCTGATCATCTCAGCTACTACTGCAAGATGAAAAAAAATAAAACTAGCTTAGAATTTATGTACAGCCTCATGCAGAGTGGACCACTAAATCCCTGAGCTTCAGAAGGACTTCAGGAATTTTACTGTGACTTTTTAAATGACCAAATTCAGGCTCCATTCACAAAACAAAGACTGCCCTTGATTCTCCACTTGCACTGGTTGTACACTTAAAAAGTTCACTCCACTGCCACACGAAGAGTGTCAGCCATTAAATATTTTGTTTTTAGGTAAGAATGAGAAAACCCAAATCTGCTCCACCAGCCTGTAATCTGCCAGTCTCAGAGATGCAAAGATACAGAGTCTCCATGGTTGTGATCCTGAAGGGCTACCAAAGATCTCTCCACAAAACACTACAAAATGAAGAACATTAAAATTAATTTTTACCTTTTTTACACAGACCTACAAATCCATGCCATAATCAAAGCTCCCTCTATGTGGCAGGTGTGACCCAGATGTAAAACTGATTTATAAACGTAAAATAAAGAGGCTATCCCTACAGCATGCAGGGTTACTGTTTTTCTATGCCAGTCCTTCTCAGGCACTTAGAGGCAGCAATGTTAAAAAGTCAAAGGAAAGGAAATTATCTTTCAAAATGGAACTTAATTTGACCACAATCAGGAATTCTGCAACATTCAAGTACACTCTCACAGTTATAATATGCTGTCAGTATGTGGCAGAGTTACAGCTATTTATGTGCTTTAAACTATGCATTTCCATACCTCAATGGGTTTGGAATTCTTTTAAACTGCACTCTCCACTCCAAATGTCATTATTTCAGAATAGCATCCATTTAACCTGTGTGTCTCAAAACAGTCTCCAGCTAATTTAGGAATGTATATACATAGAATATATATTTCACAGATTGTATAAAAATATATACATTTTAAGAAAAGCAGACATATGAACTCACTTCTTTTAGAAGACCTGAGAGACAACAGGAAATAAACCAAAGCATTATTGGATCAGCTGTATGAGTTACCTGGACTAGTGGGGCAAAAGACTTTTTATAAATGTAATGTATCTTCTGGTTCTTTTTGTTGGTCAGTAAATTCACACAGGACAGATAGGTTTAATTTTAGTCTCAAGTTATACACTAGAAGAGAGCAAGAAGAGAGAAAACTGACAAAACAGGTATCTTGTTTTAAAGTCCCATCTTTGGTCCTAATCTAGGGAGTACTGCAGAAAAACTCATGGAAATAGAAAAGCTCAAAATCCAATGTAAATGCACCACTTAAACTGTGGCATGGATCTATAAAAACGCCTCACGCAAATATCCATGGAGTAGGGCAAAAAAGCCCTCAAGAGCTCTTTTGACTCCTCCCATTTCAAAGAACACATTCCTAGGGCCTACTTCCCTACTAACATGTGGGTTTCCCCATGGCAACATGTGGAAACACATTTCTACAGGCACACAAAGCCAAATCTGCAGATGAAGAGCACTTCCTCCTCTTTCCTAGGCCAACTGCAGCTGGATGACACTGCATTCCCTGGACATTAATTATCAGTCAAAACTCCCCAGCTAAAAAGGAGAACACTGAAATCAATGCTCATAGTACAAACTCCATTTCATCTCATGTGCCAAACTGAAGACCTTTTTGGCACTAACAGCTATTATGCATCCAATTCAGTTGTCCGATCTGAAAACATCTGCAGGAGCAGCCATAACTACAAATAATTTTATTATACAGACTTTAAAATAATACAAAGTTAGAAAGATGCTTCTTAGAGTTCTTAGAGCTCTTCTAGGCCACTGAAGTGTGTCCAGGGAGGTTTCAGCTGATACAATGAACAGTACACTGCTTTCTTCAAAGATTGTCAAAAGCAAGGGGAAACAGATTTTTTTATCCATTAGGACAATTTGAGAAAATTGGAAAACGGAATGAAATACAAGGTTGTGAGTGAGAATTCAGATCTCTATCCAGCCTTTTTGGTTGCTACCAAGAGACAGGCACTGAAACTGCAATTACAGCCAAATGACAGAATCGGCTCCAATAAGATTCCAGGAGACAGCCAGATCAAGTACTGCTGTAAGAAAAGCTATTATCTCGGTAAATGTCTCTGATAATCTGGTTAAACTAAGTTGGACCAGAGCTACAAATCTGGCCTCTACACAA
The DNA here is from genome assembly GCF_000691975.1 of Corvus brachyrhynchos. Lineage (NCBI taxonomy): Eukaryota > Metazoa > Chordata > Aves > Passeriformes > Corvidae > Corvus > Corvus brachyrhynchos. The sequence goes on along the minus strand of NW_008237619.1, from coordinate 7,210,988 downwards.
GAGTTAAAGAATAGATTAGAAAAAACCTCTCTGAAACCAAACACAACCCTCCAGCTGTTTAGAAGATGGAAAAACAACCTGAACACATGCCCAGGCAACTCCCACTCTGGAAATCTTACCTGGTGGCCTCAGTCTTCAAGAGCAACTGTATCCCCTTAGATGAGGACAGCTAGGAGTAGAAGGACAGTTTTGACCATGCTCAATTATCTTTTTACTGCTGGTTTTACAAATGTTCGCAGTATTTGCTGAAGTCAATGAAAAATATTTTCAGCCTGCCATCCCCACTTGTGATACAAACACACACCATCTCATTAGTCAGAAGACAGATCTATTGTTCTGGATGCTCTTTCTAGCTATTTAACAATAAAATTAAGGCATCCTTTAGAGAGTAACACCTCCATGATAGTCTTATGAACAGTGATTCACAATTCCTCAAAGGAGCTACGATGTGGAAGTCCTAAAAGACTTAAAAGAAAGGTGCTTAAATGTTATTAATTCTCATCACCATGTTCTTCTTTTGTGACTTTTTACCTCATGACTGCTTTCAACTCAACAGAGATATGGTAAATAAAGGCATCCTTTTGAGAGAAGGCCTTAGAGAATGATGTTTGAATATTCAATGATCCTTAGATGGAGGTATGAGAGAACTCAGCTAGTTCACACACAAATTAAAAAAGGAAGTTCAGTCCTTAGTTCAGAGGAAACCTGTGCAAATAACAAGAGGTCACAGTGAAAGATAATCATGAATACATCAGAGCAAATCCAACCTCTACATTGTATTCAAGACTTTAAACACTGATTTAGGATGAAGACAGTGTTCATTCTGAACCTCTGTGATAACTTTCAATTCCCTTCTAGAAAGGAGTGAAGTAGGAGGGAAAAGGAGGACCAGGAGTGACCTTACTGCTCTCTACAACTACCTGAGTTTGTAGTAAAGTGGGGGTGGGGTTGGTCTCTTCTCCCAGGCAACCAGCAACAGGATGAGAGGACACAGTCTCAAGCTGAACCAGGGGAGGTTTAGGCTGGCCATCAGGAGGAATTTCTTCATGGAATGCTTATTAATCTTTGGAATGGACTACCCAGGGAAGTGGTGGAGTCACCATCCCTGGAGGTGTACAAGAAACAACTGGATGTAACACTTAGTGCCATGGTCTAGTTGACAAGGTGGTCATCAGTTAAAGGCTGGAATCAATCTTGGAGGTCTTTTCTGTGACTTCAATGTCCACTTGTGTGCTTGAAAGAAAGGGTCCACAACTCAGGCACATAGCTCAGACTTCTATGAGATATTCCGCAGTAACAATGGCTTCTCTTCAACTGTACGTTTAACATTCTGATGACGAAGCTACAATACATAGAAATAGGAGTCTGGAAGATGGATTTGCTAAAACATTAAAAGGCAAGATGATGCACACATCCCGTCTGAAGCCAGCAAAGGGAAACCAAACCTTCACAGAAGAGACAGTGATACCACTTCCCTTAAATCTTTACAACTGGGTTCCCCAACACATATCAAGAAGCTGGGTGTCAAACCTCTGTCTGCTTGTCAGTTTATAGACATGACTACCCATAACCCAAGCTTACAGACTGCAAAATAAAACTTGTTTTAACTCTTCTTTCAGCCAGGTTACCCTAGTAACCTGAGTACATCCCCCCTCAAAATAGCTCAGACACACCAACAGTGGCCTTAACAGACTGCAGCCCCCTGAAAATTGAGCCTTTTTTCCCAGTATAATGCTACTATCTGTTGTATCTTAACTGGCCATGGATAACCAAGAGCTAAGAAACAAGCGGGAGGGAAGTCAGCAAAAGTGGAACTAATTCAAACCAATTTGAAGTCAGATTCTCATGGTGGTCTGTAAACCAGTGACATTCTGAGAGCAAAAGATACAAATCATTAATCAACAGGTTCACTTTTTCATGTGCATGTTTACAGAATTACACCTTCAACCACAAGCAGAGACACAAAAACTATTAAGAAAAAAACTGGGTCAACTCTAGATTTCTGAATGCTTTAAACAGAGAAGTCTCTTGAAAAGTTAACAGAACTTAAAAACCTAAACACCTAGTCATTTTTCAATGGGAATTCTTCCTTGTGGTTTTACATTTTTCATGGGAGCTGCTATGATCAAAGTTGCTGTAAATAAGACAACATCAACAGCAGATATAGGCTACTTTGAAAAGGATCTTTTTATACTTAGCAGCTTGATATATCTGAGGCAGGAACTGAAAGAAAGCTGTTGCTTTCAGAAGCATTTCAAACAGCTCACAAAAGTACACACACCAGCAGAGAAAGAAACAAACCAGAATCTCAACACAGACTTCTTTTTTCCATCCTGCTGCTTTATTGGGCTTTAAGGCTCAAATTAGCACTAAGACTTTACATTTAGGAAAAAAACAAACCAACAAACCAAAACAAAGGAACAATAAACATGCAAATAGTCACAACACCTATTCCTTCTATAACTAAAAATAGGAAAGAGCACTGCCTACTATTCAGTGGCCTCAGCTTTACCAATGCAGTGCTTCACGTTTATGGACCATGAGGGCCCTGGTTTGACATCCTCTCACACTCCAGAAGATTTGCCTCTTTAAATAATTCAGGCAACTAAGCCAAGGGCACACATGGCTGGATGGCTAAACCAAGGCAGTCCCTGAATGATTTGACAGACTGAATGGCATGAATGGTTCCCATTACGGAATTTGGCTTTCTCTTGCTGCACACTTCATGTCTGTGTGAGCCATTAACAAGAAATGTGATGCCCAATCTAGACGGTTTGAAAAAGTGCAGGAGGAGTAGAAACTCTCCTCATCATTTAGATTTCAACAGCGCAGTGCTAAAAGCAGAAACATCAAGTACTTCAATTCAGATATGAAAAATTTAACTACTTATTCTCAGTCAGCTGTGAAATATTTCTAGCAATTCACACATTCATTCCAATAGGATTTCCTAAAAACCTTAATGGAATGACAGAAATAACAAAAAATAACTGTTTATGTTAACATACCTCTTTGCTTATTATTGGTTTTTGCACATTTAGACAGCAACATGACAGACTCTTAATCTGAAGAATATTCCAATGAACATGCTAACAAAAGCAGTGCAAGAAAATTTATGCTACTGTATTTTCTTTTCAAGCATCACAATTAGGCTGTGTCACTGGAGGGCCTACACAGACACATGGATAAAATAATTGAAAATACTATGAATCATTTAACTGCACCTATCGATGCTTTGCATGAGAACCTATTATTATGCATTTGTGAGATAGAAGCAGAAACACAGTACAGAACTGTGAAAGCCAGGTCACTCTCTTTTGGAAATTTTGCCATTTGAAAGCACTTTGGCCCCAAAAGTTTGTGAACAGCTGCCTTACACTATTTTTCAAAGAGAAACATCCTTCTCACCCCCGTTCCACTTTTAACTGAAAAAACCCCAAAACCCACCACCCCAAAAGTATAACCTTCCATGAGAGACGGTTAATTAAATCAAACAAATTAAGTGGTTTCACAGATTAATGACAAACAGCACACAGTTTGTGAACTACTCATTCAAGTATCAGGTAATTGCCCAAAATCACATTACTTAATTCCTCACACTTAGTATGGAGAACTAGCTTGCTGAAGGCAGAACTGCAAACTGAAGTTAAGCATAAATCTCTAAGTTGTATTTTATTTATTCCCTTCAATGACTTGCCACTATCCCTAGCATACCAATACTATTGCTGTACATTATACTGAACTCTAGACACACACAACCTAAAATCCAGAACAATTCAGAGATCCTGTTTAAAACACAGTCATGCAGGAACTGCAACGGCAAACTGAAAAACATTTGAACTGCAATGAGGGAGTAGAAATAAGTAGGAGCATTGCAAACTATCATCACAGAAACTGTAAGATTCAACTCTTCAGCAATGATTTAATACTCAACTTCTTTCTGGTCCAAACCAATGCTGGGAGGCTGATTTGTCATAGTAATGGAAAAGGAAAAAAGAAAAAAGACAACCCTCCTCCAGTAATTCCAGCTTTCAAGCTAGCTTTAAACCTGGACAAAAGTATCTCAGCTTCCTGACAGAGATCTAAAATTGGCAACTGAGGCGCATTTTCCAGATCTACACAATAACTGCCCTCCACATTCACAAAATGCAGAAAGAGCCTGCATTTTTGGGACTTCCTAAAGTTTCTGAATCATGCCCTTTAAGTTTCAAGACTATCTGCTGGCTCTTCTCAAAGTATTTTTTTGAAGAAATCATGACTAAGGAATTATACAGCATGTACCAAAATAAATATATCAGGATTACACAAGCACTGGGATAAGCAGGCACCAGCTAGAAGGATACGGCTGAAAATTTCATTCATGATTCAAATTTCAGGAAGCAACTTTCATACATCATTTTCCTCTTGTTGCTTGTCCACCACTGAGAAGAGTGCAGACTGGTATTTCTACAGGGCTCCCTCTCTTCCCTCAGAAAGTGATAATAAATCAAACAAGCCACCACCACCTTTGGCTGTCTACAGTATGGCTGGCTTTTTCCCTTCAACCATTGCTGAAGTGGGAATATGCATTAATGAGAGTGGAGTGGCAGATTTCTTAAGGAACTCCACTGACCAGGCCTTGGATCTGGACTTGGGCAGCCAAGCAGGGATGGCAACAGCCCAGCTGAACTGCACCCACAGCTCAGCTCTCTGAAAACAAAATCTGATCTGCTCCTACACTGCACTCAAATCATTCAGCCGACAGACTTTTGAAGTTCCCGCTTTAACTGGTAAATCATGTGGTCCAGCATTTACTGCCTAGATCAGGCATTCCCAAAGAGTAGCATACCCTGAAGTAACTGTAAGCTATTCTTAATATAAGGTACATCTGTCTAGCTTCCAAATCAGTCCAGGCAGAGGCTTTCATCCAGCCTGCAGGAATTTACACCTCCTGCCAACATAACATACACTTCTAGATCAGAATGGGAAAAAAAATGGGAGGACTAAACTGACAAATGATGGAAAAAACTAGGGAGCTTAGCCAAAGGTAGATGATGTTGTGAAGCTGGGAAAAAAGTTTGGGATAAAAATATGAAAAAATGCGTAACTTGGGTACTACTGCAGATGTGACCCATACAAATAATGAAGTTTTAAAAAGTAGTTTTAAATTAATGCCATCGATCTGCAAATCTACACATGGACTTAACCATTAACTACACCTGGTTTAGGGGCACTAAAGCCTCCAGGTATTGGATAGTCTCAGCTTGTATTATCAAATGCAGACAATTAATTCAGATATCTGAAAATGGAAACACTCTATTTAGCTTCTCAGTTTAGCTGTTTTGCTTTAACAAAGAAAGAGTTAATACTCAAGAGATGCATTTTTCTTTAATCACTTAAAGAAACACTCCAAAATAAAGATATATAGTCACATAACAAAATGCCACTGAACCAACTACCAAAACACAAGCAATCAAAGACCAACATTTTATTGTAGATGCTCAACAGAGATTAAAAAAAGTAAGATGTCACAAACTATTAATTTTTGATGGTCAGGAACCAAAATGCTTGGCTAAGTTTTCATTTTTGACACACTGCACAACCCCAGAGTTATGAGACTAAAGAAATCAAAGATTCTTTCTTGTCAAAAGCACTAGCTGACATTTACCAAGCATGACATGGTATAGGAAATATCCTGACTCTCCCCCTAAACCTATGCAATAGGAAGAGACAAAAAGGATCCTTCAAGTATGGCTAGGTTTAGAACCTGTTTTTTCCTTTTCTGTTTTGCCTCTTCTTTATTCTCCTAAAATAAGGCACCCTTACATCATATTGCATGCTTCCCAAGTACTAATTACCTTCAACCCGTAATACAGTCCAGAAATAACTCAGATGTACGAACTATGTAAGAACTTTGTACGCCTTCCTCAATTAGAAGTAAACAATTCTGCATGATTACATTAATCTAAACGTATCTTTCCCATTTTTCATCTAATGCATCTGTGATATGCTGATGCCTGCGGTGACGATAGCACAAAATCTGAAGACTCAAGGAGAAGACATACACTAGTTCTTTCAAAACACTTCAAAACAATGTTTTTGCTATCAAAAAAGGATGCAAATTACAAATATTACCAGTAAAACCAGCTATGCATAAGGTCTTACTGTGGAAACAAGAAATGTCAAAACAAGTACCTTTGCTATCATGTACTTCTCACACAAGTTGATCTGCAGGCCACTTGACTGTAAGGGAAAGTAGTCAAGTACATTAGGAACCAAGCAGAGGACTAACAGAAGCGATGAGGTGGCTTATGGTTCTTAACTTTTATTTGGTTTAAAAATCACTAGATAAAAAGATTTCTCTTTGGAAGGCTACTTGTTTAGAATAAAGGATCACTAGTGTATTAAAACCACCAGGATAGAACACATTTATAAATCAGGTAACAAGAGAAGTAAGTGATCTTCAGCCCAAACTGCCCTGGGCTCAGTATCTGTTATCTTCTTGCTTGGCCTTCACAATTTCTGATTTACTCAAATACAGCCTTCAACTTTATAAATGCAACAACTAAGAACAAAGCCCAAAGGCTTCTGTTCCCTCCAGCAGTTTAATTACTAATGACTGGAGAAGAGTCTTTGCTAGAAAAAAGTAACCTTAAGACAAGCTTTTCCCTTGTTTCCACAGCTCACTGTCTGAGAAATCTGGTCTGCAACCTGGAAACAGCACATCAAATCAGTATTTTTAGCTTAGTGCTTTGCACTAATACAAATAATTATAACAGTGACTCACTGATTTTCAAGCTAAACTACACTGCTTTATCACAATCCATCTGTTTAATCTTTAGTCCTGAAAATTTTTATGTGTACTTATGTGCTCCAATGAAAATAAATTAAGAAAATCAAAAACACTGCCATCAAAGACATGGAAAAGGAGATAGCATTCATGAAAATATTATGAACTTATGCATAGGCTCACCTTAAATCTTTTATCCTGCAGGACTTTCTTAATGGCCACAAGCTCTCCTGAATCACAGAGTTTGGCTTGATACACAACACCAAAAGATCCATTTCCAATCACCTTGGTGTCTGTGTAGCTGACTTCTTGTGGTCGGTCTGGACCTTGTCCAGGAGTTGCCACTACTGTAGTCACCTTGCTGCCATCTTTGTCTCCTGGAAAGCAAGAGATACACAAATAGTCAAAATACAGTGTAAACAAGATGACCAACAAGACTAAAACAGAAGAGGGTAAGACAAAGATTTAGATCAGCATATGTATTTCAATATTATAGAGAAAAATAGAAAATCTCTGACAAAACACAAAGAAATCACTGAACATGTTTTTCACCAATAATATATTAAGTGGTGACAATTTTTCATTTAGATTATTGCTAACAAAAATTTGCTCTCCAGAAGCAAATAATTGAGCAATAAAATGCAATGCACAAAGAAGCCAAGTACTTATCCCTACATCTGATTATAAAGTAAGTGATATTAAACAGGGTGTTGTTTGTATTACCAAAATTAAGCATTTTCCCGTATTTTTCCTGTAACTGAAGAAACCAAACTGCCAGTATGAGTTCAGAGCAGCACTCTGATCTTTGCAGGCATTTATCTGGCAATAAAACCCAGGAGCACTTTGTAACAAATCCACCCACATGTAAAGCTTCAGCTTGCAGCACCAGGAAGCATAACCTTTGTCAAACCTGGCTGTGCGCACCTGAAGTGAAACCCAGGCTGCATCAGATGGCACAGCCCTGTTCCTCCCTTCTCCCATGTCTGTCTGGACTTCCTTGCAAAGAAGGGATGCACTTGCTGGGGCAGGGGGAGAAGGATGACAACGGCAGGCACTCAGCTGGCATCTCAACGTGAACCAGAACGCAGCCAGTGGCAGTGCTCAGGATGCAAGATGGCAGTGGAGGCTGCACAGGTGAATGTGCCTTGGTGCAGATGCAGC
>NW_008237619.1:7198841-7203005 GCF_000691975.1 Corvus brachyrhynchos | reverse complement strand
GGCTGTGGGTTTCACAAGCACTTTCCCAGCCACTTTCCCATCAAAAGACCCAAGCCGCTATCACCTACTTTTAGCCCCACTGTTATTACCAACAGTGCTTCACGCCCTGTTCAAAGTCTGATTTTGTTCATAAAAGGACCAAAGCTTTAGGCATTTTACAAGCACACTCTGGGCATTTCTTGCCCTTCAGCTGCAATAAAGAGCCCTTCAGGCTCAGGTTAGAGAATGAAATAGGGCTGCAAGAAAAAAACAGAACCTGCTGTTCCACAGCAGTCACCACAATTCTACAGAAACTGAAGAAATGCTCATCACATCTGCTTATTAATAAACCTTCTCTCCTCAACTTTCTCCAGGTATTCTCTTCACTCTTCATGTGTTTAGAAAAATCTTTCCAACAGATAGCTCAATCAATAGCTTTAGTGCAGTTTAGGTGAAACACTCCTTATTTTGCTCCCAGAGGGCATGAAAAATGGCACAGCTCATCCCTGCTCTCTTTCCCCCCACTGCCTCCTTCAAATATGAGGGCTGTTGCAAAGAAAGTTATTATGATGCAGAAGTTATTTCTCTTTCGGGAACCTCTCTCCTCACTACTAAAAACTTCTCAGGTACAGCACCTAAAACCAGACTCTGCAAAGGAAGCTTATCTCAGCTCTCCCCAGCACAGTGGGTGACTTCTTGTGTCCGACTTGCAACACACTTGTTTGTACAGCCCAGCACAATGTTTGCAGCTTGTGCAATGCTGCAACCTCATGATCAGCTTGTGTACCAAACTCTCCTCTGCAGAGCTGCTGACCATCCAATCCTCATCCACTTTCCACTTACACACCTGATTGCTCTTATCAAAGCCTAATAATCTGCATTTGTCCTGACTGAACTGCATCCAAGGTTACCGAACTCTCTCACCAGCTTGTCACATCCTTCAAGCACAGTCACTATCAGAAGATCCACCTCCTGATGCTACATTAAATTTAGCTAACAAATTGGTGAAAACTGGTGAATCCTATGAGACTGCATAAAGGCCTTGCAAAAACCCATAAAATATCCTATTTTTTTTTTAACCTCCTGTTATTCTCAAACAAAATAATCAAATCATTTTGTATGCCTTTCATGGAATTTCCCGTAGTCCATTGTTTTCCTAGATTTCTCATGAGAAAACTAGTTTGAAAAATTCAGAGTCAAGATACCCACATCTACTACTACTACTTCTGTACCTACAAGATTCAGAAGAAAAGCAGGTGGGCTTGACATGATTTCCTCCTGAAAAATCCACATTAACTGCTATTCATCTCCTATGTTGCCTTTTAGGTTCTTACAAATTGTTTGCTTTTATGATTACAACTGCTCCATGAAACAAATTAACAAATCAAAAATAAATAAAGCACATTAGTGCTAAGGGTGCCAATAACTTGCCAAGCAATATAGAGTAGGTATAACCCTTCCCCATAATAGTCACGAGCAGGTGAGATGCAGATTTATAAATTTGGAGAGAAAACGGGGCAGGGGATAGGAAGGAACACTACACAGACGAATGTCTTCTTCCAGGGAGAGAGAGAGAAGCATAAATAGAAGCATACTAGCTGCGTGGAAAATTCACTCTCCTCTTTGATAGTTGTAAGAAATAAAAGGAAGGAAGCCAGCAAGACAAAGAAACCCTTTTTTCTTTTGTAAGCAAGTTGAAGGTGTAACTCTCATAGCAGCACTGGATTTTATTTGCCCAACTATTCTATGATTAGCATTCTAACTCATCAAATATACAAATAGGTTACACCTGCTTTACTACAGCAATCCTCATCAAATAAAAGGTAATCCCCTACCTGCTTGATTTTGAGAGGCCTTTTTTTCTTTTTGGCAGGGTTCACTAGATCAGAGTATTGAGATTACTGTTAATGAGTTTTGTTCTCCATTTTTCCAAAAATCAAGACCAATGAACTCTTAGAGATAAAAATAACTGTCCCTGGCAACACTGGCTGAGATTTGAAGTACTTCGTATCAAAAGATTTGCTCTAAGGACTTTCTTCAGAGCTTTAACTCTCTCAGGGGGCCTCTTTGTCCACAAAAGCAAACCCTGAATTTCAGGCCACTTCAAGTGTTTTGTCCCAAAGTGGAGCTGCAGCCACCCAGCCAACTTTTCCAGAGCTCAAATGAGAAACCAGTCAGCTTCAGACACTTTCCTTTAAGTCCATAGGAAAACAGCTCGTAACTAAACTTGCTGAAATCATCAGAGCTTAGAAGCGTATGCAGTGACACTTTAATTACTTTGTTTCCCTACCAGAATTCACAGACCATTAAGCCTCACAGAGGTTTCTCCCAGCTTCCTGCTATCAGGAAACAACAGTTTTTGCAAACCTCTCAACAAAACACACTGTAAGGACTCCAATCTTAAAAGTTATGCCTGTTAGAGTTTCAGTTATATTCCATTACAGTATTGTTGAACCTGAGGGAGGGTAGGGGTAAAATTCACCTTGCGCCCTTTACAGCTTTGATCTCTAGGAGTAGAACATCTCACTGCTTCTCAAAATATACAAATAATGTGTTTGTATCACAGCAGCATCCAGAGGCTCCAAGCCGGCTTTGCCACTCCTTGCACTACACAGATGTAGGTACTGCTCACAAGATCGTACACAATTCAGGATGGTTATCCCAGTTTTAATTGTCTGGACAGCAAGTGCTGACTTGCCAGCCAAACAGCACATGAAGGAGTTCACTAAACAGCTTTCTGAAATGCTGGGTTTAAGCCTCAGCATGATGCAAGATAGCAGCCCAGCAATCTTCAGTACCTCCAGACACTCCTAACAGCAAACACCAAGAAGCATTATACCACAGCAAGCCTTAAGGGAAGCCTAGACCGTTCTCATCTCATCCCCTTCACCTATTATTTTGTTTAAGACTGTCAAACTTGGTGTCCCCCGCAAATAAGCGGGCACTGTCAACCACACAATACCCTTAACACCTTCGACTGTAAGGTCTACAACAGAACTAGGACATTAAATAGAAAAACTAAAGAAGAAAGGAATGACTACATACCAAAATACTAAATAGTTATTTTGGCATAGCTCACATGAAAAGCATCACTAGCACATGTCCAGAAGCTGTGGCTTTCTAGGGCAGACAGCAATATGACCTTGCTTTACTGTAACAAAAAAGCAAATTCATGCGACTGTGTAACCATCATCTATGCCAACCACCTTTATAACATCCAGGGTAGAAGCACAAGGAAAAATAAAAACTTATCACACTATAATACACTTGGTACTTGCAGTTGGTATGTTTCATGCAAACCCTTAAAGCATTTCCTCACACAGTACTGATGTTTAACATCCCTGATGTGGTATTTGGGTTTGGGTTTTTTGATGAAGAGCTTATTCCACAATTCTGACGTGAAACTGAAAACAAAATCCAGACATTTTAATTTCCAAGTGCTCTGATTGATCTAGTTGACTTTCTACCTTTAGCACATGATGACCACATGGGACACATCACCAGCATTAGGTAAAATCAGTGGAAGCACTGTTGAACGCAGGGAATACTCAGAAGTTTGTGGGAAGAAATGAGCATACTCCACTTAGAAGACTGCAGACCATCAATGCAAGCTACAACCCTATTTTTGCATCTCAAAAAATACATGGTGGCAGATGTTTTTGGTTTTGCTGAGGTGAGAGTAGGGATCCTGCTAGTGGGCAAACATTTTGTCACGTATATATCCTGCCAGCTGCAGATTCCTACTATTAGCTCAAAGATGACCATTCTGTAAGTGTACTGCACGTCTACTTTTGGCCTGTGCCAAATGAGGTATCATTCAGAAAAATTCACTTCAGTCCTCAGAGGCAATGAAAGGCATCCTTTGCTACTGATCACCCACACACACACCTTCTAATGAACGGGCCTGGAGAAAGTCCAAAATTATGTCCGCCCTAAACCCCTATAGCTGTTTAGTGTCTGAGCACTAAAAACACACTTTAATGCACATACAGAGACCTAAGATTCCATTTTTTCCTCTCAACTATATGTATATGTGCCCTTTTCCACTTGTTTTACAGTTGAAGTGAAGGAACAATGTATTAGTACTATGACTACAGCAGCTTTACTCCTACTTCAAATGCAACGTTGATCCTTTGCATTGCCTACAAATTCCACCTTTTCCTCTCTTTTGACTTTACCTATGTC
>NW_008237619.1:7185423-7198278 GCF_000691975.1 Corvus brachyrhynchos | reverse complement strand
TCACTGGCATGCCCACAGCCTTTTCCACTAGGTATTACTTAGGTTGTTTTTAAACCCTAAAAGAAAACTTCACAGACCTACAACACACTGTACAATGTCTGAGGTCACGTAACTGTGTCCACTTAAATATCTCCACTGTTTCAGATCTCGGTGTCACCTCACTATTAAGATATGGCTCAATATTAAGTCACTTGACTACTTCTCCCCTTCAAAAGGCTTCGCCACACTGTTTCATCTTAAATTTGCTCAATGCTCAATACAGTCAAGGAGTCACTTCCACAGAAACCTGACACGGCTGGATCCAGCCCCTGCCAATGGGATAAGGTTACAACCAGCAGCTGACACAACTACCTAGAAAGAAATGAGTGACCAGAGGGGAATAGAAGTCTATCAGAACTGCAATGGCCATCTTCAGTCGCAGGTAACTGGAAGGTCAAAAGATCTGACTACTCTGTGAAACAAATGTTTTAAGAGAAAACTTTTCTTGAGCTATCTGCTAGAATCTGGTGCTGACCATCAGATACGGCTATGGAATAAAACACCTGGCTTCTTAGGTAATTCTTCATGGCATATGAAGGAAGAAGGTCAGCAGCTGCTCTGAAAGTCTTTAATGTGGCCAGTGTATGCTTGAGGAAAGACACTGTCAGCAGCAGAAATCACTACTAATTTTCTTCTTCTAATTAATTTTTCCTACTACATTTTAAAAAAAGATAGTTTCACAAAGAACTAATAATTGTGAGTCAGTACAGGGGAGAAAGTAGTAAAATGGTATTTATGAACTCTTTTACTAGACAGGTTCCTTTCTTGATCAGTGAACTGCGTAAACATTACCTAGCGGGAGACAGTACAAGACAAAAATCCTAGAACCATACAGAATCATAGAATGGCTTTGGTTGGAAGGGACCTTAAAGCTCATCCAGTTCTAACCCCCAGCATCAGCAGGGAACCTCCACTTGACCAGACTGTTCCAAGCCCCATCCAGCCTGGCCTTGAACACATTCAGGGACGAGGCACCCACAACTTCTCTGGGAAACCTGTTCCCAGTGTCTCACCACCCTCACAGTAAAGAATTTCTATGTATAATCTCAAGCTTTCAGTTTGAATCCACTTCCCCTTGCCTCATCACTGTATGCCCTCATAAGAAGTCACAGCTTTCTTGAAATGAACATTCATGGACCAAATCAGAAAACCTCAGGGAATCAAAGAAAGGAGTCTTAAAAAACACAGTGTGGTTTGGTTTTTAAATATACTCCAAACAAAAGGAATCCTTGGAATTTCAAAAACAGTTCAGGTCAAACATTGAACAAAAACATGTAAGTGTACCCATCATCACACAGATAAGGCAGATGCATTCACTAAATATATACATATGTGCATATACTTGTTTCAGCACAGAAAATGTCACTTGACTTCCTGACTGGAACTGAATACTGCAATAGAAAAGCAGCCATTAGACATTACTTAAGATCAGAAGAATCTCATGATTTGTATCCAAGGATTTTGGAAGAGCTAACTAAGAAGTGTGAGAAGTGATTTCTGAAAGGAATCAGAACACTCAGAGAACTTCAAAGATGGATGGGATGATTCACACAATCCGGCTATTGGGACAACAATTTTGGCTTAAGAACCATATCAGTTACTTTGACAATAAATAAAGAAGCAGTAAGTTACTTTATAGAGACCGGATTGTTGGATTCCATACTGTTAGGGACTACAGGTTCATTTGGAAAACAAAAAAGAAAAAAACATTGATGCACAAGCACTGTGACTTCTGTAGGTTTTCTGACCTGCCATCACATCCCAAACTAATGAAGAAACACATAGAAAGAAAAGAGATTATTAATCAAATTATAATACACTAGCCCATAGTCCAGCATCGCTAAGATCTAATAAAATATAATAGGAGATGCCACCAGCATTCATTTTTGCCTTCACACTTACTGCTTATGTTAACAACCTGAAAGACAAGCCATTAAGTATTAAGACACAAGATTTAGAGTTATGCACAGGGTAGAGACCAGTGAAAAAGCAGTTGACTTTCCTTACTGACCCAGGCACAAATTAAGCAGAGGGATCCAGAACCCAAGATGATAGGCCATGCAGCCAAATCAAGTAAAGTCATCCAAAGAATAGAGTCATCAACTCTGACTTACATCCCAGTACAGACAGAAGCACACACTGCTACTGAGATCTAAAGCAATACTTAGATGTATAAGCAGAGGAACACCAGACAGAAAAAAAAAAAAAGAAAAATTAAAAAAAAAAATCTCTTTGCGATTTCACACCCATTGAACCATTCACACCCATGGAATAGCATGCTCAATCCTGATAGCCAAAATGCAGCAGTGATGATTCAAAACACTGTAAATTCAGAAAGAAGCCTCAGACATCATAAGGTCAGAAAAAATACAATCTTTTGAGTGAGACCTAAGAGCGCAAACAATTTAAGTCAAAGAGAAAGCTGGAGGATTATCTCTAAAAGGAAGAAGGAACAGACATTTCAGAGAGAGCTCTGGTCTGCAGGTGGAGGACATACTGCAAAAAATGACTAGAAACAGAAATTGCGAGAGTTTAGGACAGAACTGTAGGTGGACAAAATTTAGAATAATTTCCTTATTAAAAACTCTGAAAGATAGGGTTATTTTTGCAACACAGATTTTTATTTTAGATTGGAGTCTTTTCTTGAACAAAAAATATTGCTGAATTGCAACGGCTAGGCTTGAAATAAAGCATGCACAGGATGAACGTGATGCCTCTTAGGGTCTTAAGAAGGTCAGAAAGGTTCAATACCCACATAAACCATTTCCTTCTACTCAGCACTAATGCAATGGTGTCATAACTCAATATCAAATATGCTGCTTTCTACAACAGTCAAAATCTGCATTCAATTTATGCAAAAACACAAAGTGATATATAATGAAAATGTGAAGAGTGATAGGTCATTCTTTGGCTTTATTGCTAATGATCAAATGATAGACACGGTTAATTTATGTGTCAATTCACTTCAGCTCAATCCCAAGACAAATAATCAGGACAAATTTCAGCAACAACTGCCACGTCAAAGATAACCAAGGTAAAAGGCTTCTAAAACACTCCACCACGAAATCAGAATTACAATTGCCTCTAGCTGGACACAAAGGAGGGAAGTAAAAGGAAAATGTTCATTCCACTTGCACCAAACAACAATGCTTTTTACATGTCAATCATTTGAAATTTTTTTTTTCCAAAAAAGTTTGTCTTGCAGAAGGCAAAACCTGCAACCTCAAAAATGGTAGCTCTACATTTTTCTCAACAGGTTCTAAAATGGCAATACAAATTCAAAGTACTAAGTGTTAAGTTTATTCAGGAAAGAACTAAAAAATGGAGCAAAAAGTAAACACAATACCAGTGACTGACTTCTGTCTAGTAAAATAAACGATACTCTCAGTACAAAACAAAAAACAAACAGTTTAGAAAGGTGATAAAACTTTATAATAAAAATGAAACTGTGTAACTCGACTGACCTCTTTTCAAGGTAATTGTGCCACTAAAAAATGAAAAAGAAACTAAATGTATTTCCAGCAGACTGTGACAAGTAATGACATGCCTCATAGGCCTACATTTGATGTAATAAACACATAAAATTACATTGAGATGCAGGGACACTTCCCCCCAATTATTTATCTGTTAAAAAAAAAGAAAAACTAAAATTTAGCAGAAGGAACAGCATCTGGATCTACTGCATCCCAGTTCAGACATTCAAAATGCCATTGGGGCTTAAAGTCTTTCTTTAGAGGTAATGATAGACTTTTGGAGAGGCCATTCAATTCACTCCCTTTAATGCTAAAGACTGTAAACAAGCCTTTAAAGAACAAGCAGGGCAGCGAGCAGGTCCCAGAACATTCTCATGATAAGCTTGTTAAAAATGTCCACTAAAAGGTCACATGAAGTTCTAAGGCATTGACTTTCTACAGGTTTTTATATCTTAATCACGGAAGTCAAAGTGAGCACAGCACAGTATTGGCCACACAGTTCTGCTACTCTACTGCAGCATAAACTTGACCCTGAACAGTTTAAAATACAAAACAAAAAACACAAGCAGAAAAAGGAGAAGAGCACTGTTGATGTAGCCTAAATGCCTATCACACTGGCCATCAGATGACCTCCCTGGATCCAACTGTGGCAGATGGGATTCCAACAATCAGCTGCTTACATCGGCCACCATGAAATCCTAGCAAGTTAACACCCCACTGATTTATAAACCAAACAGCTGAATCTGGAAGGGATGTTTACTTGCAGTGTCTGAAAAAAGACTGATTTTACTATAAGCTGTCCTTCCTACTACTGTGTAAGGTGGTGCCCTCACCTGAGACACATTTAAGGTCTGTGTTAATCATCTCTCTCTCATTAACACAGAGCTTGCTTCAAGTACCTCTTTCTGTGATGGCAAACATAGACTAAAACTGTAAATTTCTAAAGAAGAGAGCTGCAGTTTAACACTTGGGTGGGGAAAAAATTCTGTATAATTGCCTTAGGGAGTACCATAAAAAGAATTTTTTTTCTGTGACTAAACAAAATATCCGCAAGAATGCTTACACTTATATTTCTGCTTTGGAAAAAAACACAGAAACATACAATTAAGGTAATCTAAACACTGACTGCCAGTGGGGTTTCATAAGCAGTCTCATGCTTGTTAAGTTATTTTTAGTAGGCACTCTTTCTGTTCTCCTCTCTCTCCACCCACATGCAGAAGAACCCACCCCACAAAAGCTATTTAGCTATATAAATCAACTCTAAATTTAGATAAGGTGATTCCACAGATTAGGAAGCAAGTATCAAAGCGATCATAACAGATTTTGTTTTTATAATCTTAGATCAGGTCGTTTTAGCCCCAAAAAGCTTACAGGTTAAATGCACCACAAGAGACAAGGACGGAGATAGGGAATGAACAGGAACAGTATGACAACATCATTTTACTGTAAGACTCTGGTCTCAGTAGTATTCTCCTCTGCTTTTTAGCTCTGAGTTAATTGCTAGCTGAGAAATTCAGCCTATACAGTTCTAGGATTTCTTATTTGAAGTTTCCTTTAGTTATTCTTTCCTCTTACAGCATCAGGGAACATGATTTAGCAATTATTTGCCAAAGACAGCTATAGCAGTTCAGCTGACACGTAGTAACTTATAAAGCCCCTGTAACTGAGCCCTGACACGAAGAACCCTGAGTTACAAACAGATCGTGTTTATCCACTTGTTAGTGCCATTCAACAGCTGACCCCGAACGAGTCTATCGGCGCCTTCTAGCAAGGCTGATGAGTAAATCCATTGTTGGTCACCTACTGACACACCTACTTTTAAGACCACTGTCAGACTCTAGAACTCCTGCCCCTTAAAGAATACCAAATAATAAACAGCTCACCTGGGAATTCCCAGGTGGTCTACAGTCTTCCCATCAAAATACCTGGTATGACCTGCAAACCTCTCACTGAAGTAGTTTCTTGCAGACTGCTTAAGTAGGGCGGCTACTTGCTGGAGACCTCCCTGGCTCAGCTCTAACTGCATTTATTAGAGTTTTTGAATCCAATTAAATATACATGTTACTGAGACAAGCTCATCTCTGACCCCTGACAACAGACAACACCACTGTTTTATTCCTTTTCATTCTCTCTTTGCATCCACCAAGAGGCTTCAAATGCATAAGACTGTACCATTAAGCAAAACCCACAGGAAGCCACCTGCAGTAGCTGCAAGTTGCCAAGACCCCCCCTACCATACACATGCACAAATTAAGAACATCTTAATACATCTTAGAGGGAGTCTGTATTCTCCTACTGGAGGTTTAAATAAAACATCTTTCAATTGTGTTAATTACAGCAGTGCTTAAGTATGAAGTGTGAATAGGACCCCACTGCGCTAGGCACAGCACCAGAAGTAAGAGACAGCTCCTGCCCCCGCTGGGAGGGATGGAGGAAGGAACCAAAAAAGGAAATAGGCTAAAGAAAGAAGAAAATAAAGTGAAGGTAAGGAACAGAAAAACACAGGTGAAAAAAACCCAAAACACCCCAACCCCCCAAAATGCAAACATCAAGAAGTGCAGAGAAGCAGAAGCAAGAGCAGAGAATCAAGGAGAGAATTTGGAGCACGACTGTAAGCATATTAACACTGAACTGAGAGAACCCTCAGATGAGTTCTCCAGGGGTTTGAAACACTTGCTGTCACCACTTCCGCAGGCAGCTCAGGCCAGGAGAGCCTGTGGGTAGTTCTCTGTAGCCTCTGCAAGCCTTGCCAGACTGTAGAGAAAGAAGCAGGGCACAAAGCATGCAGTTCCACATCTGCTGGTGTCTCCCTGGTAGGTCCCGTCTGCCACACTGTGAAGCCAATCCTTATCGCAAAGGAGCACCCTCAAACCTTGAAATTTTTGTCTAAAAAAAGAAGAGCAATTTCTGTATTTATGGGTATCATAGGTGGACTTGGAAACCCAGGTGCAATGAACAGTAACACCCACTTAACCTGCAAAGTTTTCCTGGCAGGACAGAGGACAAAACTCTCCCCTTGCAAGAGCCCTGGATTCTAATACATTTTTCTGCTCTCCTGAATATCAGAGGACTTTCCTTCCCTTCACAGTTTCTCCTTTCTATTAAGTACTCCATAATTATGTTGTCCAATTAGGACCTGACATGTTTTCTTACTCTTCAGCTTCACTGAACGCAGCACAGAAATACAGCAGGCACTTGTCATGCTGTTCTATTCTCTCTATGACCAAGAAACAGCATCTTGGACCCAGAGTCCAGCCCAGACAGTGAACGAGACAGATGAAAATCACAGTGAGAAACAGATTGTTTAGAATCTGAAACAGCAACCAAATCCCAAAGAGAAAGACAGATGAAGCTAATTATGAAAATGCATTTGGTGACTGTGTTTTAAAGTTGGAGGAGGAGAAAGAGAACTTCCAGCTGTTCAGAAGCCACATCCACCTTGGATAGGAAATACAGTGAATAAAAGAAGTTAAAAATTAGTAGTAGCCAGTCTGAATCCCTAAGATGACCATGAGGTGAGGTTGAACACCATTCTAAGACTTAAAGAGGCATTGCAACTGTTTCTCCAGAGAGCAAAATCAAGCTGTGCTACACTGTCCAATTCATGCTGCAGAGCACAGACCAGATTTAAGAGACTCCACAGCCTCTGCATCCACCTCGAATTACTGCTTTAAGATTGTGCCACAGAACTGCACAGAAATGGAACAAGTCAGTTTAGGTTAAAGATGGTTGTGAATTCAATGAGAACATTATCTCAAATAACATTAACAAACTGTAGGCATGCCATCAGTGCAATGCAGATGTTCTCCATGGCAGGAGTAGCTATCTTGGTGAAAGAGCTATTATTACAGATGAGGCAGCATTTTAGAAGCCAGATGCATAAGCTATTCACCACTGGCAAGTCCTGCTTTTGAAATTTATTTATTTCTTAAAGTAATAAAAATAGTAGAGCAAGAAGAGCAAGAGAACGAAGTGTTGGACATCTCTAAAGCTATTTAAGGTAACCAGAGAAACTACAGCTCATTTTCACATTATACGTAATCTGATCAAAGTGGGGGCTACTGCCAAAAAAAGATGGTCTTACTTCCCACTTTCATGTTCCTGCCATAGCAAATTTGGCAATCTCGTAGCCTGAGGATGAGTCAGTTTAGCCTACTGATCTGACAAACTAATCCATCTCCAAAATAAAGCCAGCCTCAAATCAGCAAGCTGAACTGACTCATCTTGAGGACAGGCAGTTGCTAGATCTGAGGAGGGGAAGAACTGGAAACAAGCCTGTTCCTTACTGCCTATACTCCCAGGAAAGGCTCACTAAGTGTAACACACACCCACACCCAATGACACGAAGGAGCTGCAGCCTGTGGAGGAGGCTGCCTCCAGAGGGACAATCCTGGCCCTCCCAATCCTCCCCGTGCCCTGACACCACAATGCCCTCCTACCAGGTATCAAAGACTGCTATCTGAAGGTGAGCTGCATCCTAACTGCTTCCAGAGGAACAGAACTGCCTGCCCAAAGCCATGTGAGTGCTCAGGCTGGCAGAGGAAGGAGATGGAAGCAGCCGGAGCAATTCCTTGCAATGACAGCCTGTGCCAAGGGCAGGCTGAATCAGCCAAACTGCAGGCTTGGGTGAACCTAAGTGGAAGCACCTGGGCACCACATCCTCTGGCTTCTCAAAGCAAAACACAAGCTTATACTGTCAAACAACTGAAAAGTATTTCTACTATGGTTAAAGAAACCCAACAATCAAGTTAAATTACACCAGCACAGACATTTACTCTGGAGAGTAACCATACTGCCTTAAAATGCATGCTTTAAATAATACAAAGTATCATTTTCTCCTATGGCTTCTTAAACCAACTAAGAGGTTTATTTTTCCTGTCAGAAACAATACACCTACTTCAATACAAATTTTTCCCCAGTGAAAGGACAATAATATAATTCAAACTACAGAAGATTTTTCCAAATATTTTATTGCAACATACAGATTTTAGTAAAATAAAACCCTACAAAATGGGAATTAGTTTTCTCCAGAAAGAAAAACATGAACAAAAGTAATACTTCTCTTAAGAAGGAGCCCAGACATCTGGGGATTTAATTCCCTTCAGCCAGCATATGAGCAGACAGAGGCTTTCAGGGAAAAATACACATACAGCTGAAAGTCTCAAACTGTTCCTGTAATTGTTTGTTAAGGAAGACTGCTGAGGCTTGAAATCCTAAAATAGAGACAGGTATCTGGAAACAGGGAGAAGAGAGCACCACTTTTTTAGCAGAAATTCCTCTCAATTATGCAGGTAAGAGAGAAAGTAAGTAGCAAAATCAGGCCTTTCCCAAATTCTGCCATTTTCCATACCAGACAAAGGCAGTATCACTCTTGAAGATATCATGAAGCAGAAAATAAATGATACTAAGTAAAAGATAAGCCTAAAAACACAAGAACAATTTTTAAGGCAACAAACATATATATATATATATCTCTGCAAAAGTAATGTAGCTATCCAGAAGTGGCGGTTTTTCAAGGGCTACTGTTCCAAATCTATGTAGGTTTTGAAGGCACCAAGGCTTTTTTTTTGCCAGCAGTGCAGCAAGTTTTCTTAATTAGAAGCTTGATTGTCTTGGAGGGAAGAGAAAACAGACTGATATCTCAATACTGCTACCTTTTTCTTCTCTTCTTGCATAAACTCTCATCCTAGGAATCTCAGGCAAGATAAAGTAGGCATTATGAAGCCAGGACTGAGCACATGCAAAACGTTTCCATTTCTAAAAGGAAACAATGGAGCCTAATATTTCTCTACTGCTGTTACAGCTGGAGAATAATGGCAGTGCTTTATCTTGGTCCAGGTAAGGAGGATACTTTCAACACAATAACAGAGACATCCATCTCAGAGGAACAATCCAATGTTCTTGCAGACAAAAGTTTCATTACCTGCCTCAGAAGACAGTAACTAAGAAAGCACTTTGAAGACCACAATTCCTTTATCAGAAGGGCTCATATTAAAAAAAAAAAAAGATACTTGAATATGATATTGATCAAGATAAAGAAAGTACATAACAGAGAAAGCATGGCTTCATCTACCCCATTTTCCCTTGTCTTACAGCAGCAAATACTAAATGTTTAAGAAAGAGTATAAAACAGGACAAACTTGCAGGGATAACTATCCCAGCACACTCTCCCAGACCTCAGCTATAGGTGGCCTGGGAACTTCCTAAGCCAGAGGCAGTATCTCTGGATTTTTCTTCCGGAGTTTGCAAACCCAGCCCAGGATCTGAAGATACTACACACAGGAAGCCAATCAACCATTTCCACACAGGCATAAGGAGAAGGGACATCTCTAAAGCATGTCAGTGTCAAGACTATGCAGTAGAAAGCTGAAATTTTATCTCAACATCTACAGTAGCAAGTAGTGTCAATTCTGTTCAAAGTCCAGGTTGGCTAAGGCCTGTGCATATTACCCAGCATCCAGGCATTTTTTTATTACATGGGATTAGTCTTCATCTGGTTCATAAATTCATCTTTCATCTTCCAATTGGACAGAAATAATATAATGTAAACTGGTGTCTTTAAATAGACTACGTAAATTAAGATCAAAACCACTTAGCATGAATTTGGGAATAAGAGAAGGTTGCAACAACATAAAATAAAGATCAAGTAGCAGTGACTAAGTTGAGAAGAAAGTAATTCTTGAAAAGGAGCATACAGAATATGCTTGAATGCTTGCATTTTGGCTGAGACAGGAAGTTTTGAATAGAAGTTATTTTCCACACTAGCAGCCACTCAACCACAAACCCACAATGAAATTTCATTAAGACATTACAGCCTGGCACTGTAGGAGAGATAATGAATGCATAAATCAAACTTATCAGAGAACGATTTTGGCAAAGGCAAGATGAGACTCATCATCTTGAAAAGCTATGTCAAAACCTAACAAAAAGCAGGAAAAAATTGCTCCTGTTTCAGTTTAGATAAAGTTATTACAGAGCACACTCTTTTTCTTCTACTAAAAAAATTCTTCTGAATAAACATGTTTTTGTAACAATCAAATCAGTAATTGTCCTTTATCTGCCAAGAAACAAACCCGGGATTCTGTTTTTCTTTACACTTGCATATAAGAAAACATCTAATATTTCACTTTGGATCCTGATAAAAATCAAACAGCCCTACAATTCAGTGTGCAATTAAAAAAGCCAGCTCTTTTCCCAGTATTTTCCTTGAAGCATGTAATTGAGTTGGTACACAATTTTGTAATTAGTGATAATGCTTGCAAAATACTTATTTTCTCTGTAAGATGACCAGAAAATACAATCTAGTTTTTAATTCAAATACTGCTCCTTCCAGTTTGTCACATCTGAAGAGTCTGACAGTTAACACAGCAGGTACGGACTACTGGATGTAATGCCTAGTGCCTGCATCACAAACAAAGTAACAAAGAAAAACCTTCAGATATTTATACATATTGCTCCTCATCAGAGGTGGTTAATGTGTGGGCTCATCAAAAGTAGATGGGTAGGAAATATTCAAACCCAAATTCAACCCCTTTCCAACACCAAAGATTATGGCAATATTAACATTACTTAAAGATGGGGTTTTCCATTTAACACTGGATCACCACCTATCCCAACGATGGATCTTCATCTACCTTTACTCTTAGCTCATTTGCCAGGGCAGCAGAATTATTCCTCAGAGAACTGCGATCAGATGAATAAATGGACATGAAGTATCAAACTTGTATAGGATGAATAAAAACTGGCTTCCTCCACAATTCCAAGTACTTCAGAAGGTCTCTTCATCACTAAAGAATCTACACACAAAATTAGGCCTCAAGAGCAGAAAACCAGAGCATTTTATTACAGAATTAGAAATTGCATCCAAAGGACAAAATGTCCTTGGTCATTACAAGTCCTGTGGCCTTTAAGGCTTGGAAGCACAATGTGGCTTATGCAACAAGAAAGCTCCGTCAAATTAACTATATGGCCATTTCTTAAACCAAGAAGTTCATTATTTCCTTGATATATTAAAACAGATCTACAGCTAAGATAGGAACACATTCCCCAAACACAGGCTTTGAAAACTGACTGTGAACAAAACCATAAAGTATCTTGGGTCGTCATGCAAATCTAAGAAACATCACTAGGTGAAAAAAATCAGTCACCAGAACAAACAAGGATAGCATTCACAGATTTCCACACAATTAAAAAAACATCCTGAGAATACCACTGCAGTGGTTTTCAACACAGCAAATTATATACACACTGGTTTTTAATAGTTCTAAGTTACTCCTTTCAATTTCACAATCCATCCTCCTACCATTTATCCCACCAGACACAGAAGTCCCCACAGAAGCCACACAGGACAGATCAATGCAACATTGTCTACAAAATACATTCTTTTTACTATGTGGCCATGATCAACACAACACAAACAATCCATGTTCCAAAAAAGCACTATAAGCCAGTCCAATTATGAGAAACAAAACATTTAACAGGATTTTTCCCTTATGACAAACAGACAAGTTGAGCTCCAGAGTTTGACAGCGATCATTCCCATCTCCAAAATGATGGTTTAGCTTTGGCTACAGAACATCCCTTGCAAGTAGGTAATCACACGCTCGTACAATGTATTGCAGTTTTACACGTGTGCTCTTTTACATTCTATTATTTCAGCTTCAGCATCAACCGGAGCAATCTGAATGTAACATAAAGGTTAGTTCAAGCAGAAAAGCAATTTGCTGCCTTCCATATTTCCTATCAGGGTTCAATAATGACTTACTGTCACCGACACAAGTCTTTCTAGATCAAAGCAATGCTACAGGAGTTCAATATTCTATGACCATACCCTATGGCCACAAGTCAACATTTACTGCATATTACATATTTGCACTTAAACAATGACACTGTACCAGAAAAGGGTAGCAGTGAACTTGATAAAAATAATATCACAATCATCATAGCAGCCACAACTGCAAAGCAATCTTCTATGAAGAATAGAATTAGAACTCCTGACTTGATGGTTTTACATAGAGTTGATACTGTAGTTGCATGTTGCTTTTGTCTGGTAGCTAAAAATCATATTAAAAAGTCTCCCACACACTGTGGCAGCTCTCCCCTCTACCGTAATTCATCACACGCTAAACCATGCTGATGAAAACATTTGTGTGGTTATGCTATAAATATCAATGAAGAAAAGGAAAGCAATCTATGTTTTTTAATTTAAAAAAATACACTTGCAAGTCTGGATCATCTCACTAGTTAGTTTCACAGCACAGCTGTGGAAAAAAAAAAAAACTAGCATGGGGGATTGAACAGGTCAGGGTCAGACAGCCTTTCCCACTAGGAAAACTAATGTAAA
>NW_008237619.1:7157277-7185272 GCF_000691975.1 Corvus brachyrhynchos | reverse complement strand
AAAAAAAAAAAAAAAAAAAAAAAAAGGCAGCAGGAGGTAAGGGGTTTGTTAAGTCTTAAAACAGATAATTCTTGTCCTTGTCAGAGAAGACCTACCTTTAACACAAGTGCTAGGAATGGCTCAGCAATTGTCTTCATTTTTTTTTAATTTCGGCAGAATTTACTTACTAAAACTGTAAGTTGCATACATATTTACATGAAGCCATCTGCCCAGTCTGGGTCTAATATGCCCCATAATACAGTGCAGTTAAAAATCTGCAGGACTGCTCTAATTATAACTGAGTTTTCACTTCACATTATCCAAACCTATGCTTTTGGGCACACCGAGTTAGGAGAGGAAACTCCTCATTACTTTCAAGTTTTTTTCAAGTTCTTCAACAACTGGATCTCCAAAAAAATCTCCAGTGAGAGTCTCTAGGGGTGTAGGTAAATGCGATCTCCACTGATGGCAAGTTGCCAATATGAAGAGCATAGCAAACAACCTGCTGAAAGAAGTTGAACGTGTCTTTGGCTAAGAGAAATCCTGCTAGCACTCTGAGCAAACAGGTAAAAGAAACCCAAGGAAAACACATACTTGGACTTTCAAAAAGTCCAGACTGCTCCTTTAACAGTCTATGGCAAGAAGTCAAGGCTATAGAGGAAAGATCCAATTATAGGCAAAAAGCTGGCTGAAGACTAGGAAGCCATGGTGAGACTTAATAGTCAACTTTCCACTATAGAGAAGAGTCAATAGTGGAGCTGACCTGGCAGCATTGCTAGGAATCATTCTATTCAACATCTTCACTGACCTAGATAGAAGTTCACAGTGAAATCCTCCAAGTCTGCAGATAAAGTTAAGCTTTTTCAGGTCAGCCAGCTGCAATGGCAGTAATTCTGAACTCTGGAAGGCCCTCACTAAACTGAGTAAGCAAAGTGTGGTAGATGAACTTCAATGAACAACACAAACAGGTCTATGAAAGTAAATAGGAGAGGGGAGAAAAAAAGAAACATCTGTGTTAGGCTTCCATGCTGAATTTATAGGTGGAGTCTACAATTCAACGAAGTGATACTTAAGTCATCACTGACAGTCCTGAAATTACAGACTCACAGTGCAACATGCACTAAAATGTCATCTAGATATTGGATATAACCAGTTCTGGATGAACTCAGAACAAGGCAAAAAGTAATTGTTCTGCTATGTAAAAACGTAGTGCACTGCAGTCTTAAGAACCAAGATGTGGAGACAGGGATAGCATATAAGATGGGCAAAGCAGAATTTAAAAAGGCATGGAAATGGTCAATTAAAGGATTAAAGATAGAGCAGCTGCATTGGAAGAAAAGACTGAAGAGGCTGGGGCTCTTCAATCTGAATGCAAGATGATGGGGTTGGGAGGGTGTAATACATTCAAAGCTTACTTGAATGGTAGTAAATACTTGATGGCAGTAGGTAAGATCAACATAGCTGGCAAAGAACTTTAGAAGTCTGTTACTTCAGGATTGTGAGCAGATACTAAAGGGAGCAGACAAGGATGCAGCCTCTAATGTTCCCAGCCTGATGACTGGATCCTAGAAAAGTAGGAGGATCGTGAGTCACAGAATGGCCATGCTCACTTGTACTCTCTAAACAGAGATGTGACTGCCACGGTTGAAGACCACATATTTGGCCATACAAACACCAAATACTGGACTCAGTACAGTATTTCTTACCTTCTAAATCAAAACTGGAAATCTTAATATTAAATATTTCAAACTGTTAATATACTGGGAAAACTTATTAAAATACAATTTCATTATCTAATTTTCATCGTATTCTTACAAGGAGACCCACCTCAGGAAAGTATAGATTCTAAATTAGATGTGCTGAGAAGCCTGGTTTTCAGGATAGAGGAGAAGGAAGACAAGAAGCTTAGCTATTTCAATTACACATTACTCTGGATACTTAAGAGCCAAAAAAAGCTTGCTTCCAAAACAGCTACACACCTCTGTGCCACAGGCTCCATCTCTGAGAGCTTCAATGTCAGCAAAGGCAACCCAAGTTAGAAGTGGGCTGCCTGCTCCCAGCTGTGTGACCAACCATAGTTATTGCTCTTTGATGTCATCTCAAGGGAATTCTACCCAGAGTAAAACACATCTTTAAAAGGCTATCTGTTTCTTCATGAATGCCCATCCTCTCCAGGTAAATCTTAAATTAGGAGGAATAGAAATAACAAGCTTAAAACACTGAGTCACTGGCCAGTATCTCAGCTGCAGAAGTTTCTTCAAAAGACACAAGGCCACATCAAGCATTTGCACACGGCTGGTTTCAAGTACTAACAAATACAGCAGTCTCACTGGTATTCCCCTCTGCCCTGGAAATGAATGCCACAGAAGCAGGGAGGTAGTGAGGTTCTCATCCTAATTTCTGCTTCTGAACAGCTCTACAGCCTGCTCTTCTGACCCAAACCTCTGTTACTGGGTTCTCTGCAGCTGGGCAGAGCTGTCTCCTCCTCTGGGCTGAGATTTAGGGCAGCAGTACAGGACCAGTGCACCTTAACATTACTTTTATCTTGTTCTTTACAAGATGGTCTGAAAACAGCTTTCAATACTACATGATACTGTGATGGATAACATAGAAGACAGGTCTGGAGCACACAACCTCATTTTCCCTTGAGACAAGAGCTTGCATAGAATAAAACTTATCCAGTGGTGAGGCACTGGACTGAGCTGAGACCTGGCAACACAGACAGACCCTGAGCAAGTACCTGCTCTGATGGATGTGAAAACAGCTGCACTTGTAGGACCAAGCAATCCCACAAATTCTTGCTTTGGGTCAACACCCTGAGCCCTGCTGGAAATGGACTTCAGTGACACCTTCCAGGCCCTGGGAAGCTGTGGGGAGACCAAACCAGCTACCAGCAGAATCTGCTACAAGACCATGCCTTCTCTCCCTCCATCTGCAGGCTGTGAGGAACAAGCATCCATGACAACAACAGAGAAACTGTAAGAAAAATTATTTGGGGCTTTTCCATGTCCTCAGATTCCGGTGAAAGAAATTATCCTTTTAAGTGGCAATGAAGAGAACTCTGCCTGAAGCTCTATAGCCACAAAGAACAACCACTCACTTAGGAATAACATCACTTGTGAATAGCCCAAACACTACGAAGGCACTAAAGACCAATGGTTTCATCCCCACTGAAAACGATTCAACTGTCATTTTAAGCAATTAACAACATATCCACAAATTTTGCAACAAGCAGGTATAAAAGCAACAAGTTCTGTTTTACTAATGAATTAAAAAACCACTTTTCCTAATTTAAATAACAAGTCCATTTCTATCCATGTATTTAAATGAGGATATCTTGGAGGTCGACAATTCTCAAATATTACACTTCATATAACTATGACAAGCATCCTTTCTAATGTCTTTGCTCACCTTGTACTTGGGTTGGAAAAGAAACAAACAGCCAACCAAAATAAGTCAACCTGACCTATAAAAGAAAAATCCTAAATGACAATCCAGTAAAGTCCACTAAATGTTTCACTAACTGGTATCAATATTATTTGTTTTGCCCCAACACTGCTGCAAAATTTTGATTTACAACTTTCTGAAAGAGTATTTCAAATACACAGTTCTTCAAATTCACAGGCATTAAAAACCTTCAGTATTTTGGTGAAAGGTTGTCAAGAACAATGTTAAGAACATGGGGTTTAGCCATAATCCTAGCCATTCTAAGTATATAACTCAGGATTACATTATCACAGAATTTTCCATATACTAACACTAAATGCTCACTTGTTAATGCTTTACTACACCCACTGCACATTTTTATTCTTAAAATGTAAGCAGTTTCCTGAAGATAATGTTTATGATATCACAGTACTAAAGTCACTGAACCCTTTACCAGAGGCCACCTACATCTTCTGCTTGTATGACTTCAGCTCCTTTTATTTTGTCTTGTGCTACTTATGCCTGACCACATACCCTTTAACAGTTTAACAGGGTAACTTTTGTGATTAACTCCAATACTTAAATCATGTTCTTTTTCTAATGAAGTGAGATAAGAGTATCAAAAATATTACAACTCCAAATGAAACAGTGTTTTTTTCTTGACATGACCAACAGTCTTCTTCCAGAGAACAGAAATCAGCAAGATGATCAATTTCTGCACTATTTTTATCATCACATATTCAACTAGAGGAACTGGGAAGGAAGGCTTTCCATGGTTGTTTTAGTTGTATGGCAGTCTATCTACAGAATCCTCTATTCAGTTTCCTATAATGTTTGAAGAAATATTGCAACTGGTAATTTGGGGGCTTTCCCCAACAGAGATCAAAGCAACAAAAATAGAAAGGAAAACAGTAAGAATTACTTATCATTGTAATGGATAGAGACAAAACATAACAGCAAAGAAGCAGGAATCAATAGAAACACTGAGATTCTGTCAATTAACTAACAGAGATAAGAAAAAAAGTGATAAAATCCCTTTAAGTTAAAAAGGCTACAAAGCCCGATGTTTTTTATTACTACTACCTTGAACAGGCAGCATTCTTTTTTTATAGAGTCTGAAGTCACTTGATCATACAATAAACTCAGGTCTCCTTAAAAGCAACCCGCACCTCATAATTAAGCAAGAACCCTGGGAAATATGAAAAGGCTTAACCCTAAAGACAAAAACTTCCTTGTCCCACCTCAAGCCCATGGAGTACTGCAATTCTGTTTGTGAACAGCTGACAATTCTGAGTAGGCACAACAGGCAGTTTCTGATTGTT
This sequence comes from Corvus brachyrhynchos, assembly GCF_000691975.1. NCBI lineage: Eukaryota > Metazoa > Chordata > Aves > Passeriformes > Corvidae > Corvus > Corvus brachyrhynchos. The sequence continues at coordinate 7,180,545 of NW_008237619.1, read as the reverse complement.
TTAATGCAAAACATGGCCAACTAGAGCTCAGCACATTTAAGTTTACTCAGAGGGCAAGCACAGGTTCAAATTCCTATAAAACTGCACTACATTTGCTTCTGGTGGACTTACTGACTTAAACTAAAATTCATGTTTCAAACACACTTGCATAATGTTCAAGACCAGTTACGTCCACCTGAACCTTATTCCGCCCAGTTTCATTACATCTCTTCCCTAATTTGTATTCCCCTATCCTTTCTCCATTTACTCCAATTGCTCTTCAGATCTATTTTGCTCCTTTCAGCTATTGTCCTGTCCTATTTCTTCTCTATCTGTGACTCAGAATGACAGTACCAGCCTCTAGTTTGCTCCTTTCAATTCCCTCAAATGGGATGCGTATCTCTCCTCATACCCAGCCAGCCACACTCCAATCTGTCTGAAGAGGTGAGTGATAGTCACTGACATTATTTCAGCTTCCTTTGCAGCTCTAGAGCCTCCCTGCGATTAAAGACAAATCTGAATTTGTGTACAAATCATTACCGTCCAGATATATGCACAACCCAACGCTGGTCTACAGAGTGTTTATCCTGTAGCTAAGAAAGAACCCATCACAACTCATACTCCATACTTCTGGCACAGAGGTGTGCAAACAGCATGATCCTTTTCCCAGCAGAGTTACTGAACGTCTACCCTGCTTTACTGCAAATTCATCAAGCAATCACAAAAATCCGGTGGCATGGGGACAACAATTACTCATCTTAGGCACTGAATTCTCCCAGAATTTAAACTCATCCCACCTAAAGGCCAGGGTGCAAAAAATCAGTTCCCAGACTGTAAAGCACTACAGACCAAGTGGCACACACAGCTGCTCTCCCCTCAGCAGCTCTGGCACTCCTGGAACACACGAGCCAGAGATAACAGACCATACCAGTAACCAGTCTGATGCCAGGACCAGACAGAAGGCCACCAGCTAGCAAGTTGGAAACTGCTTTCACAAAGCTAATTATTAGACTGTCATTACATTAAAATCCAAGTCAATTTTAGCCTCTGGCTACCTTTTAAAAGGTGCTTCCAACCCTTGAAGGCAAATTACGTGGCAGCCAAAAACCCATTCAGACTGGTAAGATTGGTGTCCTCTCCAAGTACATCACCCACTGTGCCACTTGGGTACTTGCACATGTATACAGCTCAAGAGAACACCTCTTTTTTGCAACATATTCTTCTTTCAGAGGTTGAGCAAGTGCTTGTAACACTTCCAGAACCCATAAGGAAGTTGAAAGCTCCTAATCCAAGTTTATGGAAGCAATTACAGCAGCTTTTGAGTTTTAATTTTTAATGCCTTCGGCATATATGCTTTTTTAAGGGATGGACTAGAAAGCACTGAGTAAACTGTATTTCTGTACATCAGAAACAAAGCAACTCAAAACCGTTCTTTCCTGTAGAGCAAAACACATTCTCCTCTCCCAAAAGGGATACTAAATTCTAGAACTATTTACCTGAAGTACCCCTCAACTCACACAATTTTCATTTCATCGTGTAATCTACACAGCTGTTAGAAATGTCTTTATAATACAGACAAGTTTTCAGAAAAAGACAGGCTCATGCACCACACTGTCGTACCACAACTGCAGATCTGCCTTGCACTTACCACAGCACTGAGCACCATATAACATCATATAAAATACACAAACATGAATTATACACACTTAAGAACAACAGGAGAATGAAGTATGAAGTAAGAAACAGTATTACCCTGCACTAACTCCCCAGTCTCCAGCTACTCACATGGAACAAATGCTACTGCTTACAGAAACCACTTAACTTCCGTGTGCGCGTCTAAACTAAGACAGCTTTGCACTTCTAGTTGGATTCCCACATCTCCACATGCCAATTTGGAAGAGAGAAGCTGTTTACTTCGTTGATGGCAAACAGCAGAACTGATTGTGCATCATTTTTGGAACTGCCTGCCTAATTTCAGAAATCAGCTTCTTTCAACTGATTTTTCCAAGCTGAGTGTAGTTACAAGAAATGCTACACCACCCTAGCACAGGCTGAAGAATGTGAGCTTTAAGAAGGACATGCTTTCCAATTTGTCCCTTTAAGTACAAGTTTCAGCACATGAGGTGAATGCTTCATGTGCATAAAATTACTTTAAATGCTAACTTCCAGCTGGTCTCTGCCAGGCTTGATATCCACCTTGCAAAGGAGAAAGCTGAAAATGTGAAATGCCGTAAAACACCAAAATCACTTCTTTCATAAAAATCACTCCCAAGAATTATCTGCAGTTTTAAAAAAATTAAGTTAATATTGCTTCACCAAAGGTCTATCAGACACTGAAATGCTGTTAATTCCACCTTTAAACTAGTCACAAAATATGACTAGTATACACAAAATACGAACCACATATTTGAATTAGGTTATATACAGACAGCAGTATCTGACTAGACATCATGTCTGTATTTAAGACAATCCCTAAATATAAAACCTGACCAGAAGTTTCTACACTCAGCAGGTCAACTGGTGTACCAGAATAGCTGTTCTTCCAAGAAAACTCCAGGTACAAGTAACCAGCTGCCAAGTATAGCTCATCACATACCAGGGCTTGTCTGAAGCCTGTTTACCTATTCCATTATCTTAAAAAGCAATGGTAATGCCAACAGAGATCCCTAGGTACTGCCAAGATTTCTTTAGCAAGCACACCCATCTTCCATCCCCCTCCTTTCCTTATAGTTGACATGGTTTGTAATCCAAGTGCAGGCTTCACTGGTACCGGAGACAAGCACCTCACCCTCATTTGCTGCTGGTGGAGGAGAGAGGGGTGGTAAGAACATGCAGAAAAAAATAAAGAAGTGTTATTAACTGAATGAAGCTGAAGCCTTGCTGTTTCAAGTCGTAACTATGGACTTGACTTGCAAAAAAACCCCAGTCTTTGCTGTCTCTGGCTTTTTCAACTATCAGTATGAATGCAACACAAAAAACTGTTTCAGTAATGTTTTCCAGCCCCTGCCCCAGTAAACCTCAGCTCTAACCACAGTTTTAGCCTACTGTCACCACCGTATGAGGCAAGTGATCTGCACACAGACCTGTGTCTGAAATTCTGACTGCAGGTTTCCATCTAAGGAAGGAAACTGCTACTCAAGGAAGGATGTCTGCCAGCCCTCCAGGACAAACATGCAAGTAAGTGCCTTTAGTCTTTAACTATGTTGTTACGGGTGTGGTTAAACAAGGCTGCTAAGGTGACCTAATACTTAATACTTTGCTGTCATCAGAAGGGACACTCCTTTCTGCCCTCCCTCTCCCCCCCAGACATACAGTCTGTCCCATCCCTTGTCATCATAGCTACAAAAATAAGCCAATTCAACTCGCTACCCTGGCAGAAAACTGTTTACTCTCACGCAGAGTTAACTTTCTGATGAATAAGCAAGTTCAACCAGCTCGCTGCGTGGTCATTTAAGCTCCAGTGAGATCATATAGGAAGGAGTAGGAATACGGCCAGTAGTGGAAGACCATATTGATAGCATGAGAAAAATCTGCAAATATATATATAGATATATCATTTACTTCAAATGGTTCAAAAACAAATAAGGCCATTTTTGACCTACCATACAAATTACTGCTACTATTTGCTGTTCATGAAAAATCATTGAACAGAAAATGGGGAAGGTAGCTCAGTATCTGCTACATAATGTCACTGATTTAGAAGACTTTCAGGGTAAACTCAAATAGGCCCTGACCTGAGTAGTTCTCTCAGAAAAGTAATTTCTATGCCTAAAATACACCACAGGTGTGCACTGTGAGTAGAAAAACCATTACAGCAACAGAGACTTGTAATTTCCATGCCCTCTTGAGGGCATCCACTTATTTGGTCACCACTTCTCAGAAAAATAGAAAGGCTGAGAAGAACGATCTGCTGGCTCTCTCCTGTCTTGTGAGCAAGGTGCTGACAGAGACGAGTAGCTAATTATTTTGTTGTTGTAACTTATTTCATTATAACTCACTGATTCCAGTGGCATATGGCTCATCAAAACTGACTTTATCAGAAGTTTCACATCAGGTGTTTTGTTACAGATACTATGACCAAAATTCATTTGTTCAAGTGATGAAAAACTAGCCTTCTATTATGTGTGAGTATGACTCATCCTCAAGTCAGGATAGACACCATTTCTCATAATCTTTACTTGAAGTGGTAAACAAGTAGTGACAAAAACAAGAGTTACAGCCAGTGTATCACCAGCCAGACTGCACTGAAAGAATGGCGTCCCACACACTTTACAAAGAGAAACAAGAAAGGAAACTTCATTAGTAACAACAAAAGCTGATGTGCAAGATGCCAAATCAACAAAGGAAGGCTCAGTAGCCACAGAAGCAGTGATACCTGAAGAGAAAGAAAGGAATATGTTTTGTAGAAGGCAGACAGAAAACAGTGAAGGAAAACTAAGAGAGCAAATGTGCCAAAAAGGAAGATGAGAGTATGCTTACAAAGGAAAAGGAGAAAAATAAAATGCCACAGCTCTTAATAAACTTTTAAAATATAGCAATGAAATTACTTTCAATTAACTGGTAAGAAATGGTTATTTAGACAAGAAGACAAAGGGAAAACTACCATGCCTGGCAAGACTGAAAACACACAACAGATGAAAGGGAGTAAGCAGTCAGTTAGGCTTTGAGTTCAGATTGTTGATTCAGTTCAGATTGAGTTGTATTGGCGAATCTGAGTAGGCAGGACCTTTGGCTTGAAAGGAAATCACCCAGACTTCTCTGAAGTACACTCAAAAGATTTCTTCTCTCCCATAAACAGATTAAAACTAACAAACGTGGAAGAGAGGAGGGGAGGAGACCACAGACACCGAATATGAAGTAACTGTACTCAGCAGGGATTCAGGAGCAAGGAAAGGAAGAGGATGTTTAGTCACTACCTTCCAGAAGTACTGAGATGAAGCTGCCCTACCTCTTCCTACCTAAATAACCTCAAACTTGTATAGAACAATGCATATTGGATTACAGTGCCTCAGTACTTAACTAAAAAAACTAAAAAAAATTGTTAACCACATACTATTTATGAACCATTTTCCAGCTACATGATGAGCTTTAGAAAAAGTAGATTTGTATAAATTTTTGGCAGTCCTTGGTAGCATCCCCTTGGATGTACAGAGAAATCCAGTACAGCTATGCACATTGCAACCCATACCTCTGACCTCAAGGGGAGGAATTGGAACATGGCCCCAGACAGGATTGTATCCTGGGAGCGTCCTCCTGTCTTGGTACAAGAGACTTCTTACTCCCCCCCCACATTACCACAGAAACTAGGTCATACATACATAACACTTACAATCTATGCTATGCTTCCCTTCCCAAAAATCTCATGAAGGAACAATCTCAGGTGGACTGTGACTCTCTCCCTCAGAAAATGGACATGCAAACAACCCACCATGTAGAAATTATGTGATTGAACTTACTACAGAATAGTGTGCTACAGGTTTCCATCTGCACAGTCACCCTGAGATAGTCTCATTGTCCTTTATTTGCTTTCTTTTCCTCTGGCTCTGAATAAACACACACAGCTATCAAAATGTAGCATTTCACTCAGTTGACCTGCAATGGCTGTTCACATGTCCATACCCTTGGGTCCCTATTACTGTAATACACAAGGGCTTCACAACCTGTAACTGGCCTCAGAATATCTGGTAAGACAGGAAAAGGCCATTAGTCACTTGTTTGAGCCAAGGCACTGGACAAAAACACTATTTGCCTACATCAGACAGCAGTATTGCCTGAACAGTAAGAACCCTACCATGGATAATATCATAAGGTTATAAAGGCATTTTTACATTGGTGTAGCCAGTTCCATATGGAATAGGACACCACATGTGAGATAAAGTTTTTCTATACTGGCACAATCTGACCACACCAGAACTTTCAACAGCACAGGCACCATTTCTTAAAAACTCAGAGCTAACAGGATGGCAGCCAGGCACACACAGTTTGCTCAGGGTCTCAGGACAGCCGCAGCAGGAGGTGGCAAATCAAGCCAGACCTCCCACCTTCCACCTTTTTTTACTGATAAAATATTGCTGATGCTCTTCACCCTGTTCTCTTTATTTCATTCCCTTTCAGGACTGGGAAGAACCAAAGCTTGCAGAAGCTCTGCAACCAAGCACATATTTAGAGCTCACCTCACACCGGGCACTGCAATACGGGAGTACTATGAATCAGCTTTTGTCTCTCCATTATTAATGAAAAACTGCCCTGTGACTTAAAGCAAGACTAAAAACTGGGATAAAGACAGCAAAGTAAAAACTGGGATAGACCTCAGGACTGAACTGAAAGCCTCACATAGTGAGCAGGTCTTTCTGGCTGACAGTTTCTTTAGGAGGTCATGTTCCATGATAGATTCACTAGGCAATGCTTGCAAGGCACTCAGTGTAATGACAGGGATTAAAATACAACTTGCAAATTGATATGTTGGGTAAAAAAATTAAACTTTTGCCTGAAGGGACAAATTATAAGCAAAGTTAATCTCTACTTCTCTGTGTTCTGTATTCTACTCCATTTTTTCTCTAGATTCAGAATCTTGGTTACCCCACTGCTCTTAAACTCGTTCTCTGAGCTTATTTGGTCACTAGTTTGCCCATCTGTTTTTCCTCCTCACCACAAAAGACCTGGACCTCATTGGGCATTATCAGCCTAGTCTGATAGAGTGGAAATCTCTGAGACATTCTGGATCCCCTGTCAACCAGCAAACCAGGAATACTCCTCCAGCTCTTTCACGCTGGTTGGCAGCAGGGAGCCAACTGATCAGCATACACATACCAGGCACCAGCAAAAACATGCTCTGCTCCAGACAAGTCAAGGTCCATGCCTTCTCTGCCAGTGAGAGGATGAAATCAAGGTCACCAAGTTACAGCACATAAATAAACAAGACTGGGCAAATTCTTATAAAGGGGACATCACTAGTTCCAATCCTGTGGTGGGTTGACTACAGCTGGATACCAAGTGCCTACCAAAGCTGCTCAATTACTCCCCTTTCTCAGCTGGACAAGGGAGAGAAAAGATATAACTAAAAGCTGACGGGTTGAGATAAGGACAGGGAGAGATCACTCCCCCATTACCGTCACAGACAAAAACTCTGTCTGGTGAAAGATTAATTTATTACCAATAAAATCGGAGTAGGATAATGAGAAATAAAACTGAATCTTAAAAACACCTTCTCCCTACCCTCCCTTCTGTATGGGCTTAACTTTACTCCCAATGTTCTCTACCTCCTTCCCCACAGCACCGCAGGGAGACAGGAAACAGAGGTTGCAGTCAGTTCATCACACAATGTCTCTGTCATTCCTTCCTCCTCAGGGAAGAAGGCCTCACACTCTTCCCCTGCTCCAGCATGGTGTCCCTCTCACTGGAAACAGTCCTCCATGAACTTCTTCATCACCAGTACCTCCCACAGGCCGCAGTTCTTCACAAACTGCTCCACTGTGGGTCCCCCCCGGGGTCTCAAGTCCTGCCAGCAAACTTGCTCCAGCATGGCCTCCTCTCTCCACAGGTCTTGCCAGGAGCCTGCTTCAATGCAGACTTCCCACAGGGCCACCGCCTCCTTCGGGCATCCACCTGTTCCAGCATGGGCTCCTCCAGGGGCTGCAGGTGGATCTCTGCTCCCCCATGGACCTCCACAGGCTGCATGAGGACAACCTGCCTCACCATGGTCCTCACCACAGGCTGCAGGTGAATCTCTGCTCCAGCACCTGGAGCACCTCCTCCCCCGCCTCCTCCTGCGCTGATCTTGGTCTGCAGGGCTGATTCCCACATATTCTCACTCCGCTCTACCATTCCTATTGTACAGGTATTTTTCCCCTTCCTAAAAATGTCATCACAGAGCTGCTATCACCGACACTGATGGCCTTGGCCAGCAGCTGGTCTGTTTTGGAGCCAGCTGGCATTGGCTCTATTGGACATGGGGGAAGCTTCTGGCAGGTTCTCACAGAAGCAACCCCTGTAGCCTCCCTGCTACCAAAACATATCCATGCAAACCCAAAACAACTGCTCAGAAATCTGTGCCATACAAAACTTCTGCCCACAAAACTTCTCAATGCTTGCTCTGAAGCATTCCAGGGCTGTTTCCACCTACATTTGATTTAAGTTTCTTTACCCATCCTGTCTCACCCCACATGCTTTAATATCTTGACAACACACCCTTAAGAAACTTGTAATAGTGAGAGCTGTCTTTGGCAGTACGGTCACTCTGTGTTTACACCTATTTGTGTATGAAGTCGACATTCAGACTGTGAACTGATTTATAACCGCAAGTCATACGTGCTTTTGTCACACCAGTGGACGCCTCTGCCACCAATTACTACCTGCATCTATGCATGACAGGCCATAATAAAAGTAGCAATAGATAAAAATATTACAAAACTATCTGAGGCTATAAATAAATGTAACTCTAACATGAGAACTTACTTCCAAACCATTATCTCTGAAGTGGTGTAGTAATCTTTGGCTTTTTTTTTTTTCAACAAAGCAAAACAGACTTAAAGCAGACCCATCTACATTAAAGAGATACATGACCAATCTACCTCAACTCTACACCCTATGGAGAATTCCAAACTGCTGAGGACTGACTACGTTCATTTTCTTAATGCTACTGCCACCTAACAGATTTCAACAGCAAAGCCACCAACCCACCAGTGCTCAAGGTTTTCTGGGAGAAATACTTCAGAGACAGGCAGGAACCAACCTACACAAAGCCTGGGAAATTAGCATTCACACATGCTCTAGCTGAACACATCACTAAATGGGAAATAGCTTTAAATGAGAAAAGGCAATCTTCAGCAAAAAAAATCTCAGAAAAAAAAGTCAATTTCTCCTAATCAAGAGGACAGCAAGCAGAACAAGCAATTCCCTAACCTTTACATTTAGAACAGACTGCTGCTTTAAGCATACAAAAGCTAAGCCAACATGTTTCAAACTGTTCAAGATCTACAGAACTGACAATTTGGTTTTCTATTTCTGTCTGCTTACCCTGCTGCTTCTGCCTGTAAACATTTTGTAGGAGGATGTGAAATTCAACAGAGAGGACTCTGAACTATGAATGACTCCACAGTGGCACATTCTTAGAAGTGCGTGGTGGTGCCTATGAGCTCACTCACACATGATAACATCACCGATTAGGGTCAATTCAAGGCAGCTACAGCTGAATGTCATGTTCATTAATGTCAAAGTGCCCTATCCCCACCTCTAGTGGTAATTTGAAGACAGAAGAAAAAAGAGAAATAAAAAAAAAAAAAGGAAAAAAAAAGTCAATTTTTATGGGAAAAATTAGGTTATGAGGACACTTGGTAATAACCTTTGATTCTTTGTTGGCCTTCTAGTAAAAACATGCACTGAACACTGATGTTTCATCTCATTAGGCCTAAGAGTTTGATTTACCACACTCATTTTGTCCAACTTGATGACTTGAAGACCTCTGTACATGTTGCATAATTTACTCTGAATGCTTAAATTCTGGATACTTCACCTTGTGAGGTACCTATGCAGTAAGTATTTTCTCCCTGGCCTGTATTAACAGCGTAACTAGCTGCCTGAAGTAGTAAAACATAATACAAAAAACATCCCAAGGTCTTATCTACACAGGGCTGAGGAAAAAGTAAATTAGGTAAGATTAAAGCAGGACACATTACACACAGATATTCTCACTTCAAATTCCGTATGCACAACTCACCTTTAAATATACCTTGACCTGATCAGCCAAGGTCAATGCAACTGCTTTATCTCCACAACAAGGAAAAGACTGGCTTTATAATCACAGTTAAAACATACAAACTAATAGTTGAGCAGAACATTGTCTAAACAGATCCGAACAGCTACTCATTTCATAAACACATTATTAAAGAACTCCTCATTGCTTCTTCAAATCACAGTCTTTGTTGATTCAGTCATCAACCTATGTCATATCTAAGACTTCTATCAAAAGAACTTGGTATACATGGCACACCACATCATTAAGGATCTGAGAAAAAGGATAGATGTAGGTTTCTTCAACATGGTTTTTTCCATCAGCTAAAGACAATGTACAGGGCTGCTCAATGCAGAACACAAACTGTAATAACAAGGGACTTGGAACCTCAACCTCCCAAATGATAGTAAAATTGCATCTTTTGTTTTATAGATGCACATGTCAACAGATGGAGGGGAAAAAAAATTATAAACCAAAAGAGGAAGCAACACCTGCTTTTAAATAAAGATGACACTTTACCCAACATGTTGCAGTTTTAAGTCAATTAAAGCAGTAAAAAAGAAAGTAGCACCTGATTTTTTTTAATTCTAAAAACTATCATTTTAACAACTGTGGTATACCTTGAGTTTAAGATAAAACACATCATATACATCCCACATATTTGTTGTGCCATTTCTATAAAGCCAATATAAAAATGTACACCACATGGAATGAAAGGACGAAATGCCATACAAAACACAGCATCTCAGAAAACCTCAGTGTCTTTTGCTCATCAGAAATGTGCATTTCAGCTTCAGCTTTCAGAGAAACTGAAAACGTCAACGTTGCCCACCTATAACATGAAATCAAGCTAGAATATGTCAAAGGCTACCACAACACCACAAACTGATTTTACCACAAACTCGGCAAATCACTGGATAGCGGTTCCCATCACTAGCACAAAGTAAAAAATTTGTAACCATGCAGAGATTTACGGGAGCTGGAGCCTCCCCAGCATACAGCAACCTGCCAACCACAGATCAATCCACTTAGTGACCCAAACTCAGGCACAGCTGGTTTAGACTTAACAGCTCCAAGTCCAACAACTTTTCCTCTGCCTGTAGGAGAGCTTGACCAAAATGAAGTAACACTGTCACTGCTGAAGTAAAGCACACTTATATGAAAAAATAAAATCATGAGACCAGAGCCTCTTCAAAAGACATGAATTTCCACAATTCATGAATGTCTACACAGCTTCCAACTTTTATAAACTCCTTCAGATTCAAAGTATGTTCCACAGTGAAGTAACACTAACTTCTGCCAAAAGAGAGCACATTTCCACCAGCTCCATGGCAATGAGCAACACATTTGACTCAAGTGCCCTACAAAGGCTTGAAGCTACTGTACAGCAACCCTAGAGATAAAACCCAAACTTTGCATTGAAGACTCAACATGTCATAGGACAAGTCTTTGAAGGAGAAGCATGTATTTTACCTTTTTTGGACCCCAGACTTCCACATACAGGGAACTAAATAGTGAGACAGAGCCAACAAAGTAGGAACTTGCCTGAAAGTCAAGATTTTATCAATTATTAGATTTGGCATGTAGTTGCCATACAGAGGCTCAAAGAAAATTGTTTAATACTCTGATAACTGCAAAGGTGACATCTTTAGAGCTATTACCACAACATAAGAAACAACTCTTAAAAAGGAATAAATACATACTTCACAACTATTTCCATAGCAGAAATTTCAGTGCACCATTATTTCAATATTCCAACATAACAGAAACTCACCATGTTTATTGCTGGAATAAAGCTTCCTAAAGACAAGCTAAATATACTGAATATATTTTTAAAGTTTAATCAAGAAAAATTGTTATTTCAGACACTTAAGTATATAGCAATTTTTTTTACCATTAAAGCAAGTATTCAACCACTCTGTTGCGTAAATAATTTAATGTTGCCTCAACAAATTAGCAGTGGCTTTCCCTAAGCACACTGCATGTTCTGAGAATTTTTAAGTGGATATACTTAATAAATATGAAAGTAATTGAGTCCTCTGAGATGACTCAAAAAGCCTATACTCCTCATCAGCCAGAGATCCCAGCTATCTTGGTTGTGTAAGAAAGTTCACGAAGTTCAAATATATTTGCACTCTTTCTGAGTTACACTGGAAGACATGAAAACCCTTCAATCCTCAGAACAGTAATTAAAGCCATCACTTCACACACCAACATATATCAAACAAAAATCTATTATCCTATAGATAATCACTGACTTTCAGAATCACTGTTTTTCCAGTAATAGTCTACCACAATGAAGAATGCTTCTTATGGCAATCTAACTATACTTCCTTTGGGAAGAGAGGAAAATAGGAAATTTTGAAGGCAGGCATTTTTATTTAAGTACAGTTTTAGCCTCATATTCAGAACAATGGATTGCAGCCAGATTATATTTCAAGGAATTCTGAGTAGAAACATGTTATTTTTTTCTGGAAAACAGTAAATTCTGAGCCCTGAATCACAGCCAAAAACAACAACTCTAATTTGGGTGTATACTCAGAGAAATATGGAGGCAAAACAATGAGTCTGAACACACAAGGAAACATGAAGGCCAAGATTTGGAGGCAGAGGGACGTACAGTCCATGTGCTCTGTACTGATTCCAACCAAGATCAAGTAGCTAGCTCGTACTGGAAATTATTCAAAGAATATAATGTTTATCTAAAATTTTATATTTTCAAATATCAACCAATATTAGTTTTTACTTCTTTGGCTACAATTTTTTACACAAAAAACAGATTGAGAGCCCAGTTTGTCAGCAAATAAAGGGCAAAGCATACTTACAAAATTAGGCCAAAATAAATAGATCCATTCGTAGAGTGTAGATGATAATTTAAGTTGAATTCACATTTTAAAGGTAGAGACAGGCAAAATTACCTCAATTCCTCTTTCTGGAGCCACCAGCAGGAAATGTATGAGCAGTTAGAGGAAACCAAGGAGAGCCAAAGTTGGCCACACAGAAAATTCAAATGCGAAATTTCACACCTTCATAGTAACTGTGGTTATTTTATGGCCTTGCTACAAGGTGGAACATCACCCTCAGATATATGCAGCAACTTACATGCCTCAGCACCTCAGATTACACCTGCAGGTTTGGTGAACTAAACCAGATGGTTCTACATCAAAAAGGCTACACATTTTGGTTTTCACAAAAAAAATAATATAAAAACCCACAACAAACAAGAAGCCTTTAAGCCAGAGTTGAGAAGTTCAAGGCTGTTTACATCCAGTTATAAACTGTATGTGACAGCACTGGAAGAGGCTGACACCTCATAACCAGAAGACGTGACTTGCCAGGCTTTATAGAAGTTTTTAAAGGGTTCTGCCAAGAGTTGAGCAAACTTCTCAACCCTGCAGTGATCAAGCTACTTCAAATGACCAAGTGATTACTTCGTAAATACAATTAATTTCACTGCCTGCAGTGTTGAACCTTCACAATAACCAAGAGAGCAGAAACATCCTCAAAGAGCATATTAAACTGGTGCTTCACTTTTATGTATCACAATTTCTTTTTATCTGCTACAAACAAAGTGCACTGAACTCTGGACTACTTAATAGGAACAAAAAAGCATGTTATTTTCATGGAACAGGCAGATTTACAGCAAGAATCAGTGGGCTCATGGTAGGTCTTCCCAGTGCTGCGTATCTGGTAGCATCCTGTAGGATCAGCAGTAGGTCTCTGTTCCAGCAAGAAGCAACACTGTCACCAGACTGGTTAAGGCACTGAGCTCAACTGTCCAAGGACAACATGCTCCATGTTACCAAAGGAATGTAAGAGCAACAGAAATTCTTTGTCATGGTTCCTCTGAAGCTGTGCTTATCCATTTAAGAAATGCCACTTGGAGAAAGAAAAAACCACAACAAAACCAACAACCATGAGTTTAGCCAAAATGTTCAATACAGAAGAACCATGGCAGGAGAGTCAACAGAGAGAAGAAAGAATACTTAATAAAAACACAAACTGGCACATCTCAACACTACATTAAAAATAAATAAAACACGATAAGCAGACATTTGCATGCACTTTTATCCAAGTCCAACAGAACTTGAAATAAAGAAAAGTTGAGTGAGTCATGATCCAAACAAAAGCTCATCAAGGCTACCTGTGCCTGGAAACAACACAAACTGTACTGATGTTTTACTACTTGATTAGAGTTAAGTCCCTTCCAAAATTAATTTTTGTTGCTCTTGTCTGGGCATATATCATGCTGAACCTCCTCACCTGCAGAAGCATTAGAAAACAAATTTTCACAATCAAACCATATTGAACATTAACAATCTTAACTTGTCCAAGATTTTTGCCTAATACCTTGAAATAAAAAGCCTTCTAGAAAAGGTTTTGCTGTTAGTAGGTCAGGGACGTGAGAACAGTAAGTGGAAATAGGTGAGGCATTCTGACCAAAACCAGTTTTGGTTTCAGTTTTTTTCCCTTCACAAAATTCTTTGAGAAAACAGGTCAAGAAGATCAAAGAAAGAACTCTTCTATCCACATCTAGAATATATTATTTCACTAAAAGCAAGAAGAGGCACTTAAAAATTTATTACTAACAAGAAAAGAAAAAAAAACAAAACCAAACAAACGAAAAAAGCACTAAAGAAAAAACTGGATAGAGAAGTAAAATTGTGTTTAAAATAGAACTCATGTAAGTTTATCTAACTGCCTTAATTTATAAAGCTTACAATTCGGGTAAGGATGTTCTGCACACCTTTCATGTACTTACATTACAACCAGACATGTACTTTCTCCCTATTCAAAAGAAAAAACAAACCCAACCAAAACACAACCAAAAATCAAAACTTAATTATGAATTTTAAGTATTCTCCCACGTTTTTCCCCAATACATTGAATCTCTACACAAATACTCTATACGCTGAATTTAGAAGTCCAGTCTGTCACACTGATGGCTTACAGAAGGCTGTTGCAACAGTATAACCCCATTTATCTCAGGAATTCCACACAAAATTAACCGTAATACCTTAAGATTTAGAAGGTAAGACATGCCTATTTGTAAATCAACCTGGTTTCCCCTACATCTTAACTTGCAGTACCAGCCAGTACATTCTCTCATGTAAGAAACCACATCCAACTCCCCTCTAAATGTCAAATAATCCAAGTTCAAACCAGGCTGCACAAACAATGACAGTGAAAAGCAATTTAAACTTCAAGTAATACATGTTCCTTGTATAATGCTCCTTCAGTCCCTGACTTGGATTACAACCAGAATATTGGTAGTTATGGATTTGAAAATGAGAAGGGGATTCCCCTAAATTATCTGCAAGCATTCCTAATATGCTAGAGGCAATGGCAAAAAATATTAATGCCTCTTAAAGAATGGCAGAAAGCTTGAATAAATCAGACAAATTCAATACAGGGTAGAGTTAATTTTATTTATTTTCTCCTAATGGAAAAGATTCAGGAGAAAAGTTGATGTTATCCTACAGACAAAATTCTTTTTTGTACAGGTCTCAAATCTTAAACAGGAGAGAAACTGGAAAACAAGTCTGCCGGTATAGAAAATTCCTAAACTCAATGCAAGTCAAGACAATTCAACATCTGATAAAGCTACATGGCTGTTCTAGTTACTACTAGCCACAAAGAAACATTTCATACATGTTCATGAATAACTAGATTAGAATGTTTCTATTTATTCACTTTAGCTTTATTCCAGCCACTTTAGTGGTCTGGATGAAGGCACACGATTGTTCTTTAACAAGACCAACCAAGGCTTTCTCTTCAAGCCACAACAAAGGATGTCTCCACATATACCAGAACGTCCCCCTCAGCAAGTCTGAGGTTGGTTTTTTGAGTGTTATGTTGGTAGTGTTATAAAATCATGAAAATTTATCAGCTTTAATGTCTCATATATATCTTGTAATAAGCAGAAAAGTGAAAAATATCTTTTAGGTTCCCAAGTCCAGCAACTTCTTACTGAAGGATGCTATATGGTATAGCCCTGGGTGTATATTCAATCAAGACAAGTCTTTAACATGCATAGTTTTCCTGAGGAAAAACATTCTAAAAATTCTTTTTCATTGTGTGGGGAGAACAGAAAATAGGTATTTCAGCAGAAAATACATCCTTTTGTAACTTCAATGCCCTTATTTTTACACAGGCAGTGTACTTGAGGGAAGTAAAAGCAGTAATTGCTCACTCTGCCCTCATAGTACTTACAGAGAAAAAAGTACCATTTACATCTGACTATTTTGCTAAAATTAAGACAAAGATCATCAGTTTCACTTCCCAATTCGCCTTTCCCCAATATCCCAGCACATGCTTCAGGCTGAACTCCTCTTCTGTGAAGTCCAAGTAAACAGGTAGATGTTTAGTTCTCTGCATGTGTCTTCAGCAGCACCAACTCCAACTCCACTCATTTTCCTGTCTCCACTGCAGAACACCAACCACAATCACTTATCACCTTCACAGCTATACCGCTCACATGTCCCACTCCTACCAGCATCCTCGTGCAGAACCTTATCCAGGCTTCCAGCATACAGGCTCCCACTTCACAGCATGCTACTTCTAAGACACCTGGATTCATGGTCACTGAAGTATTCCTGTTCATACTGGCACAAGGAAGAATTTGCTCCATATTAAAGACTGTTTAAAAACAGAAAAATGCAAGATGCAGCAAAATAAGAAAAATATAAATTTTAATCCTGTACTCAAATTTTCTTGAGTGACTTTAGACTTCATATTTTCTTCCCACTGAAAGGAGTTAGAAGAGTGGCTCAATGAAGTATTCTCCTTCATTCACTGCCAAGAAAACTGTTCTTCTCCCCTGTAACAAAGCGCTGCTTTTGGGTACACCACATGACTTAATTAGCATGCTTAATTAAAAACTTCCCAGCTGGATCCACTGATCTGCACATCAATTTTAGTCCAAATCTAGAAACTTAGCCCACTTACATATGCTTCTACCACCATTTCTAAAAAGGTACAAAGCCAGTATGCAAAAAGTTCTGTTCAAAAAACATATTTAAAACATTGGTAGGATATGAAACTTCAAATTCTCACTGCTTTCTTTATTTAAACCAAAGGTGCATTGCTGCATTCTTTAAACCAGACACATTTTCAAGCTTGCTGTTCCACTTACTCTTTTCCCTCAAAAAACATTCTTTTATTTGTAAAACATTATTTGCACAGAACTGAAACTCACAAAAAAAAAAACCCCACCCTACTGGTGAGTCTAACATCAGCTAAATACTGGGTACAACAAGTGTAAAGGACCAAGAAAGTGACATGTGACCACTTAAACCAGAGGAGACTTTAAACATGAAGACAAGTTACCAGTATTTTACAAATATGGAAGGGGAGGAATGAGTACTTTTCTCCATTCCTTCTTCACAAGAAAGGTACTTCAATGGTAAGAACTGCATTAACTTAAAATTTCAGTTAGCTTACCAACTGCCTCATACTCATCTAATGCATCCTGAACTCACAACCAAGTTCAGGGAAGAGAGGGGATTTAACAATTTAATTTTATTGTTATTATTTACTTTGAAGCCTCATTTTCAGAAAACTCAAATAATCTGAATGGTTCCAAAACCCAAAAAGACCACTTGGTTAGGCTCTGCCTTACTTCTTTCCTTGCTGCCTTTTCTGATGCCAGGTTATTTTGTTGACTTCTTGTTGCTGTCAGAGCACTGAAGCTGAAGAATGTCAGCACAAGCATCCCAGTCTCTCACAGCTATCAACAGGGAAGGGGAACAAGTTTTCCACAATACACAAGTTGTGAACTCTTCCATCATTCAGATAATGACAGCTGCAGACAAAAAAAGAACTGTACGCCCTGACAGTCTAAGCCAGCTAAGAGATGGGACTATTTTGTGCATGTCAAAGTCAGATCAAACACCAAGTACACCCTTAAGCCAAGCACTGCCTAGAAATGAAGTACGATCTTCTTTAGCAAGAGCCTCGCTTACAGCCAACCTTCGAATCCTTCCATCAGCCCAAGATTTAAAAGGGAAAAAATAAAAGGCATTTAAGACTACTACTGTACCGTGGAGGACTTTGGCATAAGGTTGCTGGGTTATCATTTCTTCTCTCTTATTTGAGCAGAATAAGAGGAAAAAATACTAATTTGACATTTATCTACTTTTTCATATTCAAAATCACATGGAATATGGAAGCAAGGACTCAACAGAATTTTACAATTCAGTTATATCTACAGTTCAGGATTCCAACCTTCTACAGTAACTTCACATGTGTACCAAATACGACTATAGCTTTGCAAAGCACAGAAAAAGCATTTGTTTCGTTCTAGTCAAAGTTTCTGCATCAAAAGGGAAACCACGTACCAGTACAGATGATCATTTCTGCTCTAATGTATCTTTATAGTTTCTCATGTGAGAACTCTAGACTTAACAGTTTCACACATCCATTTTACTTGCCAAAAAGGTACATATAAGTCCATTAAAATCTCCAAAAACTTTAGGTAATAAAGCGACAAAAAGCAACGCTTTAAGGTCCACTTTGAATCTTTGAACTAATAAAATGAAAATAATATAACAACTACCTACACTCCACAAATGTACAAGACCAAGAATGTGTTTTCTTTCTTGGTTCATGTTCTATGCAACATCTGGTTTCTACACGCAATCTTCAAAGGCTTGTCCTTTTATTGAATTAAAAATGAAGCAACTGCTGTGAACAGACAGTAGTTATATATTAATGGATGAATATTCTTCTTGCACTGGCATTATAAACCAAAGCAGTACACTCTAAGTTGTTTGGAGCAGATAGACACCCCTAACAGAAGCTTGGTACCTATACAGCTACTGCAGTTTGGTCCTGGTCTCTGCCTGAAGCTCTAAGCAGTTCTTGACTTGTGCTAAATTCTTTTATGTTGAAGCAAGAACCACAGGATGAAAAACTGAAGGAAAGCATTGTTTTTCTCATGACCCACACAAAGCAAGATCTAGAAATCCCCCATTGAAAGTCTGTGGTTCTCAACTGCAGCACAGGACTACCAAATTAGAGCAAGCTTTCATTTGAACAGCACTTGTATCAAAAAATGGAATTCAGAGCAGATTTAAACCTCTAACTAAAAATACTCCCCGACTGCTTTTCCAAATACAGTACATTTACCTAAACCCTAAGACTAAGGAAGCTCTGTGAGAGTAGATACTAGAAAGAATTTTTTTTTTTTTTTACAATTAGGGTGGTGAAACACTGGAACAGAAAGATGGTGGATGCCCATTTCTAGAAACTTTCAAAGTCAGATTGGACAGGACTCTGAGCAACCTGCTGCAGCTGAAGATGCCTCTGCTCATTGAAGGGGGACTGGACTAGATGACCTCTCTAAGACAATCTATCTTGCTTTTAAATGTTAAAGCTGTGGCCAGGTTCACAAATCCTTATCTCCACATCCAGGAACTGGCAGCAAGCTTTCAGTAACACAAGGCTACCTCATCCCAAGGGAAGAAGGAAGAGGATCAGTGTGCTGTAACTGAAATTCATCCCAAGACCATGCAGAAATAACTGGAATGACATAAAGTAATACCATAAGGGACTACAGGCTGTCTTAATTAAAACCTCTCCAAACTTCTATATATAAACTACCTGGCAAGCATCTTCATTTTTCAAACAGGCACTACTGGGAATCTGACAGCCTTCCTAATCTGTTCCAGTGTTCCTGTTCTTAAGAGTAGACTCAACTAGCTTAGTAAGTGTTTGCTGCAGTTTAAGTCCACAAACTGTTTCATCTCCAGTAGGGAAGACACAGCTTTGTCTTTTCTTGCCAGCTATCTTTTATGTATTGA
Organism: Corvus brachyrhynchos; assembly: GCF_000691975.1. NCBI lineage: Eukaryota > Metazoa > Chordata > Aves > Passeriformes > Corvidae > Corvus > Corvus brachyrhynchos. The sequence continues at coordinate 7,161,033 of NW_008237619.1, read as the reverse complement.
AAGAACATTATCAAAAGAAATTTCCCTTCTGTCTCCTCTAAGAAAATATATATCCAAAGTGTTTTCAGTTTTCCCCTAAAGCACTTTGTTTAGACCTCTGACCATTTTCCTTTACCTGCAACTATTCTTCTCCCAGTATAATACCAAAACCAGGTGCTGTACTTTAGCTCATTGGCATGCCAAGAAGTGAGGAGACTAACTCCATGAATTTTACATGACAATGCCATCAATACATCCAGTAAAAGATCTGCTGGTTCTCCAGCACTGGTTGACTCATGGCCACTGTGCAAACATCCGACTCCAGATTCTTCTCTGCAAACCTCCTACCGCCCCGGTTACCCCCAAACCTGTTATCAGCACAGTCAAGTCTGTGCAGTCAAACCTTACTGAAGAACAACAGATGACATCAGCCCTTCCTACATTTCATCCTACTTAGGGTACCACTTGGTTAAGATAATTTTGAACATGTGCTCTTTAGTCCTTGGAGCTCCTCTGAGAGGAGTGCAATCTGCAAGTGTAGAAATTTTACCTAGATCAGTTACAAAAAAACATTACTACTACACTAAACAAAACTGCAGAAGTCCTGGTTCTGCACATCTTTCTGCTTTGACATGAATCCTGACTAACTTCAAAGAACATTTCTTTTATAACGGCAACAGATCCATTCTTAGACAAACAAAAGTCGTATTTTCTGCCATGATATATAAAATAGTTAACACTGTGAAAGTGCACATATACAATATAAAGATATGTCATTTTTAAGAACAGACATACTGGGTCAGATGAAGGCATTGCCTAATCCACTTTCCTGTCTTTGACAGCTGCCATAAGGAAACACCCAAAAGAATAACATCCAAGCCATTAACAGGAGGTATGAATACAGACATAAGCCTTGAATTATATATATGCATATATATATGTGCCATCTATTTTAAGCACATTCAGTAACTTCACCTAAGAATAAATTACACAGTTCTCCAGCACTGCACATTGTTGTCCATATCCAACATCAGTTTAAGGGAACTAAGAGCTCTCAGCTATATAAAGCCAAAAAAATGAAAATGATGCAGTGACAAAATTACTGGAGGAAAAAAATTAACAGTATTCCATAAAAGTAGACATTTAAATGTTTTAGTGGATGGTATGTTTTTAAACAAGCACTTTCATGCCACATAGCTGACTCCATTTACCAGCACGATCCATGGCTGATCGCCTTTTAAGAGGTTTCATTTATGTGGTCTACACATCCTTTTCTTCAAAGAACAGCCATGGGATGGGTCACTTCGTAAGAATCTGAAGAGCACCATATTTTTTAAAAGGGCATTTCTGAACAACTTCTGGAGGTTTTCAGCTATGTATGCTAGTAGCACAAAGGAGTATTTTTTTTTCTTAATCCTATGCCAAGTTGAAGCAAAAGTGATTCATAACTGTACCAGCCTACCTTTCTGTGTCCACCACAGAAGCTAATACACTCCTGAACTTTCAGTAGGAACACCAACTCTCATGTCAGACAGCCCAGCTTCCAATAATGTCACTATAGTTTCACTAGATTTTTCACATTTGTAGAGTTACACTCTATATAGCCTACCTCCAGACATCCAAAGAGGTACATTTGACAAAGGAGAACATTCCAGATATAATTTACAAATCTGGAAGAATGCTAGAATTATTGCAATAGCTCTTTGTATTTTCATTTTAAAATGGGGGAAAGGTACTTCGAGGTAGTGGTATATTTAATGTTTAATGACTTACTTTCCACCTAAGCACAAAAACTAGTAATATATATGGCAAAGCTGTTCCCACACACAGAGTAACTCCATATACTAGGGTTGAAGAAGTTGTAGAAAACAGAAATGATCAAATAATCACTATTTGACTCACTGCACATTTCCTAAGTATGAGATGGTTTCATATTAAAACAGACAATATAAGAAATCAAAGTTAAACAGCACAAGGCACGTCCAGAGAAATTCAACGGATTTCAATGAACAAATCTCCAGGAGTTCAGGAACATATGCTCTTTTCAGTGTCAAATGAAAGCTAATTATTCATCTTCATCTGTGGACAAATTCCCTATCCCAGTATTAACTACTTTTCCTGACAAAATCCAGGACATTAACTGAATTTTTAGAAATACTTGCCTTTATTCTCTACTATACTTAGAAAACACAGGGCTTTCAAATGCAGTCATGAAAACTTGCATCTGTAGTCTCAAAGGAAAACTGTAATACCCTATTACAGCAGTCTTCAAGAAAGCTGAGTCCTACCCATCAACTTTTTGTTCTCCTTACTTCATAAGCACCCTGCATCAGTTCCACAGTTTAACGGACTACTGATACATTTTCCATACGCTTCTTCCTCATATTTCCCAGAAAAATATTTTGCACACCAGACAGAGATGTCACCCCTAGCAGCCTTGGCTTTGGGGGATTTTTTCCCCCACTACCGTATCTTAAGCTTGAAGGGTGTAAGGCATACTTGTGAAGTACTAGATGAGGGCTGCTCACCTCTGCAGATAAACCCATACAGCAGCAAACCCCAGTGCACCACTGCTTTGGAACTTCACTGGAAGCAGAGCGGTGCACAAGAACACTGGGAGAGGTAAAAGCACCACAGCACAGAAGATTGCACAGGAAGCGTGAGTAATCAAAGTGAGCAAGTTAAAACCTACATCTTAACAGTCTTCCCAGATACTCAGACAAGAATACCATGAGCACCTTTGCATGTAAAGATAAACTTTTGCAATCATACATGTAGAACAGTCTGTAAAGACTTTAAAGCAGAAGCCTTCACATGTGGCCCAGGTTTAAATTCCAGATCTCAGAACTCGAGATCATCTCCTCCCCTCCACATCACATTTCCGACAATGTATGTGTGTGCGTCTCTATACTCACATGTAAAAAGTGAGAGAGTAAAAGGAGCTGCTAGAGGACAAATTACCATGCCTTTTCTCAGCTAGAATCTACTGATTTTGAATTAGTCTGCCAGGAATTCCTTCATAATGCCACTTGCTCTTCACTTAAAAGACAAAAGGACAAAATAAACAAACCCCCCCCACCCCACAGTGTCTGAATAAACTAAAAAACTAAAAGGCATATGTAGATACTGTACATTTTAAACTAACTCTAGAAAATATTTGGTTTGCAATTATGCCACAAGGTAAGAATAAAAATTAGGCTTTCACCAGATATTGTGAAATGCAGGCAGTGTCATTGCTTCAGTAAGTATTTCTGAAGTATTATAATTGTTAAAAGTTATAGACACAGCATAAACACTTCTGCACTACTCACTTTTAGAGTTGGCCCACTGTAATAAATATTTGCAGTCAATCATGAGCTGCTCTAATATTACCACTGAAAAAATAACCCAGGTTATTTGAAAAACAAAAAAAATCCACAGGCTAATGCTTAAAGCCAGGGCATTAACACCAACCAGAAAATGTTGCCTGATGCCTCATGAATATCTATACCTGTCTCCAAAATCCCACAGGCATTTCAAATGTGCCACCTGGGAAAACAGCGCCATTCTTTTGCTGTCAGAGATCCCATGTCACTTGTCATGCTTGAACCTTGCCAGCATTCATGGACACTGAAAGCCAGTGACTCTCGCTGAAGGGAGGCTTCAGTCCATTGAAGTTGAGTCTATCATGAACTAGAGGAGACTTGCAGATTTGGCAGCACTCACTACCCTAAGAAGACCTTCCATTAAGCCAAACACATTTCTAAAACATGCTCTGATTGATTGAATGACATTCAG
>NW_008237619.1:7155660-7157229 GCF_000691975.1 Corvus brachyrhynchos | reverse complement strand
CTGCTGGTGAACTTCACTCACACATGTAGAGTCCATCGAACTCAGCTCCCATTCCCATGTCACTTGAAGAACCTACACACAATCCCAAACCAACTCATGCCCACTGCATTGATCTAGGAAGAGCAAGTTTAAAGTTGAGCTCAATCTAAACCCGACAGTACCTTTTTTGGGGGGCTGCAATTAAAGCCCTCCCTGCCCTCTCACTGACCCGTTATCATCTGAAGTTTGGGTCCACAATTTCTGGAATAGTAAAGTTCTCCCACTCCACACAAACATCATGCTTTTGTCTCTGGTACATTCAATAGCTGTTCCACTAGAAAACCCAGACAAACAGAAAAAATCCCCTAGCTTTCCATGGGCCTCAGACATTTCCCCAAGGCTCAGATCAGCTCTGCGATTCATTGTGGTTACTAAAACATATTGATAAATCTATTCCAAAGTCTCCAAAACTGAAGTTTGATTAGGAAGGTTCCTCTATTCTCTGAGGAACACAGAAAAAAAACCATTAACTTGCAACTGCAAGGCATCAGTGGTGCATGACACCATACATACCCGTGGCTCCCAAGGCAGTACGCACAATCATAATTAAGACTGCAAGATTAGAAATGAAATGGTCAACAGATATGATCTTCTCAAGGACAATACCATTTTCCGCTTCTTTAGCTTTCAATTGAGCAATTGTATATATAAAGAAAATAAAGCATTCCATCTACTCACCTGCAGAGAGAGTGCCCTGCCAGAAAGCTTTCGTTCTCTAAGCGAGGCAGAAAACATTTTTTCTGATGCTGATACTGAACCCCACAAACTGGGGAAATACATTTATGGCTGTGGGCTTCATTCATGGGGATACAGATCTGTGCCAAATGATTCACGTTTACTTGGCCAACTACCAAATATTCCGTTCATTTAGGCCGATGAATTTGTGACCCCTTCCTCCCTTCTAGGAAACCCACTCATACAGGTCAGTTCATTGTGCTATTTTTTTAAAACAGATACTTAAAACAACTAAGCAGATGAGGTGGGGTACAAATAGCATTGTATACTCTACATAAATGTTTACAGGAGGCTGTGTATCAAAAAACCAGACTGGCACTATCAACTGTGACTAAATAGTCTTTCTACACAGCAAGAAAAATCAAATTCTTCTCTGCAGCAACAGTCACAGTTTATCTTTCTGCAAAACATATTCTTGGCCTGTCTGAAAATTAAACAATTGCCTGCATTCCTGGCAAAAGATGTTACTCTGAACTACAGGGCTTGTATCTGACAAGAATTATATTCCTACTAAAACAGTCATAAGAGATGACGTGGTTGTAAGAAGTCTGCCTTGCTTAGAAAAATTCAGCTGCTGCTTCCCTTCTGGTTATAACTTCAGAGCCAACACCCAACTTTTCTCCTTCTAAGTGCTCTGACCCAAAAGACTGGTAATTTTTGCAGTTGCACTCAAACATTTATCCTCGTGCACACACAACAGCACAGTGCAGGGCCAGTATTTCTAAGGCCTATACACCCTCCACAGCATTACTTATCCAGTGGCTTCAAAGAGAAATATCTTATCCTTTCCGCTTG
>NW_008237619.1:7148591-7155643 GCF_000691975.1 Corvus brachyrhynchos | reverse complement strand
CTCTTATTATCATCTACTGTCAGGCACTTGGACTACTAAAATGTTTCTCCAACTCAGTCCAACTGCCTGAAAAGCCATGTCAAGCAATGTAACTATACTGCTACACATTTTTATGATATATCAAGTTTAAGAGACGTTTTTCAGACACAAAAATACTACATCAATGCTACATTGGTCATTATACCCTTGAAAGAAAGACACTCATCCCTATTCAGATATATTACAAATAAAGCTTTATAGCTGTATTTTTCTTAGCTGTTATGTTCTTGCTTCTGTGCAAGCTAAAGTGAATTTCCTACGGCAGGCACCACAGCATTACTTCTTCAGGTGACCTGACTCCATATTACCCACACAGAAACCCTGAAAATCATCTAGAAATAATCAACATAGAAGATAACTGGCAGCCCACTTTCACTTGTGCAGGAAACACTGGTACTGATACACAGTTAACAGACCTTCCCTCAGCTGACGAGGCCAAGCCAGAGAATACACAGTCCCTGCTAGAGAGACGCAGCAAAGCTGCTGGCAAGGACTGGAGCCATCCCTTCAGAAGGAGCTGCTGCTGTACGGCTTCTGTTAAAAAAAAAAAAAAAAGCCCAGAGTTCTTGACATTGACAAGCTATCTTACCACTTTCCTTTCTTCCATTATAAGACAGACTAGGTGAGAGCACAAATTGCCTTAAATGCTTAGATCTACTTCCTGTCTGCAAGAGATAAAAGTACAGAGTGAACTCCTTTGCTTTATTTCCTTTTCTGAACAACAGACAAGTCATCTGTGGCAAGAGCACCTAATGAAAGATTCTTTGATAGCACCGAACATACAAACAAATCACTGTCCACTTCTTTTAGAGGCACAGCAGTATGACTTCTGGGCATCCACATTTTTGACAGTTCTCAGAGAGTGATACAGGACTGCTTTCAGTAAGCTCTCCAACATCAATTTCTATTGCAGTGCCATCATCTCACCTCTCCTACTGCCCTGACAAAACATCACACAGCAGCACTTGCAGAATACAGGACTGAGTCAAACATGCACTGTTTTCATGGATAACACGTAAATAATGACCCTCTCTCTATGGCATGGTAAGCCATTACCCACAGGGGCAGGAGGGATTTTGAAGAGGTGGTGAAAGCAAATAGTTGTTATCCAAATCCAAAGTTTGCAAAAACTTCAGGTAGAGATTCATTTTAGGCTTCTGTTTAATGAGATACAGCAGCACTGACCAGGAACAGTTGTCTGAGGGTGACTATGACGTTGTAGCCATTTCTCACAGACCTGCATCTTGCTACCATATCTCACACCTTTCTCACCTCAAGATCAGACTGCTACAGTGCACTGAAGCGGTTTCATTTTAAACCAATTCAAAAAATATAAAGTGGCATAGACCATTATGCCTCCAAACATCCACCTCCCCGATGGCAGTACGCAGCACTTTGCAAACAGTCTCTACGGGATGAGAAATAACAAGGGAGTTTCTGGTTTTCCATCTGAAGAGAGGGGGTCTGACCTGTACAGCACACTATGGGGTTTGAGCCTTTATGGCCAAAAGAGTGTGTTTTCTTGTCACACTGTAAATGTTGTAACTGGCATTTATTTTCAACATACATAAATAAAAGAGCCCCTATTTGTGCAGCTTTCTGAAAGTTGTGAAAAGACAAATTTTTGGATTTCACATGGACTTGGGTATTCTGTGAAGCATTCAAACTTTCAACAATCTCCTTTCCCTAGTTGCTTGACTTTAAAAGTTTTGTTTGTCTTTCAAGGCTGCTCCGGGCTGATGCTCATTAAATTCAGAAAGCAGCCAAGTAACTCCACCAGCCATATCGCTGCTGCAGGAGACAGCCACTTTAGCACTTCCCACACTAGCTATGGGTGACTAAAAGTCCTCAGAGTAAAGTTTTTTGTTGGGATTTTTTTTTTTTTTTAATCAAAAGGGAGAGAACTCCAGAAAAGTGTCCAAGTTTTAAGATGTCTATAGAAGCTTCTGGAAACTCAGAGGTAACAGACTTTGCAATTTAAAACAGGTCTCAGTCATTTAAAACAAAAATACTCCAATACCTTGAACCAAGGGGCTCCAAGTGTTCTCCAAGCACCTTGCACATTTTATCTACTGCATTCAAATAATGAAGGGCTTTAGCATTAACTCATTTCAGAAAATGTTACATCTGATCGCAGCACAAAGCTTTAACTGCAGGCTTTTTGCACACAGATACCCTGTAGGCTTTCAGGATCTTCACCCATCCATCCAGTTTAAGATAGAGCATGGGGTGAGGGAATAGCAACAGCCAGTATCCCACAGATTTGTATCACTGTGAAGATCTGTGATGAATAAACTGAACACCATTATGGAAAAGTCCTTTATATTCTATCTAAAACAGCCCTTAAAGATAGAATACTTGAAAATTAAAGAACTCTCTTGGGGCAGTAGAAGGAAACTCTTCAGGCCATGGGGTGGGTGGTCGTCACCTTTTCTTATCTCCCTGCCACTGCTTTGTGATACCTACAAGGACCTATCAAGTTAACAAATGAAGTCATACAACAACTTCCAGAGCCAGGATGCATACAGGCAAGGAACATACTCCACAAGCCATTGCTGTGTAAACAGGGGAACAAGACGTTTCCAGTATTGCTAGGAAATACAGAAGGTGAATCAAGGGGTAATGCAAGAGGAGATCACCTCCAAGAAGCAGTGTAGGGATGAGGAAATGTGCAGAACAGAGATGGAATGCTCAACTACCAAACAGTATGAATAAAGAGGAAAGAGTCTGTCAGCATTAGAATTAAGTACAGCAGACAGCTCTATTCCTTTTCAGACTGCATGACACAACTTTGGGGCACTGTAACATGAAACACTTTTCATTCAGGCACACACATTCATTAGCTGACCCCCTTAGTGCATTTTTTTTCCCATCTAGGAATGAGGAAAGCTGCTCACCCAGCAGCAGTCAGAAAGCTGGACAGGGCTAGGATGAGCGACAGCCAGACACATAACGCTCAGCAGGCTTCTGGGAGTGATTTTCCTCTCTCCAGCAAGGAAAGCAGGATGGGCAGCTTTCAGTTTCAGAAACCAATTAGGCAGAAACTGCTATCAAAGCAATAGAGGGCCCTACCCTAACTGGGTTGAGAAACACCAGGTGGTATTATCTCAATCGTTCTCCCAGTTTCAACAGCCCCACTCATTCCTTCTCACTGAAGGTGCCCAGGGTGCTCTTTTCCAAGGCTCTTCCCACACACCTACCTGGACACCGCACAGTATTAAACTAAACTGTCACCTAGACACCACTGCTACCTAAGACACAGTCACTTATGTAGTGGCTTGTGGAATAGCTACTAAGAGAGCAACAAACTCAGAGACTATTTCTTCATGAACCACTTTTAAAGAGCTATCATGCTCTGTGTGAACAATACACAGCAATATAGGCTTACCAAACTATTGTGTTTTCAGGAGATTTTACAATACAGAAAAAACCCAGTGAATCTAAGAAGAGAAAAACTTCAACAAATCCCAAGTTTGGCACCACTGTAACATTCTTCCAGAGAGTCCAAAATAAATTATTACAAGATTGTCCTTTAGATTTTGCAACAAGAGTATGTGTTCCACATCAGCATTAGCTAAAGCAAATAAAATTGCCTTTCTCACCCTCCAAGTTGACAAATTCTGCATAACCAATTACAGACCCATGACACTCACACATGGAGCAAAAAAACTCTTCATGGCAAGTGTTAGCCAAGACATTATTTACTGCAGACCATCAAGACAATTGGCTACAGTTACAATAAGTACTGCTGTCTGCAAGGACTTGGTGTCACTTGAAACACTTATTTCCCAGAAGCTCAGAGAAGGAAAAAAAAAAATCAATTCTACAGTCATTAGATGAAAATTCTCAAACAGCAAACTTTGAGACTTCTATTTTTATACAGATATTTTTGGTCATGTGTTGCATGACTACCCTTTATATTTCAGGATTATTTTTGTCCCATTTGAGAAACAACGTACATCTGTAAGCAATACAAGAGCAACTAGGTGAAGAACAAAAGAAAACTTCAAGCTCCTATCTCTTCTCATACTATAATGAGCAGGTTGATAATATCAGCAAGTGGGAAACTGGAAACTTAGCTCCCTCCTTTTAAGGGACAGGCTCAACACAAGGAGTACACACACTTTTGTTTTTGTTCAGGGAAAGCCTACAAACCCAGCAACACAAACCCGCACAAAGAATACCCTATTTGAGAACTATTTCAGTGTAGAAATACATATGGTTGAGTAATTTCACAACCACCAAAATATAAATAGAGAAATAAAAATAGTCAGATTTCAGAAGACAGATGTATGGCTTGAAAGAGATACATGAAGGCCACAGGCTTCCTACTGTTGCAGAGATGTTAAAACCCTTGTAACATCCCTTACAGAGCAATGAGAGCAGCATGCATGAGAAGTCATCTTTCCCAACAGCCAAAGGAGAAGCAGTTGTTGGTAATCTCCCATCCTTCCATTCAATGCTTCATTCAATTACCAACTTCTGAGAACAAACTATCATATATTCAATCTAATAAATTGCACAGCAAAGAGATGAAAAATCCTTGCTCACTCTTCCCCATATACCTTGGGAAGAAGAGCAATCCCACTACGGTTCTAGTTCTGCTCCTCCCAGGAAACAGAAGTAACAATGAACCCTCCTCCAGTATTTTATTAATCCTTTTCCTCATCACTTGGATCCATCCTTCCTAGGTAACTGTTGCAGTGCTCAGCCAGGAGAAGCAATAGCTGCAGAGACATCACAGCAAGAGTTCATCATTTGATTTCACCCCTCCTTACAAGTAAGAGCAAAAAAGCTGACATCAAACAAGTCAGGTTTTGCTCCCAAAAGACCCGCACCAAGACAGAGGCACTCAAGATGTCCCAGACACTCAGAAGATACGAATCCATCAATTTTCACCTACCTCACAAGGACTCTTTTGTCCCAGCTTTAACTCAAACTGGCTCAGAATGTTAAGTAAGTATCGGCCTATAAATACATATCAAAATGAAAGAGCGGCCCAAATTCTCTGTTCACCACACAAGCACTCCACATTGGCAATAGATAGCTTGCTACATCATGTGATAAGATGTTACCAAGACTCCGCTAACCAGAAAAATAAAACCTTTTTTGACATCCTGAAATTTTTCTCACTTAAAAAGCAAAGAGAAAAAAAAAAAACAAACCAAACCAAACAGTTAACTTCCCAGGCTGTCTTACATGGCTGGATTAACTGAAAATAGAAACTGCACTTCCCACAGAATCCTTGAATGTGGTTCTCTTGCTTTGTTCTGACATTTTTTTCCAGACAGCAGAAGGACCAGGAGCACATGACTAGAGCGACTGGGGGGGTTATCACAAGTGCATGCGCTTTATGTTACGGCCTTTGTTTCTCCCTCAGTGTTATACACTTGGGATTGAATCATATTTGCAAACTTGTTAGTCTGCATCAGTTAGCACCCTGTTCTCAGGCAAGCATCTGTCTAGTCTTTGACCTCAAATAAACGGAAAAGGAGCATCAATAACCTTTCAAGAATCAAGCCGTAGAGCCTGAATAAGACACATTTAGTTGCTGAGTATGACAGGTTAAGGTCTCGCTTGGTTTAGACAGCCACCTGCAGAAACACTGATCAACAAGACCTGCTTTTCATTCCACAGGCATATAAAATAAGCCAGTAAATTAAAATGGAGTCACCCACAGTTCTTCTCCATACAGATCAATAATCCTTAATAAATACTAATGCTGGACCTGACCAAAGCTACACTGTCATGCTGCTCATATGGGTTAACTGCACCCATGGTTTTTGGAGTGCTGCTGGCACACTGATCATGCAGATACAAGGTGGACTACAGCCCCTGAGCCAAATGCTCTCTTCAAGGCTTCAACCGCAGCGGAAGACATTTCGGTGCAAAAAAACCATCAAAATTTCTCATCTGTCAAAAAGCTCACAATCTCCCACTGCTTTGGCATGAAACACCCTGCGATGGATGCAGGCATGCACCTACAGAGCCATGTCAGGTGTGGCTTTACGTGAGTATCAAATAGATCAATCGAATGGGAATGCCTATCAAGCATTCCTGGTCCCATAAAGATGTCATCCCACATTTCCGTAAGAAAAAAGAAAATATGTCTGAAAACTACACTGTTCAAATGAATCTAGAAGAACAATTCAGTTCTTAATGTGAACATATTCAAACCGGGACTAAAGAAATTCCATACGATAAGCTGATCTATAGCAACTCAGAACTAGGCCTTTTTGTATTAGCACTGTACATTTGTTCAGGTTTAATACATACTTTTAATTCACATAAAACCAGCTAACCCCAACAGCTAGAATACGAAGAATGCACACACATTAAGAACGATTTCCGACATGCCTATGCAGAATAAAGCACAAGGCCTCATTCTTAAAAATATTCCTCTGATCAGAAAATTGGAAAAGGAATGCCAAGCGTGACATGTGAGCCCATGGAGTAGTTATTTCAAAATGAACATTTTCTTGTGCCTTCTTCTGAGCATTTTACCAGAGCCTGGAGGATATTAGAGACACCTTTTGTAAGCTTCCCCCCCCCTCCCCCTCCTTTTTTTTTTTTTTTTTCTAATGGGCTGGACTAAAAGGTGCTCACACCCGATCTACGGGTGCATGGAAAAACCTTCCATGCTCTCTCCCCTTCACAGCCAGGAGTGCTTAAAAAAAACCCAAAAAAAACATAATGAACGTGAATGTCACGGTCATACCTGTGTGCCCGCAATTCGTTTCCTCCTTTCGGAGGGAGGAGGGGGGCAATGAAAAGGAAATACAGGCTACGGAGCTCCCAATCCGTTTCACAAAGGGGGGGAAAATGGCTTTTTAATGAGCCAGAGGCCGCTGGCAGCGACCAGGAGCTAAGGACGAGGACAAACCCACCGGGATTTTCCGTCCAGCAGGCCCCGAACGGAGCGGCGGCGTGCGCCTATTCAAGGTTAATGGGGGGGGGAAGGGAGAGAAAGGGAGCTGCCGAGGCCGGGGCTGGGGCCGGGCTCCCTTCGCCGC
>NW_008237619.1:7143830-7146937 GCF_000691975.1 Corvus brachyrhynchos | reverse complement strand
CATGCGCAGCGCGGCCGGGCACCGCCCCTCGGGCGCGCCCCCGCGGCCCGTCCCGCTGGGAGCGTGCTTCGGGCAGCGGGGAAGGAAACACGAAATTGCGGGATTTGTGCCTAAAACCCGTCAGGCACAGAGGTATTGTGGTTCTGCTTCACTGAGCCGTGAAAGAAATGGTGCTGACGCGCACAGTGCTGTTATAGAATCATAGAATGGTTTGGGTTGGAACGGATCTTAAAGATCCTTCAGTTCCCACCCCCCTGCCATGGGCAGGGACACCTTCCACTAGACCAGGTTGCTCCAAGCCCATCCAGCCTGGCTTTGCACATTTCCAGTGATGGGCCATCCACAACTTCTCTGGGTAACCTGTTGCAGTGTCTCACCCTGCTCATGGTAAATAATTTCTTCCTAATATCTAATCTAACCCTACCCTCTTTGAGTTTGAAGCCATTCCCCTTTGCCTGGTCACTACAAGCTCTTGTAAAAAGTCTCTCTCCAGCTTTCTGGCAGCAGAAAGGAGGCAGGGACAGGCGTGGATGTGGTTCATGAAGCAATGGTGAACCCATTCTGCACAAACGGCCGAGCAGGGAAAAGAAGATCAAGGCTCTCATAGGAAGTCCTCCCAAGTCAGCTGTTAACAGCAAGGCTTCCTCACAGGAAACACAGTTTGTATTGAGGCACTGAACACCCTCATAGTTAGGTCCCACTGCCACGACAGGTAGATTGAGCTTGGCCTTGGCCAGAGTTCCAGGCACTGTTCTGGAAGAACTTGTCCTTCTTCAGGGCTCTGGAGCATGCACTGGAGGCAGCGGCTCCCAGCCCTGGCAAAGCTGGCCCTGGAGCACTGCTGCCTGCTGTGACCTCAGTGAAATTACTCGGCAGACATCAGCAAAAACTGATCATTGCTTGCTTATGTCATTAAAAAAAAAGAAGTGCTCTTGCCAGAATAGTTTATACCACAAACAAAATAACTTGGACTAGCAGAAACATATTTTGCCAGTGTTAGAGACTAACTAAGAGCTGCTGTTTTCTTTTCAAGGCATCAAAATATTCCCAGATTTACTTTTTTTCCAGCCCTGTTCTCAACACCATTGCTCTGTGACCAAACAAAGACCCAGCCAAAGCCAGCTAAAATTTATCCTTTACAAGAGCAGTTTTCCAAAGCAAAAAACAAACCCAGTCTCTCAAAATGATTCTGTTCAGTACTTTGCTTGCCCCAGGGTGCTTGGCTTGCTGGAAGCCCTTTTTCCTGCCTGATAAACGATGAATGGTTTTACCTACTACAAAGGCCATGAGACTGTTTAAGGTTTGATTCTTCAGGATCTACCTGTGCGCCTGGGATCCTGACAGGTGAGAGTGGTGTGCCCTAACAAGTGCTAAAAGAGACACTGAAGTCACAGCATAGGAGTGGTACTGCAGCCACCCCAAGCCACCCTACCGTATTTGTTGTTCCAGGCCCCCTCTGAGACACCACTGTCAAATGTTGCTTAGATGCAGCTTCAATAAGCTGCCAACAGTGAAAATGACATTTTCTCTCCTGTTTGGTAGAGCTGTTGTCAAAAATTAGGGTTAGAGATTGGGTTTGCTCTCTGAAGAGGATTCTTACATAAAATGAAAAAGTAAATATGCCACCAGGCAGTGGCCAGCTCTCTTCTACCTGAAATGTACCACCAGGCATTCCAGTCATTATTTTTTCTGGCTTTGGACATCAAAACGCTAACACAAATCACATTTTCTTATTTTCTGACAAATTTATTTCAAACAACTACATAAACAGGAGAACTGACTTAGGAGAGACAGCCGAGCTTTGTTTCTTGAAAAAGTTGGCAGTCTGAAAAATAGCAGGTAGGGGAGGGTGAACTCTTTGCTTGTCAGCATTTGCTGTTACTCATGATAGTGGTAAATAAAAATCAGACCACTGCATAATTTATACTGATGGTGCCCGTTTGATAAATGTCCCTTAAAGCTTTGTAATGAGTCTACAACCTGAAAATAAAAATGGGAAATCAACTTCATTCACTTACAGAGAACAAGCTACTTCATGAAAATAACTTTGTGCTTGTCCTCCTTTATCTGGTATAGCCATTCTCTGAAATCACCCTGTTTCCTCTTCAATACCAAAGTAATCTGTATCAAAACCACAACTTGGTTGCTACTAATAAACTTTTCTGAATACCAAGCCTATCCAGCCACGGGGGGAATGCATATTACAAAAATCCCAGCTGCAGTATTTCATATTTGGCAATCCTGCACATATTTCCAAGTAATAATTAAGCAACCAAGTTTCCAAAGCCTGTCCATTCAAGTCGTAGCATCTTCTCATCCACCAGGAAACCACAAGTGTGTTTTAAAGGAAGACCGTGATGTATTTGAGGGGATGGAAAAGTATAAAGCACCTCCAATTTCTGTTAGTCTTTTCATAGATTCTTTCTTTAGCTGAGACTGCTCTCAGAAAAACCCTAAACACACAGAGTAAGGACATCTATTAAGCTTTCATCCTCAATTTCAAAAATGGACTAACAATTAAAACCATTTGTGAGAGTCATGAGTGAGCTAGTTGCTTTTTTAGACTGAAAGAGTCTCTTTTGACAACATTGCAAAGTCCATATTTATTTTTGGCCCCTTGGCTGATGAAATGACCTCCCTTTAGAATCTGCAAATATAAATAGAATTGACGTTTTAATGATCAGTTTTCACAAGCTATTATAATCCAGCATCTCAAGCATTAATATTGTTCCAAGTCTGGATGCACGGGGCAGTTTTACAGCTGTCGTGTCTCTGTAATGTGCAAGTTCCCAGGGAGGTTGCCTGAGCACACGAAGCGTCCAAAAGAGATTACTGAGGTGTTATCTCTCTGAAATGCCGTAAGGTGGCAGTGAATTGGAAAATTGGTACAAGTTTTGGGTGGAACAAAGCTCTATGGAGCTCAGGAGAAGAGTAGGGGAGAGGTTTTGTTTGCTTGTTTAGGGGTTTTCATTTGTCTATTTGCATTTCATATAACAACCATAAACTTCAGTCATTTTAATCAGACACTGAATAGGCCTGCTCCAACAGGAACCAGTAAACATGCTCCTGCACAGGGAACTCCTGCTTTTTTCTTTCTCCATTGCTTC
>NW_008237619.1:7136864-7143808 GCF_000691975.1 Corvus brachyrhynchos | reverse complement strand
AAGATTTTCTGTTTGCTTTCTTTGCAGCTCTTTCTGGGTCATTCCACCAGAAAGCACAGTGAGAGGGCTACCTCTGCTAGTCGGATAAGGACGCAATCAATTCAAGGCTGTTTTGAACCTTGCTATGCTAGAGAATCTAAATTATATTAATGGATCTACCAGTCTTGTATCTAACTCCTTAATACTACCAAGGCAATTATCCAGAGAACAAGTTAGTGAGACATTGTAATGGCTTGTCTCTTGTTTGAGTGGCATGGGCAAACTCAATAGTTATGGTTGAACTTTAACTTTGCTTTTTTTTTTTCCCAGTGGAAAATCAGAAATTGTAACAGTAACAAATTTACCAACTGCCCAGGTATTAATGATTAATCAATAAATCCTGAAAAGTGGTTTTCATTTTTGTCCCAGAACAAAACCCAAAGGAATCTATGTTTAGAACATAGAAGTTGCATTCATGTTTCTGAGCAGGACACAAGTTTTTAATCCTGGGAACCCACTCTTTTGCAATCGCTTCCTGTCACAAAATATGTCATCACCAACAATTGCTTCAGAGGATAGCTGATGTTTTGCTGATCTGGATGTGTGTGCACCTAGGCCTTGCAAGACTCCAGGTAAGTTTGCCAGAACTAATAAAGCCAAGTGGTCCAAACAGTTCAATGTAACAGAAGCTACAGACAACTTCTGTGTTCCAAATTAGCAGTGGAGTTGAATGAGCAGAGACACCAAATACAGGTTCATGGCAATATGGCAACATGTGGAAAATGTCAGTGACTCAGTAAGCAGGCAAATGCATCTTTCTGTGGAATTAAGTCCTCCCTGCTGATGTTCTGCGCAGGTTTAAGGTTGGTTTTATCCACTGGCTCTTGACAAAAGCATCCGTTTCCCATCATGCCAGGAGAACATCTTGTTCAGGTGGGCAGTTGCCTTTGCCCCAGCAAT
This sequence comes from Corvus brachyrhynchos, assembly GCF_000691975.1. NCBI lineage: Eukaryota > Metazoa > Chordata > Aves > Passeriformes > Corvidae > Corvus > Corvus brachyrhynchos. The sequence continues at coordinate 7,142,869 of NW_008237619.1, read as the reverse complement.
TGTCTGACTACACTGTCTTCACAAATAACCCTGGAAAACAGTGGTGTCCAGAGCCAGAAGAGCTCTGTCAGTTTAATGAGCTTTTGACAAGTCTTCCAGATACTTGTTTTCTGGAAAGCAAAATCTATGCCCATTTCCTCAGCAAACTGAAAGGGTTCAAATCTAGAAAAAGTTTTTGGTCTCTTCTGTGTATATCATCTCACTCACATTAGATTCAGTCAAGCAGCCCAAGACTGACAGCCATTTGCTCTCTCTGTACTACAGTATTGGTGGAAGGCCCTGTGAATGTCCCATGCTCGCTATTTCCCTGCGTCCCCCATCAACTTCCAAACTGGCTGTTGAGGAGACTTTCAAAGTAAAGAGAGTTAAAGCCAGCCCAATTTCTGAGGCCTTCAGTTCTTTTGAGAAAATCTTGGAGGGATAGACAGCTTTAACTACAGCCCCAGGATTAGGGCTACTCTTTAGCTGGATCTTGGTAGACATATGGGAGAGGCATGTGCAGGGGAAAAGAGCCAGGCTGGGTTTCCAAGTCATCACAGTGACCTAGAAGTTGTACAGGGAGCCAGGCACAACAGCCAACAAAGGACATTTTTCTCTGCTTCCTCCTTCAGACAGCTGGGGGATGTTGCACCAGGGTGATGAGGTTTATTGTGCTTTCTCACAAATGCAGGAAGAGGATTCGCTAGTTCCTGTTGAAATAGTTTTTGGAAAGAAGGCATTACACATGGTGCAAGGTGCCAATAGGAGAAAAGGCTGTTGAGAATAGACATCTACATCACCAAAGAAGCAAAGAAAGCAGCAATATGCCTGGTGAAGCCTGCCTGGGATGCTGTCCTTGCTGGAAGGGCTCCCTGCAGAATGAAATTACCATCCTTAACTGCAATTAAATGCTCATCCAGCTCTTGCTGTTGCAGCTGTTTTTATCTTGACTGAAAATAACTGCATGGGCACAGGTCTCCCCAGGACAGCCAGCTCTGTGAGGGAGAAAGAGGACAATAGTGCTTGGTGGGTTAGAGCCATTCTTGACATCCACAAGGCAAATCGTCTGCAGAGAGGAATGATTGCTCTTCAATACACAACACGTAGCAAAATGGTTGAATAGAGCCATCAAACCTTGGTCGTTCTACATACATCAGCTACATCAGCAACCTTGCACTGCTGTATGTCTCGCCTATGAACTGGAGTCTCTAGTTTGCAGCCCCAAATTAAAAGTGGTGATTCTCTTCAGAACCTGGGAGAAAATGCACAGCTAATTATGAAGTGGCCAAAAATGTAACAGTATTTTCATTTAGTTCATTGAGTTTTTGCCAAGCATTCTAATTGATTTAATGATCCCTGTCCCTGGCTGCTCACTAATCACTATCGCACACTACTTCCTTAATCTTTGGCTGGCAAATGGTTACTAATTGTTGCTGCATCTTGCATTGTGCATCTGGTGTTGACAGCTGTCCTTGCCCTGAGATGGAGAGACAGCTGTTTTTAAATGGAGAGCTCTCTCTCAAATCTGTAAAACATCTGGGAAAATATGGCGCTGAAACTGAGCTATCAAATAAAAAAAGTTAGCAAATACATGCATAGGCTAGAGGGTCTGCAAAGACAAAACTTAAAAGTAGGCACAGTAATCAGAGCAGAGAAGACTTTCTGCTGTGTCTTTAAAACACGAGTCCTGGGTGTTGCCCATAAAACATGCCTCTTTCCCCTAATTCCCTGTAGACTGCTTGACATTGTAAAATCTTTTACACTCTGCACACCTCCTAATTTGATCAGGCTAACAAGCCATGTTGCTTTTGCTTCAGCCTATTAGATATAATTCAAAAGTCTTTCTAAAAGGCAGGGTACAGGATCAGGCAGCAAGATCTAACTGGCTGGAAACAAGAAACCAGTACCATGAAAGCATAAAAAAGCCCTAGAAATCAATGGAAACAATTGCATTCCTTTTAAAAAATCCCCAACCAATCTTTTCCAGAATCTCATTTCCTCCTGAACATTTTGTGACCATGATTGTTATGAGGAACCTATTTTTTTCCTCTCCCTGTTTATTTTGTGTATTTAGCAGCACTGATCGTACAGTCCATTGTTTTGCTAATGGTCAGCAAAGCTTATCTCCTGATCAAGCCCAGCCGCTATTGCTCATTTGCTGTTCTGCAAGACTTGGATGAGCACTCCTCTCAGACCCTGTGAGAGGCTGCAAGCCAGCAGCGTGAGCAAGGCTGAACTCAACAGGCAACAATGAGTAGGCATGTAAGGACACAGAAAGGAAATGGGTGAGCTTAAACCAGGTTAGCGTGATTGGAGCAGGAGACACTACAAATGGCCCCCAAGGAGAGAATCTACGAGCAGAAAAGGCCTGGTAGAATTAACAATGCCTTTTTATAAAGAAGTCATTTCAGGACATCTGACTTAAGGGAAGTGCCACATTTATGTATTTTTCATTGGACTGGATTTAAGCCATATCAAGCTGATGATGCCATTCTGAGTTCAAAAGCATATTCTCTTCACCTCATAGACCAGGAACAAGGGCACAATGCAATTAACAGGAAAGGCGGCACTTTTAAAAGCAATAGAAGGGTGTATTTTTAAATTAAGCAGTTACTGTATATTTCAGGCGTTTAAAATAGAAGTTTATTCTAGTCACTGGAAGGTGAGAGACTTCTCCAGGAGATGATTCTAGTTCTCAAGTGTGGTTGCTTTTAAACTTCCCCTAGAGAAGCCTATCTCTTCTCTACACCCATGGAAGGACTCTTGAAAGACCTGCCTGGTAAGTGGCCTCTGGAGTAAGAAGCCTCCCATGAGGTGACAGGAAGACAGTTGTATTTCTAACTGGATTCTGAAAGTCACTGATGCAGGATATCACTGATGGGCAAGAACCTGGATAACACTGATCCCTTTTTTTGGTTAAAGGGTATGGAACATGCTGTTTGAATTCAAATCACACTCGAAGGGTGGACATATGGGAACATCTACAAAATGCTCTGAAACATCTTGCTCAGGCCACAATAAGGATCAAGATCTTGAACTAGAAACCAAGGGTTGAGCTGATTAATCATCTTCTCAAAGCTCAAGAGCTTCCTCCTAACAAGAAGAAAATTGGTGGCAGGAGGCATGTATGGATGAGCAAAGTGGTTCATGCGCAGCGCGGCCGGGCACCGCCCCTCGGGCGCGCCCCCGCGGCCCGTCCCGCTGGGAGCGTGCTTCGGGCAGCGGGGAAGGAAACACGAAATTGCGGGATTTGTGCCTAAAACCCGTCAGGCACAGAGGTATTGTGGTTCTGCTTCACTGAGCCGTGAAAGAAATGGTGCTGACGCGCACAGTGCTGTTATAGAATCATAGAATGGTTTGGGTTGGAACGGATCTTAAAGATCCTTCAGTTCCCACCCCCCTGCCATGGGCAGGGACACCTTCCACTAGACCAGGTTGCTCCAAGCCCATCCAGCCTGGCTTTGCACATTTCCAGTGATGGGCCATCCACAACTTCTCTGGGTAACCTGTTGCAGTGTCTCACCCTGCTCATGGTAAATAATTTCTTCCTAATATCTAATCTAACCCTACCCTCTTTGAGTTTGAAGCCATTCCCCTTTGCCTGGTCACTACAAGCTCTTGTAAAAAGTCTCTCTCCAGCTTTCTGGCAGCAGACAGGAGGCAGGAACAGTCGTGGATGTGGTTCATGAAGCAATGGTGAACCCATTCTGCACAAACGGCCGAGCAGGGAAAAGAAGATCTGGAGCACTGCTGCCTGCTGTGACCTCAGTGAAATTACTCGGCAGACATCAGCAAAAACTGATCATTGCTTGCTTATGTCATTAAAAAAAAAGAAGTGCTCTTGCCAGAATAGTTTATACCACAAACAAAATAACTTGGACTAGCAGAAACATATTTTGCCAGTGTTAGAGACTAACTAAGAGCTGCTGTTTTCTTTTCAAGGCATCAAAATATTCCCAGATTTACTTTTTTTCCAGCCCTGTTCTCAACACCATTGCTCTGTGACCAAACAAAGACCCAGCCAAAGCCAGCTAAAATTTATCCTTTACAAGAGCAGTTTTCCAAAGCAAAAAACAAACCCAGTCTCTCAAAATGATTCTGTTCAGTACTTTGCTTGCCCCAGGGTGCTTGGCTTGCTGGAAGCCCTTTTTCCTGCCTGATAAACGATGAATGGTTTTACCTACTACAAAGGCCATGAGACTGTTTAAGGTTTGATTCTTCAGGATCTACCTGTGCGCCTGGGATCCTGACAGGTGAGAGTGGTGTGCCCTAACAAGTGCTAAAAGAGACACTGAAGTCACAGCATAGGAGTGGTACTGCAGCCACCCCAAGCCACCCTACCGTATTTGTTGTTCCAGGCCCCCTCTGAGACACCACTGTCAAATGTTGCTTAGATGCAGCTTCAATAAGCTGCCAACAGTGAAAATGACATTTTCTCTCCTGTTTGGTAGAGCTGTTGTCAAAAATTAGGGTTAGAGATTGGGTTTGCTCTCTGAAGAGGATTCTTACATAAAATGAAAAAGTAAATATGCCACCAGGCAGTGGCCAGCTCTCTTCTACCTGAAATGTACCACCAGGCATTCCAGTCATTATTTTTTCTGGCTTTGGACATCAAAACGCTAACACAAATCACATTTTCTTATTTTCTGACAAATTTATTTCAAACAACTACATAAACAGGAGAACTGACTTAGGAGAGACAGCCGAGCTTTGTTTCTTGAAAAAGTTGGCAGTCTGAAAAATAGCAGGTAGGGGAGGGTGAACTCTTTGCTTGTCAGCATTTGCTGTTACTCATGATAGTGGTAAATAAAAATCAGACCACTGCATAATTTATACTGATGGTGCCCGTTTGATAAATGTCCCTTAAAGCTTTGTAATGAGTCTACAACCTGAAAATAAAAATGGGAAATCAACTTCATTCACTTACAGAGAACAAGCTACTTCATGAAAATAACTTTGTGCTTGTCCTCCTTTATCTGGTATAGCCATTCTCTGAAATCACCCTGTTTCCTCTTCAATACCAAAGTAATCTGTATCAAAACCACAACTTGGTTGCTACTAATAAACTTTTCTGAATACCAAGCCTATCCAGCCACGGGGGGAATGCATATTACAAAAATCCCAGCTGCAGTATTTCATATTTGGCAATCCTGCACATATTTCCAAGTAATAATTAAGCAACCAAGTTTCCAAAGCCTGTCCATTCAAGTCGTAGCATCTTCTCATCCACCAGGAAACCACAAGTGTGTTTTAAAGGAAGACCGTGATGTATTTGAGGGGATGGAAAAGTATAAAGCACCTCCAATTTCTGTTAGTCTTTTCATAGATTCTTTCTTTAGCTGAGACTGCTCTCAGAAAAACCCTAAACACACAGAGTAAGGACATCTATTAAGCTTTCATCCTCAATTTCAAAAATGGACTAACAATTAAAACCATTTGTGAGAGTCATGAGTGAGCTAGTTGCTTTTTTAGACTGAAAGAGTCTCTTTTGACAACATTGCAAAGTCCATATTTATTTTTGGCCCCTTGGCTGATGAAATGACCTCCCTTTAGAATCTGCAAATATAAATAGAATTGACGTTTTAATGATCAGTTTTCACAAGCTATTATAATCCAGCATCTCAAGCATTAATATTGTTCCAAGTCTGGATGCACGGGGCAGTTTTACAGCTGTCGTGTCTCTGTAATGTGCAAGTTCCCAGGGAGGTTGCCTGAGCACACGAAGCGTCCAAAAGAGATTACTGAGGTGTTATCTCTCTGAAATGCCGTAAGGTGGCAGTGAATTGGAAAATTGGTACAAGTTTTGGGTGGAACAAAGCTCTATGGAGCTCAGGAGAAGAGTAGGGGAGAGGTTTTGTTTGCTTGTTTAGGGGTTTTCATTTGTCTATTTGCATTTCATATAACAACCATAAACTTCAGTCATTTTAATCAGACACTGAATAGGCCTGCTCCAACAGGAACCAGTAAACATGCTCCTGCACAGGGAACTCCTGCTTTTTTCTTTCTCCATTGCTTCCTTTTCAAGT
>NW_008237619.1:7127473-7136832 GCF_000691975.1 Corvus brachyrhynchos | reverse complement strand
TGCTTACCTTGCAGCTCTTTCTGGGTCATTCCACCAGAAAGCACAGTGAGAGGGCTACCTCTGCTAGTCAGATAAGGACGCAATCAATTCAAGGCTGTTTTGAACCTTGCTATGCTAGAGAATCTAAATTATATTAATGGATCTACCAGTCTTGTATCTAACTCCTTAATACTACCAAGGCAATTATCCAGAGAACAAGTTAGTGAGACATTGTAATGGCTTGTCTCTTGTTTGAGTGGCATGGGCAAACTCAATAGTTATGGTTGAACTTTAACTTTGCTTTTTTTTTTTCCCAGTGGAAAATCAGAAATTGTAACAGTAACAAATTTACCAACTGCCCAGGTATTAATGATTAATCAATAAATCCTGAAAAGTGGTTTTCATTTTTGTCCCAGAACAAAACCCAAAGGAATCTATGTTTAGAACATAGAAGTTGCATTCATGTTTCTGAGCAGGACACAAGTTTTTAATCCTGGGAACCCACTCTTTTGCAATCGCTTCCTGTCACAAAATATGTCATCACCAACAATTGCTTCAGAGGATAGCTGATGTTTTGCTGATCTGGATGTGTGTGCACCTAGGCCTTGCAAGACTCCAGGTAAGTTTGCCAGAACTAATAAAGCCAAGTGGTCCAAACAGTTCAATGTAACAGAAGCTACAGACAACTTCTGTGTTCCAAATTAGCAGTGGAGTTGAATGAGCAGAGACACCAAATACAGGTTCATGGCAATATGGCAACATGTGGAAAATGTCAGTGACTCAGTAAGCAGGCAAATGCATCTTTCTGTGGAATTAAGTCCTCCCTGCTGATGTTCTGCGCAGGTTTAAGGTTGGTTTTATCCACTGGCTCTTGACAAAAGCATCCGTTTCCCATCATGCCAGGAGAACATCTTGTTCAGGTGGGCAGTTGCCTTTGCCCCAGCAATTGTCTGACTACACTGTCTTCACAAATAACCCTGGAAAACAGTGGTGTCCAGAGCCAGAAGAGCTCTGTCAGTTTAATGAGCTTTTGACAAGTCTTCCAGATACTTGTTTTCTGGAAAGCAAAATCTATGCCCATTTCCTCAGCAAACTGAAAGGGTTCAAATCTAGAAAAAGTTTTTGGTCTCTTCTGTGTATATCATCTCACTCACATTAGATTCAGTCAAGCAGCCCAAGACTGACAGCCATTTGCTCTCTCTGTACTACAGTATTGGTGGAAGGCCCTGTGAATGTCCCATGCTCGCTATTTCCCTGCGTCCCCCATCAACTTCCAAACTGGCTGTTGAGGAGACTTTCAAAGTAAAGAGAGTTAAAGCCAGCCCAATTTCTGAGGCCTTCAGTTCTTTTGAGAAAATCTTGGAGGGATAGACAGCTTTAACTACAGCCCCAGGATTAGGGCTACTCTTTAGCTGGATCTTGGTAGACATATGGGAGAGGCATGTGCAGGGGAAAAGAGCCAGGCTGGGTTTCCAAGTCATCACAGTGACCTAGAAGTTGTACAGGGAGCCAGGCACAACAGCCAACAAAGGACATTTTTCTCTGCTTCCTCCTTCAGACAGCTGGGGGATGTTGCACCAGGGTGATGAGGTTTATTGTGCTTTCTCACAAATGCAGGAAGAGGATTCGCTAGTTCCTGTTGAAATAGTTTTTGGAAAGAAGGCATTACACATGGTGCAAGGTGCCAATAGGAGAAAAGGCTGTTGAGAATAGACATCTACATCACCAAAGAAGCAAAGAAAGCAGCAATATGCCTGGTGAAGCCTGCCTGGGATGCTGTCCTTGCTGGAAGGGCTCCCTGCAGAATGAAATTACCATCCTTAACTGCAATTAAATGCTCATCCAGCTCTTGCTGTTGCAGCTGTTTTTATCTTGACTGAAAATAACTGCATGGGCACAGGTCTCCCCAGGACAGCCAGCTCTGTGAGGGAGAAAGAGGACAATAGTGCTTGGTGGGTTAGAGCCATTCTTGACATCCACAAGGCAAATCGTCTGCAGAGAGGAATGATTGCTCTTCAATACACAACACGTAGCAAAATGGTTGAATAGAGCCATCAAACCTTGGTCGTTCTACATACATCAGCTACATCAGCAACCTTGCACTGCTGTATGTCTCGCCTATGAACTGGAGTCTCTAGTTTGCAGCCCCAAATTAAAAGTGGTGATTCTCTTCAGAACCTGGGAGAAAATGCACAGCTAATTATGAAGTGGCCAAAAATGTAACAGTATTTTCATTTAGTTCATTGAGTTTTTGCCAAGCATTCTAATTGATTTAATGATCCCTGTCCCTGGCTGCTCACTAATCACTATCGCACACTACTTCCTTAATCTTTGGCTGGCAAATGGTTACTAATTGTTGCTGCATCTTGCATTGTGCATCTGGTGTTGACAGCTGTCCTTGCCCTGAGATGGAGAGACAGCTGTTTTTAAATGGAGAGCTCTCTCTCAAATCTGTAAAACATCTGGGAAAATATGGCGCTGAAACTGAGCTATCAAATAAAAAAAGTTAGCAAATACATACATAGGCTAGAGGGTCTGCAAAGACAAAACTTAAAAGTAGGCACAGTAATCAGAGCAGAGAAGACTTTCTGCTGTGTCTTTAAAACACGAGTCCTGGGTGTTGCCCATAAAACATGCCTCTTTCCCCTAATTCCCTGTAGACTGCTTGACATTGTAAAATCTTTTACACTCTGCACACCTCCTAATTTGATCAGGCTAACAAGCCATGTTGCTTTTGCTTCAGCCTATTAGATATAATTCAAAAGTCTTTCTAAAAGGCAGGGTACAGGATCAGGCAGCAAGATCTAACTGGCTGGAAACAAGAAACCAGTACCATGAAAGCATAAAAAAGCCCTAGAAATCAATGGAAACAATTGCATTCCTTTTAAAAAATCCCCAACCAATCTTTTCCAGAATCTCATTTCCTCCTGAACATTTTGTGACCATGATTGTTATGAGGAACCTATTTTTTTCCTCTCCCTGTTTATTTTGTGTATTTAGCAGCACTGATCGTACAGTCCATTGTTTTGCTAATGGTCAGCAAAGCTTATCTCCTGATCAAGCCCAGCCGCTATTGCTCATTTGCTGTTCTGCAAGACTTGGATGAGCACTCCTCTCAGACCCTGTGAGAGGCTGCAAGCCAGCAGCGTGAGCAAGGCTGAACTCAACAGGCAACAATGAGTAGGCATGTAAGGACACAGAAAGGAAATGGGTGAGCTTAAACCAGGTTAGCGTGATTGGAGCAGGAGACACTACAAATGGCCCCCAAGGAGAGAATCTACGAGCAGAAAAGGCCTGGTAGAATTAACAATGCCTTTTTATAAAGAAGTCATTTCAGGACATCTGACTTAAGGGAAGTGCCACATTTATGTATTTTTCATTGGACTGGATTTAAGCCATATCAAGCTGATGATGCCATTCTGAGTTCAAAAGCATATTCTCTTCACCTCATAGACCAGGAACAAGGGCACAATGCAATTAACAGGAAAGGCGGCACTTTTAAAAGCAATAGAAGGGTGTATTTTTAAATTAAGCAGTTACTGTATACTTCAGGCGTTTAAAATAGAAGTTTATTCTAGTCACTGGAAGGTGAGAGACTTCTCCAGGAGATGATTCTAGTTCTCAAGTGTGGTTGCTTTTAAACTTCCCCTAGAGAAGCCTATCTCTTCTCTACACCCATGGAAGGACTCTTGAAAGACCTGCCTGGTAAGTGGCCTCTGGAGTAAGAAGCCTCCCATGAGGTGACAGGAAGACAGTTGTATTTCTAACTGGATTCTGAAAGTCACTGATGCAGGATATCACTGATGGGCAAGAACCTGGATAACACTGATCCCTTTTTTTGGTTAAAGGGTATGGAACATGCTGTTTGAATTCAAATCACACTCGAAGGGTGGACATATGGGAACATCTACAAAATGCTCTGAAACATCTTGCTCAGGCCACAATAAGGATCAAGATCTTGAACTAGAAACCAAGGGTTGAGCTGATTAATCATCTTCTCAAAGCTCAAGAGCTTCCTCCTAACAAGAAGAAAATTGGTGGCAGGAGGCATGTATGGATGAGCAAAGTGGTTGTGACTAAACTCTGACATAAAAAGGAAATGTACAAAAGGTGTAAGCAGGGGTAGGTGGCCCACAAGGAAGCCTTACTAGTGACAGTGTCCTTCAGCAATCCCAGGCCCCTTAGCAAGGGGGCCAAAAGAGCTGAGGAAAGTGGATAACATAATTGAAAGGCCACTCTTTGAAAGATCCCACTGATCAGGAGAGGTTCCTGAGGCCTGGAAGAAAGCCTAAAGCCACTCCTAGCTTCAACAAGGACAAGAAAGAGGATCTGGGAAATTAGAGTCTGGTCAGCCTCACCTCAATCCCTGAAAAGGCAATGGAGCAAAAAACCATGGAAACCATTTCCATACAGACGAAGAACACGGAGGTAATCAAATGTAGTCAGCAAGGATTTACAAAGGGAAAAACAGACCTAACCAACCTGACAGCCTTCCACAGCACAAGTGTCTTCATGAATGAGAGGAGAGCAATGATGTTGTTTGCATTGACTTTAGCAAGGCATTTGACACTGTCTCCCATAACATCCCCATAGACAAGGTATGAGTTACCTAAGTGGGCAGTGAGGTGGATCAAAAAACAGCTGAATAGATGGACCCAGAGTGTCGTGGTCTGTGGCACAAAGTCCACCTAGAAGCCCGTCACTAGAGGTATATTCTGTTATCAGGTCTTATAGTTTTTGACATCATCACTAATGAGCTGGATGATGCAACAGAGTACACCTTTGGCAAATTTACAGATTACGCAAAGCTGGGGGGAGCTGATACACCAGCTGATGTGCTGCCATCCAGAGCAACCTGGACAGGCTGGGGAATTGATCAGAGAGGAATCACATGAAGATCAACAAAGGGAAATGCAGAGTCCTGCACCTGGGAAAGAATAACCCCGTGCACCTGTGTGGGCTGGGGACTCTGCAGAGAAGGACCTGAGGGGTTCTGGAGGCCATGCCAGCAGTATTCCCTCACAGCAAGGACAGACAGCAACATCCTAAGCTGCATTAGGAAAAGCATTGTCAGTAGGTCAAGACAAGTGATCTTTCCCCTCAGCACTGGTGAGGCCACACCTGGAATCCTGTGCCCAGTTCTGGCCTCTGTACAGGAAAGACATGGACTTACTGGAGTGACTCCAGCAAAGGGCTCAAAGTTGATTAAGGGACTGCAGCACACGTCATGTGAGGGAAGACAGAGAGCTGGGAATGTTCAGCCTAGAGAACAAAAGGCTCAGGGAATCTCATCAGTGTGTATAAATATCTGGTGGGACAGAATGAAGAAGAGGGAGATAGGTTGCTGCTGATGGGACAAGAAGCAATAGGTGTTATTTAAAACATGAAACTCCTCCTGAACACCAGAAAACATCTTTTTACTCTGCAGATCATCAAAGACCTGGAGAGGTCATGAAGTCTCATCTTTTCTGTGTATCCAATTCTTTACTATTAAGGGTGGTGAGGCACTGAAAGAGGTTGCCCAGAGAAGTTGTGGAGGAAGTGTTCAAGGCCAGGTTGGATGGGGCATTGAGCATGTTGATTTAGTGGGAGGTGTCCCTGCCACAGCAGAGGGGTTGGAACTAGATGATCTTTAAGGTTCCTTCCAACCCAAACCATTCTATGATTCCATCTCTGGAAATGGACAAAATGTGACTGGACACAGTCTTGGATAACCAGGTGTAGCTGAGCCACCTTGAATAAGATGGGGTTGAACTAAATGATCTCCAGAGGTCACTTCCATCCTCCTCATTCCTGTGATGATTCTGTGATCCACTACAGTAGTTCCTGGTGTCCTGTATGCTCTTGGTTCTTGTGCATTTCACTGCTTTTTCCCTGAGGTAATTAATTACTGGTGTAATTAATAGCACTGAATGCGTGTACCTCTGAGGATGAGGTGGTTATGGAGAAACATGAACTTGACAAAATAGTCAGAAGAATTGCCTATTTAAAAAAAAATAGAGGATCTGGGAATTACGTTCATGACTGTGAGGTTCTGTTCGCGTTTCAGCAGAGTAAGCAAGGTCTAGGGAGATGGAAGCTGACGGAGTGCACAGGGCAGGATCAGATGAGACGTGGGAGAAGAGTGACATATGACAGCCAGTGCTGAGTACAGCACTCAAGAACTTCAGTTTTATTTCCCAGTCTATGAGAACCAATGCCACTAGGTCTGGGCACTCTGGGTGGTGGTGGTAAAATTAAAGCCCTAACACTGTATCAAAACATGATGCACCAAGCATGGACAAATAGATCAAAGTCAGTATTTTCACACAGAAAATGGAGAAAACACAATTAATGACTGCCCGGGAGAAGTCAGATTTACATGACCACCCTGGAACTCTGAAGCACAGACAGCTCTCCAGGGCAGCAGTCCACAAGCTGAACCATGAGCCTGTTCTTTCTCCACTTGTGTTCCCAGTCTCCTTCTCAGCATGGTCCCAGTATATTTTATGCACTAAGTCATGATGCCATTAAGAAAAAAATATGCGATCCCATAATTAATGTCTGTCTCACAAAAGAAGATTTGAGAAACATTTGTCAATAATGGTCTAGGAATTATTGTTCCTGCCTTGGGAGAAAGAGATGGACTGGAGTCCCCAGATGGCTCCTTGAGGTCCCTTCCAGGCCTCTTTTCCACAAAGTCATACATGCCAAAATTAAGCCAAATTAAGTTTGTGCACACTGTTTTAATTCCAGTCTTCTGTAACTTCTGAATGCTTGTTTTCAGAGCCATTTTGGCACAGACTACAGTGTTCTGCTTTTTAGGATCCTGGTCAGTTTGTTTTAAAGCCAACACAGCTTAGCAAGGATGCCATGATATGCATATCACCACTTGTAACAGCCCCCCGACAAAGGCCTCTTTCAGGGACTGCCAGAAACAACCAAGGTGACTGGGACCTCTCCAACTAACAAAGGTTAGGGTGGCAGTAGGAAGGGAAGCACCAGAAACTTGCCTTTCAGATCCACCTGCTGGGAGCAGATGAGATGAAAATCTAAGGATGACTTGGTTCCATCCCAAGCCCTGGAGAGCAGTATGTACCACCAGGAGCTTTTTGCTTCTTGCCATCCATGTTCTTTCCAATCCCATTCTTCTTTCAGACCCTTGAAAGCAAACAGGTCTTTTGCTACCTCCTCTGCTCCCTGTCCCACCATTGTCAAGTTAGCATCTTTCCTCTCCCCACTCTTGTCTCCACTAATTGTATCCCACCTCAAATCATGCCCACACCCTACCTCTGTTCCCCTCCCAGTCTCCCTTGTCCTGTCATCACATATTTTTTCACTTCTGCTCTTTTCCCTACTCCCTCACCTTCTTTTTTTGCCCAACAGGTGCTCCCAAACCCTGAATCCTCAGTGGCTTGATCCTTCTCTCTGTTGTCATTGCTGTTCATTGTTGATTCAGAAAATCAGCCTCCCCCCACTTCCTGCCTCTGCCCCAGTCACACCATCTTTCCCTCTTATACCACCACCTCCCCCAGCTAGTCCAGCCCCAGTCACAGCAGGTTCTTCAAACAGATTTACCTCTTTCCTCCCACAGCTGGCTTTCACAACCACTTCCCCTGCCATGCTGCTTCACAGCCAGTGTGGTGGTGATCACTTCATGAGACAAACCCCACTTTGCTCTCAGCTCAGTGCAGCCTCCCACTGCAATGCCTGGCAGGTGGGGTGGGCTTGGCTACCACCTGTGCACAGCCCAGGTGACAGGTGCTCCAGAAGCTGCAAGGACACAGAGCATACTCAGCCAAGGTGGACTTCCCAGGGATGATTTGGGGATGGCTTTTTGTCCAGTAAATGCTAATAAGCTTCCACGGACCTATGAGGTCTATGATTTTTTAAGGTCGTAAAGTGTGGTCCAGTTTGGATAGCTTTTGTCAAGACCCATAAAAGTGCGATTTCCAGTTTGTATGGTGTGAGGAAGTGCCTCAGACAAAAAACTAAGACATACTTGAAATGGGACAAATGCATTTTTGTTAGCCTTCTTCTTGGAAATGTCCTGGATCACTTTCATTTTAACTTTTCATCACTCTGAAAATTATAAACAAGTGAATCCAAGATATTTTTACGGGAAATGCTGTGCAGCCTTAATATGCAGGGGATATTATGCATCCCTATGCATAGGAATGTTAATTGTTAGATAATGCAATCATAAAGTATTTCACTTTTTTTCACCTTTGTTTTTCTCATTTCCATTCTCACCAATTATCAAAATCTGCTAATAGTTGCATACTCTGGGCTTCAAATATTTTACTCTTCATCAGAGACCTTTATACTGCAGGACAAATTCCTCATTATCTGGAACATCCCTTGAATTAATTTATTCCATTGGTGACTGCTGAGTCATAAAAATAGTGGTATTATACTGACTTAAGTCATAGTGTTAACGGAGCAATCTGCTTGAGCAGCTGAATTAGTCTGAGCAACATGCTTTTCAGCACAGTGTCATGAGTTTCCCCTACACTGATCACTTTTTTTACAAAGATGATATTCAGGTTTATTAAAGGTATTTCTGTTATCCTGGGCTTGGGCATGCTTGCTGAGTTGCTGAAAAAAGTCACAAGGTTTATGTTAAAGGTGGAAGTCACTGTGCTCCTTCACACAGACACAGATATCAGCAGAACAGCTCTTGCTGCCTGAATGGCATGAGCAAATCAATTTCCTACATCTGTTTTGGTCAGCCCAGCATTTCTTTTATACTCTACAGGTAGGTTGCAAACTTGCAAATCCAAGGAGACTGTGGAAATTACCCTGGAAGGAAAGCATGTCTCTCAACACTTCCAGGCATGTTGCGGCAGAACAAAGCTGTGACCCATTCTTTCATCTGCCACCCTAAGGGTAGGAAGATCTTTAGAAGTCAATGTCTCATTTATGACTGTGCATTAGAGCAGCCTAAACTGGTCACAGAGGGAAATTATTTTACAATAATCCTGTAAAGGGAGAGACAGAATCTCTGTTGCTCAGATGTTAGCTGCACAGGGCTTGGCACTGATCTTGAAATCTGATGAATAATGTTGGAAACAATATTGTTCCTAGATTTCCAGCTGTACCGGAAGGTAGGTGGTCAGTGCAAAACCTACCCTACCACCTGCTGCTGCTCCAAGATTGATGCTATCTGGATCAGGGGGAGGATAGCCCAATTCTGTAAAATAAATAGGCCCCTGCTGTGTCCAGCATAGAGGTGTCATCTCTCCTTGTAGGAGACCCTGGCAGCCCAGGGTCTGATTGCATTGCAGGGCACTCATTTTTCCCAGTGGAAAGCTGCAAGACAATTTTTTTATTTAAGTGCTTTACCAGACATACTTCACATGCTTGTGGGGTTGTTTCTAATGCTGTCATTATCTAGAAAA
>NW_008237619.1:7098550-7127463 GCF_000691975.1 Corvus brachyrhynchos | reverse complement strand
CCTAGTGGTAGAAATCACATACTTGCAGCTGGGGAGCAGGGTTCTTGTCTAGTTCTAATTGATGATTGTCAAATTCCAATTTTTCCAGACAGTGGGATGATCCTGAGAAAGTGAGATGTTTTTCCTCGGCGTAAGGACACAAATATATGCATGAACATGCACAGAAATATTATTCAATTCACTAAAACCAGCTGTTGTGAACAAACCACCCACATACAACAACTTCTCAACAGTAAAAATCTTCATCTCCCGTTAATACTCCAGACTGTTGTCTGAACTCCTTCTCTACCTTCTCTAGCCTCTCACTCACTTTTTCAAGAGGACATTTGGGATTTTCACTACCATCCAAAGCCTGCTGTTTGAGGAAGTTAAAAAGGACCCACCTGGGAGCATCGGCTCAAGTTTTCCTGTTCTTTGACAGGTCAACTGGTCACTCAGGCCTTGCTGGTGAAACACTCAGAGCCAGTTTTGGAAACATATAGGCAGTGAAGAAGCCTTGATGCAGCTCAGGGAGGTGGCCTTGTGTTCACTTGAATGACAAGTGCCAGTGAGAGACAGAAGAGACTGTGGTTTTTCTCTCTGAGATGAGCATAACAGTCAGTAGAAGAGACAAGGCTGTTGACTCCCAAGTTTCCTCCTTGAGTAAATTAGACCCATGTCATCCTTGGATACACTTTGTTGTTGTTGTTGTGTTTGTCTGCTTTAAAGACTTAATTCAGATGGCCTCAGGCAGCTGTGGCTGAAGGCAGTGGGGGCTGGGAGCTTTTTTCCATGAGAAGGCAGTGAGTATTTAGCCAAAATGTGTTGTACCAAAGCACAGCAGGTACCCAGTAATGCTGGGCTTCCTGGGATGGGAGAGCCTAGCTCCCCCTTTGAGTGCAGCATGCTCCTATCAGTTATTAGCAGAGCTAGGAAAAGGACCTTGCCATTGGAGGGTTGTGAAGAATGGACTGCAGAAGCAGGAGAGCTCTAAATGTGTTTTTGTTACTGGCATGAAAAAGGCTGTAATAGCAAGGAAATTAACTGATACTTGCCAAAGTGTAATTCATCATCAATGAAAGATTCACCTGTCAGAGGAAAGGAAGTCTTTATCTACCACCTGTATTTGGGGGACTGTTAAAAATACCCAACCAAAACCCAGCTGCTTTCAAACAAGGGCTGTAATCATGTACAGAGTATCCCACTGTTCATGGATCTGCCTAGCACTGCTGTAAATTCAAGGTGTGATTGCATCAGCTCCTATTATTCCTGCCGTTCTCTTTGGTTTGAAATATCACCCGACTCATTTGGGTTAGATACGAGACGTAATTGCCTGGAAACCAGTGCACAACTCCAGAATGGTGCCTTGCTCATTACATTCACCTTGTCCAACAAAATATCCATGCTATTCCTATGTTGGTTCATGTCATCAGGACACTGCAGAGGGTGTGCTTTCATTATTCCCTCCTGTGAATCCCTTGAGAGGTACCAGGGCCTTTCTAAGGAACTCAGGTCCTTATGGATTTTCTAAGTCATGGGAAACTCCAAGAAATAGAAGCTCTTCATGGTTTCCACACTTGCCAGGCACAGGTGCATCTGTCAGCAATTGCAAGAGGTGTGTTGAAAGGAAACATGGATGGACAGCCTTTCTTCTGTGAGATTATTAAAATACTAGTGGCAAATCTAGCACCCAAGGGGTGCTGGGAACCCCAGGGCCATTGCAGACTTGCAGAGAAAACGTCAGCTTCCTGATGACCCACAAGAATTTTTCCTGCTTCTGGCCTGCCTTTCTGATGTCCTAACTCCCAGTGAGTGTTTCTTCTCTCTTTTCAAAGGTGAGCATGATCCTGTCCCAGTATCCTGGGACTCCTGTGCTGCTGGAGGCAGGGAACAGTGTATACAGCCATCCTCACATGGCTGCCAGGGGAAGGGTATGACCTGGTAGCAATGAAACAGAGCTCTCCCTCAATGCCTCCCTGCAGACTGAAAGAGGGGTAAGTATGAGCTGCTAGAGGGAACTAAAAACAGACAGTCTCTTCCCTGAGCAGACCAGGGATCCTGGGAAGAAGAGGCCACATTCTTCATCAGCATGTAAGAGAGTAGGTTGGAGAATGGGGAGGAAGAACAGCTACTAACTAGAAGACAGCATTGGCATGAGAACAAGTAGACAAAAATAGGCTATGAAAAAATGTGGGCTGCAAATCAGAAACAAGTTTCCTTCTGTCAAAGTGAGGTTCTTGAATAACCTGCCAAGAAAATTCCCAATGACTTAAGATGGACTGTGATAAATTAACAAGAGGGACTTTATGACTCAGTGCTTGTCATTGCTGGGAAATATGATGATGACTAGGAGATCCCTTCTAGCCCCACATTCCTTTTTTAGGAATCTGTGTAGGGTGCAATAAATGCTGAATCACTGAGTGCTTTATCTAGCTGCCTGGCAGGACAAAGTCCCTTGTACACATCCTGTCTGCAAGAACCTCCAGGACAAAAAAAAAAAAATCCTTACGTAAATGATTGTGCTCTGGCAGCACAAAGCATGCAGCTACAAACGCCTGAGTTAGAAGAAAACCAGCTCAGCTACAGGCACCTCTACACAGGGGAAAGGTGGTGGCATGGGTGTGAAAGCAAGGAACCCCACTGTAGACACTGAGGGGTACACATTCCAAGGTAAATGTGCTCCAGCTGCTTCAATATACCCTCTTAATGAGAGAAAGAACCTCCTGGAACTGTGTGGCAGTATCCCATGCACTTGCTCAGCGAGGTGTGTGCAGGGATCGATCAGGTCCAGAGGGCATGACCGAGCCATGTAGCAGAAAGTTCCTGCAGTTCACATCAACCACTAAGCCATCCACAGTTCTCCCACCATGCCAGGATCCACAGCTCTTTTGATGGCATTTTTTTCCTGTCTCCATGGAGTTCCCCAGGCGCTTTGTGCTTGAGCACAAGGCCAGCAATCAGGATGCAGCTTACACTGATGCATTTGGTGTCACAACTGGACATCCACAGCTTTGCTGCTCTGGCTGCAAGCACAGACCTTGGGGTAACAGCAGCAGCTGGCATTTCAGTAGTGCAGAGCTGGAGGTAGAGGCCAAGAAGACAGTCCTGACAAACTGGATAAGGTAAGAGATAGGCCTGGTTTCTGGACTCAGGAGAGTAACTCTGCACAGGAGGAGAGGGCTTCTCCACAGCCCTCATGGCCATCAGACTTGAGGAAGACTTTTCTGGAGCTTCTTCCAGACCTGTGGAGGTCATGTACAGATGTGGGTGCTCCCTCACCTCCTCACAACCTGCAGCTCAGGCTACCTGGAGTCGTAGGGCCCCTGACTACTGCTCCCCACTGTGCCACAGGAATGTCTCCACACAGATGAGGCACCACAGGACAGCCACTGTCTCCAAGGATTGCACAGTCTGGTTCTCCCTCTCACAGTACTTTCAAATACTCAGTATTTCTCATAACTCCACCTGGTATCAAAGATCAGAGCAAGAGGTTCCCACAGATCCCAACTGCTAAGGCCAACACGAGGCAGTGGGGAAATGTCCACACCAATGGTCAGCACTCCCGTGCCAGAGAGCCTGTCATAATCCCTTGCCTGTCATAATCCCTCTCTGCCATAGCTAACAAAGCTCTTTTCATTTTTTTCCTTTTATTTTTTTTTAACCAGGCAGCTGAATCACAATCCAGATCCATTTCTTTATTTCCTGAACAGTGGCAAGCTGGCAGGGTAACAGAGGCAGACTGAGCCATGGCAGGTGGTTGTGGCACAAGAGCCTCAAGGCTTCCTGCCTTCCAGGATCTTGCCAAGGACCAACAAACAGGCATGGAAAGAGATCTCATCCTGGCTGTGACGTGACCTTTCCTAAACAGCCATCAGCAAGGAAAGGGCCCACAACTGAACACAAGATTTGAGGTGTGACCTCACCAGTGCTGAATACAGGGGGATGATCCCTGCCCTGGTCCTGCTGGACACACTATTTGTGACAGAAGCCACAATGCTCTTGGCCTTCTTAGTGGGTGCATCCACAAGCTATGCAGTTTTCAGGTGGTGGCTGCTAGTCACCACACAGAAAAGCAACGACCTCAAATTCCAGCAGTGAGTTTCCAAACAAACCCTAGGTTCAAAGTCCTCCGGAGGGTTTTTCTGCATTTCGTGGATTTAAAGTTAATTCTTACATCAGCCGCTTCCAGGTGGGTTCATGGTTGATCATTTCCTTTGACTGTGCTGCAGTATTTCCCAGCCCCAGAGCAAAGTGTTATTCTAAACACGTTTGGGGGTGGGGAGAAGTGGGTTTGACCCTTATTTAATAGGGTCTCTAGAGAGTGCCTGTCCCCCGCCTTGTCCCAGCGTGGCGATGCCGTGGGATGTACTCGGTGGTTGCCGGCACGCCCGGCGTGGCAGCAGCAGCACCTGCTGCCAGGGCTGCGGAACTGCAGGCGGCTGGCAGGCGATGGGCACAGCGATCCCGCGTCCCACTGCAGCGAGCCCCCGGCCTCCCGGGTTTGCCCCGCACAGGTAGGGAACCCTCCCAGTCAGTGCGTTTCACCCAGGCCAGAGCTCAGATCGCTGTAAAACTGAAAGAAAACGGTTTCTATCAGCAAAAAGTGACACACACACACACAAAATTACACTCTGTCTGGAGTGTTTCCATTTTAAAAGCAAGCAGGGGCTGTGGGAATATTGTTCCTCGTAAGATTACTGAGGTTGATGATTTGCCCTACATGCAAGCTTGGAAAACTGCAGAGGCAACAGGGAGAAAAAAGGTGACGCCAGTGAAGGGAGAGAGAAGTGAGGGATTTCACCATCATAAAGGGTAACAGAGAGGGCAGTGCTAACATGCTTTGTTCATAACCAGGTCTGGGATTCCTCTGACACCTGCCCTTTTAATCAAGCCTTTCTCCAGAAGGTTTGTATTGCACTGGACATCAGTGCAAGGTCTCAGCATCCTGAATTCCTGTGGAGGCAACGATAAGCTCAAATGCCATGATAAATATCCTCAAAAAGGCACACACACTGGATTTACTGTTCTTGGTATTTCTAAGATAAAAAATAAACAGAGCATATTAATTTAAACAAACCTTATTCCAGACTACATCATCCGTACAAAGACATACAGAAGGGCACAAGACCCAGAAATCAAAGTAAAAAAAGAAACCCTTTTCAGATCCTTCTTTACAATGGCTAGCTTGTCTTTCCCCTCAGCTCTGACCTGAGTCCCACCTACAACCATGCACCTGAACTACACAAAATGCGAAGACACCTCCACGGATATCACCTTTGGACTCCATTTTCTCATTCAGATGCTACAAAAAACCCACCAAAACCCAAAAGTTTGCTTTGCCTGGGAGCAGCATACCCCAGGTGAGTGGCAGCCTACATCCGCTTCTGGCATCCATTGCCCATCCCCAGCTGGGGGTGATGCCAGTGGGACACTCTGCATGGGCAGCCTCGGGGGAAGGAGTCCTCAGTCGGTGTGTATGGAGTGGTGTGCAAGAAGCAATGGTTGTTTCTGAGGCAGGCTGCTGCTTCCTGCCAGTGCCAGTCACCCAAGTCTTACAGGGAAAGCTCTCTGAGGAGATGAAGTTTGGGCTCTCACAGACCCCCCAGCCCTGGGCTCTGCACTGCTGGCACCAGGATGGACAGAAGTGCTGGCTATCTGTGGGACACAGGCAGCTGCCCAGAGTAGCCAGGACAAAGCCACCACCACCTCCCTGAGTGCTGCCAACCCCCTCTCAGCCAAACTCAGCCTGCAGTCACGGCTGACCAGGCTGGGGCTGACACTGCAAACCAGAACGAGGCAAGGTTTATTCCTGATCCCCACATTCCAGAACAAGGCACATTCCTCAGAGGGATGTGTGGCTTTAGCATTGCTGAAAAAACACGCAGTGTTGGGGTGGGAGGGCACTTGCTTTTGGTGCAGGGGTGCTCCCAGTCACACGAAGGTGGGTTTCAGATCGTCTTTGAAATTCACCACAGGCTGGGGCCCGCCACGGTGCTCTGTCTGCTGATCCTCACAGTCACTGGGCTCTGTGTCCGTGTCCGTGCTGCTGCTGTCCAGGGAGCCGTGTGGGCTCTGGAAGCAAACCTCGCAGCAGGGTCGGTGGCAGCCATGAAACATCTCCTCAGAGCTGCTGCTGCTGCTGGAGTCGGAGTCTGGGTAATAGTACAGTGAGCGCAGCGAGGGCTCAGCGGGTCCCCTCGGGGTGCCCTGCCACCGCCGCTGCTCCTGCGGGATGCACGATGAAGCACCCTGGGACTCTGGCCACCCCAGCCACCCCTCTGGCTGAAGGCAGGCCTCCCTTGGCATGGCTGGAGGGGATGGTGCTGGGGGGTGAAGGGGCCCTCTGCCAGCCATCTCCCCTCCCATTCCCAGGGAGTTATGTGCTGACTCTCCATGGCCCCAACTGCCCACCTCCTTCACCCTGCAGCTGGCATGAGGGGATATATGTCCAGGGAAGCGTGTGGAGGCAGGAGGCAACGGGATCCTCCAACGATGCCTTGCCAGGTAGGGGCTGAGGGGTGTGTGGATGCCTGGGTAGCCCTCCTGGCCCACCCGTGTTTCTCCCTGTTTGCCTGAGGTGCCCCGGTTGCCAAGTGGGGGTCCTGCAGATAAGGCTGGGCTGTAGTTTTTGCCATCCAGGCTTAACTCTCGCAAGATTTCCCACAGCTTCTCACTGTTTACATAGCTGACTTTGGGGGACGACTCCCAGGCTACACCAGCTGAGTTGTCCCGGCCTGGCAGCTGCTCCGGAGGCTGCCCCTGCACTGCAGGTGTCCCACACTCCTGGACATCTTTCATGCCACGTTCAATGCTGTCCCCTGTATTAAAAAGCAGCACCTGAGAGCAAACAGGCTCCTGGGTTGCATGTTTCTGGAGGGCCTGAGCATTGCTGCCAAGTGGTGATGTACCCAGCAAGCAGGGGGGCTGCCACCCATCCCTGTCTGGATCCAGGGTGCAGCAGTCCCCCGGTGCATCCCCAGGCTGCCCTGAGCTCCAGGTGCAGGGAGCTGCTGGCAGCGCACGGGGGTCGCAGCCGCTCTCTGCAGACATCAGCCTCATCAGCTTCTCCTTGGCGCTGCTCACTTGCTCCTGCAGGCTTTCGATCACGGCATTTTTCTGTGTCAAACAAACAAGCCTGTCAAGTGTGGGGTGGGCAGGGGGGACAAAACCGCTGCCAATTTAGAAGCAGGCACTGCCAGAAAACAACTCACCCCTTTCTGCATGGCAAGAGCCACACCAGCAGCATGTGTGACCTCAGCCTCCCCTGCAGCCCCCCAGACGTGGGTGTGGGAAGGGGCTCACTGGGCAGGCAGCTCTACAGGCTGGGGTGGTTCTGCCTGTGCAGTGCAGGTGAGGGAGCAGGAGGCTGGGGGCTTTTCTGAAACAGAGCGTCTCCCCTGTAAATTAACCATGTTTGACAAGGCTGTGGGAACCGGGCTCTCTTGCACTCCTCCCTGCATAATTTTTTCAAGCCCTCCAGATAATGCCTAAATTTTGGTGCTTTGGAGTGTGACAAAACAAAGCAGTTCTTCCCCTCAGGAAGGAAGGGGCTGGTGAGGACAGTGTGGACAGGGGTATAAAGAAGGGCTTCCCACCCTGCAAAGCCTTCAGCCCACAAAAGGGAAGGGGAGAAGCTGGAGGAGGGGGGCTGGCAGAGCCCTGTACCTCGGTGAGCAGCCGCTTCATGGAGTTTTTCTCCCCTATGAGCTGGTAGAGCTGCTCCTCGCTGTACACCGAGCGGCAGCTCCTGCTTGGGCTAGTGAAATATTTTGCCATGTGGCTCGTGGTTTGGTTTTCTTCTTCTAAAGCTTTCCACTGCTTGAGCTGGGGAGTAGAAGAGGGTGTTATCCACAGAGCCCCAGCCGACACAGCGGGAGGCAGCACAGCTCAAGCGCGAAGGAGACAAAGGGATGGAGAGGGGGAGACAAAGGCAGGGTGTGACGGGGAGCAGAGACAGGCAGCAAGAGATGGCTGGGCGAGGGGCTGCAGTGTCACTTGGAGCCTCCCACCCATCTGAGCCCTACCCTGTTCCTAGCTCCAGCTTTTAATGCAGAGAGGGTCAGTGCCTGGCTGCACTGAGACTGCTGAGCACACTGTAAAAGCCCCCTCCCTCTTCTCCCCACTCCCTGACTCCATGACAGACAAAGACAGTGTCACGCATGCCCCCTTATCCCCGAATCACTGGTGACAAGCTGAAAAGGAGCAATGTTTAGTATCTGTTTTTTCATCTAGTATTTCCCTGGAAGACTTGTGCAGCCCAGCTCCAGCTGTTTATTGATCTCAGATGAGCCACTGAAAAGCAAGCCCATTAGGAAAAACAAGGTAATGAATTAAAAGATCCAAGTTAAATAAAATGTTCAAGGGCCTCAAGCTCCCACAGAAAAATGGTACAGGCAGAGTGCAAGTACAGCTCATCAGCTTCTCCACCCTCAGTACAGAAGACCTGGAGCTTGGCAGAGCATCACTAGCAGGCTTGGTGCTCACCAGAGGGGATTTGGATCCTTGCTCCCAAAGGCTGCTCATCTAAGGGGTTGGGGCTCTGCAGTTACACTGCCTCAATTGAGGCAGGAGGGGACCTCTGGAATTCATCCCAACTGCCCTGCTCAAGCAGTGTCAGATAGAGCAGTCTGCTCACAACCGTGTCTAACTGGGCCTTGAGTATCTCCAAGGATGGAGACTCCACAACCTCTCTGGGCATTCTGCTCCAGTGCTTTACAACTTTCACAGAAAAAACTCCAGCCTTTTCCTTATGTTTAAATAGAATTTCCTGTGTTTCAGTTTGTGCCCATTGTCCCCTGTCCTGTCAGTGGATACCACTGAGAAGAGCCTCGCTCCCCTTCCCTATTCCACCCCCATCGATATTTATATACATTGCTGAGATCCCCTGAGCCCTCCCTTGCACAGATGTGCTCCTTCATCAGCTTCACCTCTTCCTCCCTTTCTCTCCTCATGTCCTTGAGCCCAAACATCCCTCCAAACATTCAACTGAGTAAATAACTGTTTCCTCTCCCTCTAACAATGGGAGCATTATTCCCACTAACGTGGTGGCCAGGCACACCAGGCTGCTCCTGGAGGACACAGGAAGCAGAAGTGCCTCACCTCACCACAAAAGGCTTCCTTTAAACACCTCCGCCTCTTCCTCCTCCTCGCTTGTGGCAAAACCCAGCTTCCTTCTCCAAAAGTGCAGAGGAGGACAGCCTCCCCTGGGGACTACCAGCAGCAAAGAAGTCTCCTCTGAGAGTGGCTGGGCCATCTGGATGGCCTGTGCCCAGCTCCATCCCTGCCAGGGGCAGAAGCTCATGGTGGGAGTGTGCATGTGAGGTTTGAGGACAACTGCACCAAGGACAGATCCCACCACCCGCATGGAGCAGGAGGAGGGGGCCAGTGGCTGCCTCGCCTCATGTGTGCTGTCTGCATGACTGTCACCTGTGGCACGTTCCTGCAGGAGGGTTTCTGAGCAGCAGTGCTGCACTCCTTGGAGACTTTCCAGGACATAAAAGCAACAAGGGACAAGAAAGCTGGAGATGGATTTTTTACAAGGACACAGTGCTAGGACAAGGGAGAATGGCTTTAAACTGAAAGAGGGTAGGTTTAGATTAGATATAAGGAAGAAATTCTTCACTATGAGAGTGGTGAGACACTGGAACAGGCTTGCCCAGGGAAGTTGTGGATGGCTCAGTCCCTGGAAATATTTATGGTCAGGCTGGATGGCACTTCAAGCAACCTGGTCTAGTAGAAGCTTCCCTGCCCACAGCAGGGCTGTTGGAACTAGACGATCTTTAGGTCCCTTCCAATACAAACAATTCTGTGATTCTTTGAGACTCATGAAACTTGCTTGGGGAAGCAGAACCACCGGGGTGGGGTGGGGTGGGGCTTGGAGAATGAGCTGTACAGGTGAGTCCAAACATTTGGGGGAAAAAGCAGGAAAGAGAGTGCATTGACCCACACAGCTGATGTTGCTAAACTCCGAAAAGGTGCCCATTTCCAGCCAAGTGACAGGACAGAGGTGGCAGCATACCTGTGGGACAAAGATGAAGCAGTTGATTGTGGTCGTACACACAAAGATGCCTCCGGAAGTAAAACCAAACAACAAATTATGCCAAGTACGGAAGAAACGGTGAACTAAGCAGATGGTGCCAGCAGCCAGGAAAACAAGGTTGACCCCAACGATGAGTGTCAAGGACTGGTTGACTGGTGAGGAGCTGACGTTGTCGGTCAGACCGGCCAAGTAGGTCCCATATAGCAGGAGGATACTCTGGAAGCAGAAAAAAGAGGTTTCCAGAGAGTGGAAAATTACAGCCTGATGGTGTCAACCCCCACCTCACACCAAGCCTGGTGAGCTCAGATACACTCAGCACAATCCTAATTAATGCTCTTTGATCTATAATGCAGACCTGGAGTGCGCGGTGGTGACGCCGCGGCAAACGCCTGGCAAGCTGCTGCAGGCCAGGAGAGGGGCTGGGGACACAGGGCAGGAGGGAAGGTGCTGGTGGGCACGGGGGGTCCCAACCAACAGGCATGAAGAGCCAAGAGTCAGCTCAGCAGGTGCTGCCACAGAGCAGGGCACGTCTGGGAGAAATTGTGAAAACCACCCCTTGGGCAGCCTGGAGCAGGAGAAGCAAAGGCAGACAGGAGGCAGAGGTCTCTGCAGGGCTGCTGCAGTGGGTGCCATCAAGGAGCAACACACACCTCTGAAGGAGCAGGAAGGATATGAAGGATATCCAGAAGAAATTCAAAGAAGACAGCAAGGAGAAATGGAGGTTTAGACTGGAGGGAAGAGGATGTACTTGGTGCCTCTTTAAATAGCAATAATCCAGGAAACTACCAGGTGCAATTCTTCTCCCTTCCCTTTGCTGTTTCCTGACTCCAGCAGCAGGGAAAGGCACTACAGAAGTGCTCTGTACACAGAGGCTCTCCCTCCCCCCAAGCAGACCAGTTGTTTCAGAGCAGGCTGTCTCACCACCCTGCTCCTCAAGGGTCTCATGCATGCATTTTTCCAGTGTGCTCAGGATAAAACTGCCCAGCAGGATGAGCCTCTCCTTCCCTAGGTGACACTAGCAGGAAACACCAAGTATTTTTTGTCTGCCTCCATAGTGCAGAGCATGGTCTGCCTTCAGGATCATTTGGAAACACCATCTAACAAAGTCCCATCTCCTCCAAGGACCTGGAATACAGGGAATACGACCTACATTATTCCTGTGCTACCCAGTAAGTGTCGGCCTTTTATTAAGAGTCATTGTTATTTGGGCATCAAGAACTGCTTTGTGACATGAGATGCAGATGTTTTTTCAACCCTTCTGAACTCCTCTGTGCTGTGGCTGCTTGATGACTGTGATGGCCACTGCCAGGGCTAAGGTCTGGAGGGACACAGGCAAGAGAGGTTCATGTCCAGATTTCTGGTGAGACTCCCAACTTCAGAGCAGCATGAATTCTCAAGGTGGGGTTTTAAGAGTGAAACCTGCCTTGCTGTGAACCAGGCTGGTGCCTGACCCTGCTTTGTAGAATCTGCACTGGACCATAACCTTGTCCACCACAGGGCACCTCCAAACAGCCCAAAGGCAAGCCAACCCCTAATCCCTGAGCAGGAAAAAACCAGCACCAAAGTCCCATTTAAATTCATACAGTCTATCTGGGACACAGACAACATAAACTAGGACTCTCAGTAAGCACAGGAATAAGTGGTTTGTTTGTTTGTTTTGAACTTGAGCAGAGGACTTTGCTCCTAATTCCAGGCATGTCCTTGGCAAGTCATTTCTGTTCATTGCTCTGTGCCAGTAAAACCAGGATAATACACTGTCTTCCCAAAGGGCTGAGCACATAAATGCCGTGGATGCTAAGACGTGCTATGTACGCAGAGAGATAAAGCCTCCTCTCACATTAGTGTAAATCCAGACTAACTCCAGAGAAACCACCAAGGAAGTACTCTGTGACCCCCCGTAAGTAGGAAGGAACAGGGCCAGATTCAATGCAACACTAAAAAAGATTACCTGGAACTGATAATGGGGATGTTTTACTTCCAAAAGGATTTTGTAAGGGCTGCAGGCAAAGACATTACCTGTCTAAACCCTAACACAAACTGCAGACAAAATCAGAGGTGGAGACACAGCACTAAAAGCCCAGGTAATGCCTACATTCCCTAACACCAAAGGACTTTTAAGGACAGTCTAGATTCATGTCTTTGAAATTAAATGTAGAGGAGAGGACTTGGCTGTGTTGTGAGGTCCCTTCTGCTCTTTTTCCTATGATTCTGGGTAGATGGTCAGTATTACATTACAGTGAATCACAAAGGAAGTGCCTGTGCTGCACGCAGAGATGAAGCCATTCCCAAAAAAAGGCTGTGATCTCACAAGCTTCATCAACATCAGCTTTCTGAAATGTGTCCAGCCTCTGCCATACCAGAGACACATGAGACCACAGAAAATTACAGCCATAATTATACCTACATAGTTACATCAGTATAACTAACACTGCTGGAATAAGAGTGGCCGTGTGCAGAGATTCACCAGTGAAAGTGCACCTCAGAGGTGTAATTAAGCTGATAAGCATCCTGTAAAGGTGGGGACCAAGCACTTGTCATCAGCACCTCTTTGGTTTGAAGTCACAGGACTCAGAGGCTGAGCCACCTGGTGCGCCTTTGCAGTGGTCATTCACTGGAGTCTTTAGGGAAGGAGTGTGACACAAAAACAGCAAGATGTGGGTTTCAAGGAGTGAGATGGATGAAGCTCAGGGGGTTGCCAGGAGAGAACTAGAGAGAATGTATGTGCACAGTGTACATAAAGGAGGCAGGCAAAAAGCAGCTAGCAGGGCTTTCACCCTTCCCAAGACGGGAAGGACTGGAAATGGGGGGGCTTACGAGATGAACAGGAGTAGCTGGGATCTGCAGTAGGCATGTAGCTTGGGCAGGCAGTGAAATGACAAGTGCTGCTAAACAGTTTAGGCTGAAAGACAGGGAGGAAGTGAGATACAATGCAAGAGTCAGTCAAGAGGCTACATACCTTAAACCCTAAAATGAGAACGAGCCAAAGATCGGAATAGAGCGATGCGCAGGACTGCACCCGGCTCACGGAGCACGTCATGCCTTTCTCTGTCGCCTACAAGGCAAGGGAAAGGCAGAAGTGAAGGCTGCAGCCTGGCACAGACTGACGGGAAGATGCATTTAAGCTGGTCTCCTCTGTAAATTTCTGAAAGGAGAGGTCAAGGCTGGTGCTAGAGGGGCAGAGGGTTCAAGCAAAAAGATTTTGGCCTTCTGCTGCCAGCAGGGCTGGTTAAACATTTCTCTAAAGCATCTGCAGATGCCTTGGAGCTCTCCTGTGTCATGCAGGTGATCCGCACATACCTGGAAATTTTGCAGTGGACCCTCACCTCTGTAATAGACCAGACATAAACCAAATTCAGAGTGCCCAGAAGGTTTTCTGCCTAGTTTTCCTTTCTGTTGTTTTTCAAAGACCACCTCCAAATGCCTGGCCACCCACCAGCTTTGTCCGCAGAGTTCAGGACGCAGCAAACCCTGCACCGCCCCTCCTCAGCCTTTTACCCGCAGTGAGACGCTGAGGCTTCGGAAGCACTGCACTGGGTCAGAGAACACCCATGTCAAGAGCAAGACAGCGTCTGCCAGCACCAACGCTGCCACCATTGCCAGCAACTGCAGGTCTTTGATAATCTGCAAACACACAAGAAAGTAAAGGTTACTGTGGGGAACAAATGGACACCAATTACCTCTATCCCTTTGGGTCCCTTCCTATTGTTTCTTTCAAGTGACATGTCCATCCTACTACTTCCCCCAGAGAGGTGCCCAGCACCTACATTTGAGTTGGCCACAGGATCTCTGTGTTCAACTCCCAAATTCTTGGAGACCTAATCAGGCTTGGGGCCAGATAT
Source organism: Corvus brachyrhynchos (assembly GCF_000691975.1). Lineage (NCBI taxonomy): Eukaryota > Metazoa > Chordata > Aves > Passeriformes > Corvidae > Corvus > Corvus brachyrhynchos. The sequence goes on along the minus strand of NW_008237619.1, from coordinate 7,113,606 downwards.
AAACCCTGCCTGATGGTGTGGGTAGCAGGTAAATGCTATGACAGAAAACAGTTTTTCCAAAACAAGGCTATCATCCCTTATGCCCACATCACCAGAAGAGACAAAAAGGGTGGAGAAAAAGACCTGGTAGGATTATCATTTTGCAAGTTAAACACAGATCCCAGCGTGGAACAGGAGTCCTTGCTGGTACCCAGTTCTGCTGCAAACCCTCTTGTCCCATCTTTCACCTGAGACCTTTTCACTGCTGGAAAGTGACCACTGAAAGTTGTAAGTGCACTGTTACGTGCTCGAATTTCCCATTTCCCTCCCAGCTGCTGAATCCCCTTCCTTAAGTGCTGCAGAGGAGTACCCAGCGCTCCCTTCCTGCCTTCAAGAGGAGATCAAATGCATCTGGGGACGGCCCTACATCAGATGCTTTTGAGGACACCTGGTTTATTTTCATCCCACAAAAACAATCAGCCCAGACCTGAACACAAACACTGGTGTGTAGCGTAATGAAGGCATGTGGCCAATGTAAAATGAGAACACTGCTCAGTGATGGGGCTGGGACTCACTGGGGAACCCACTTGCCTGTAGAGTGGAAAAGCTCCTGCCTCATTGTGCAGGAATAAATGAGGGGCCCATGCCCAGACAGGTGTGAAACTAGAGCTGTCATTGTGGTATCCGTCCCTGTCGTGGACCAGTTTTATCTGTATCCCGCACTGGTTTGGGACTTGCTGGTGTTTGCCCTCCTTGGAAAGTTTGCCATTGTCCCTTCCCGCCCCGGGTGCTGCGTACTCACCACCCGCTTGTCCGGCACCCTCTGGGTGAACACCTTGTAGAGCCGCCAGCTTTTCCCCAGGACAGGACCAAACACCAGGGAGGTCCCCACGCACAGCAGGCAGAGCCTCACCTGCCAGGGGTGAGAGCAGGGGGGCTGAAAGGGGCTGGCAGGGACACCTCCCACCCTCCCACCCTGGGATGCAATGAGGATGGGTGGGGACATGTCTACAGTCTTCTGACTTGTGGAGGGTGGTATCAGATATCAGGAAGCTGACCACAGGGTGAAATAAATTCAAAGGCACGGATTTTTCTTGTAGGCATGCCTGCTGCCTAACTTTTCCTCCCCATCCCTAGAGACTCTCACTGGAGGAGCAGGCAGGGAGAGACAGACAGCTAGTGAGCAGCAGGGGCACAGAAGGTCCCAGCACCAATAAATCCCTTGCTGGCACCTCTGTTAATTACCCTCAGCCCACCGGCTGAGCAGGATGCAGGGTGTGCTCTGTCCCATGTCCCACTCCCCCACATGGGTGCACACCCACTCAGTCTGGCAGGGTGGCTGCCTCAGGTCAGAACATGGGGGTTCATCACACAGGTGAGTGTTTTGATGAAGATTTGCTCTGCAGCCAAAAAACTCACCCACAGCCTCAAAGCACCTTGTGCTGTGTCGGGCAGTGGTGGCTGTGTGGGGGATCTCATCTCCCTTTGGGCTCCCCTCTCCCTGCTGCACTTTTACAAGCCCAGCAGCCTGCCTGCCTGCGGGACCTCTCCCCGGGGACCTGCCTCGAATCCCTTCCTCGGTGCAGATGTGGTTTGCAGAACAGTGAAGGCCATTCAGACGGAAAGCGTCTGGTTGCCTTTTGCATATGCGAAAGCCACAGCCCAGCTGAGCAGCGAGGTGGTGACAGGCTGGGCTGGGACGGAGCCTGTACAGGTGACACTGGCTGGGAGAGAGCACGTACAAACAGGCCTGGACACGCGTCAAGGTGCCCATCCCAGCAAAACCCCCGCTCACCTGAATAAGCTTTTCCATTGAGTCTCCAGACGGCAGGCTCTGCTCTGGAATCCCAAAGAGGTAAGCACTTGTGTAAGTCAGGCCACTGCCCAGCAGGGTCACAATGTTGAGATTGGGGCTGGACATCTTCACAATCCTCCAGGAAACAAAGCAGGGAAGATGCTGACAGTTACTGAGTGTTATGACCTGGCAGCACAGGGGCGAGGTCCCCTTACAGGGATAATGTTGGTCATAAGGGATGCTGACACACTGTCCACCCCCAGCCTGAGCTGTTCACCACTGCTCCAAAAGTTCAGCCATTGCTCCGTGGCCCCATCCTCTCCCCTTTCTTGCTGGAGTGCTTCACAATCCTTAAAGTATTCATTTAGCCCTATGGCAACACTTCTGCTGCAGAGGGGCAGAAGTGGAAAACCACACCAATGAAGCCCAGGGTGATTGTCCCCAGCAGTAAGCTTTGGGTGCAAGAACTATGTATGTCCCCAGGAACAGGCCGTTCCCACTGCTCCTTCCTCTGAGGAGATACCTCCACACTCAGCACAGTCTCAACTTCAGGAAGCTGCCAGCAACGTTCAGGTTACAGTGTCCCCTCTGTAATTTCACCCCATCACTCATAATCCTGTAACTGTATTCAGGGAGGGGAGAATCAACCCACTGATCTCTCATGACCTGTCACCTTTTCCCAGCAAGCCCACTGAGTGAAAGCTGTACCTCCTGCCATCCCCCCCAATAGCTCTGCCCCTTCCATCTGCTACCAGGTCATTACTTTTCTCTCTCCTTGAGCTCCTTCCTGGCTTGCTGTCTTGCAGTCTCTAAGCCTGGGGTTCAACCTGTCTCTTCCCCTCCCTGCCTTCCTCACCACGTCTCAGCCCTTGGAGAAAGGTATTCACCAGCTCATGGTCTCAGCTGCAGCTGAGAAAGGTCTCCTCTGCCCTCCCAGATTCAGGAGGCAGACCAGTATTTATTTACTGCAGAGCAAATAAATAACGCACACTCAGTACAGCCCATTCTGAGAACATCAGCTCAGGTGGCCACTGAACTCAACACCAGTCAGTAAATGAGGTGCTTCAGACTGGGATGCAGGTCATGCACTGCAGCAGGCACAGGGCTCTCAACACAAACCCTTATGGGCAGGACTCTCCCGACTGCACAGTGGCTGTCAGGAGCATTAAATTCCTTTAAGCAACCAGAGAACTCAAACAACATCAGTCCAGGCTGCACTCAGATGTATGCCTCTGTGCAAAACAATGGCACATGGAGAGCAAAGGTAAAGCCTGGCAGAGGGATGTATCCCTGGGGCAGGAAGCAGTTGAGATACCAAGGGACCAATGAAGCTGAGGAGAAGGTGGCAAAGAGGCAGCCGAGACCCAGAATTGCTGAGGAAGGCCCAGCACTGGCTGAGACAGATTGAGCTATGAGGAATTGCTGAACCTTCTGCTGGATTTATGCTGCCTTCAGGGGAGCAAGACTTTTTATCTACTTTGTGCAGACTGATCAGCACCAAAAAAAGTTTGTACTTCACCAGCTTCTCTCACCAATGGAGATCATGTTCCCCACCAATATGAGCAACCACCAAGATCAAAAAGGGTTATCAATATCTTCAAAGTATGAGTGGCCCAACAGCAGAAGGACATGGTGCACTGTGGGGAGTATGATGACTTTGCTATGGAGCTGTGCTGCTCAGAGCGATGCTCTCAAGCATGTGGAACAGCAAAGGAAATGAGCTCTCTTTTTGCCCACTCCTGTTGATGGTTTTATGGAGTAGCACTTCCAGGATGAGACCATGCATCACTGTCTGTGTCACACCAGAGGGCACCCATAGAGTCAGAGAATCATTAAGGTTGGAAAAGACCTCCAAGACCATCATGTGCAACCTTTGACCAAACACCACCATGGGAACCAAACCACAGCACTAAGTGCCACATCCTGTTTTGAACACTTCCAGAGATGGCTACTCCACCACTTCCCTGGGCAGCCTGTTCCAGTGCTTGACAACACTTTCAGTGAAAAAATTATTCCTGGTGTCCAACCTGAACCTCCCCTGATGCATTTCCTGAAGCTATTTCCTCTCATCCTGTCTACAGCTCCCTGCCTTGGGGAGGAAAGGAGCAGTCCAAACAGGACTGTCTCCACCAGTGATCAAAACTTTGTGTGATGGAGAAAGCTGCAACACCCCTGGCATTACCCTTGTTTGCCCCGTGCTGCTCCTTCAGGCTTGTACCCTCCTGATCCTTAGCTGGTCATCAGCTCAGAGCCTGCTCCTGAAGGAGCCTGACTCTGCTACTCCAGCTCAGCGGAATCTCCCAGAAGAGGGATGCCCTTACCTGTTTTTCCTGAAGCGAATTGTGAAGATGAGAAAGAAGAGTGCTAGCAGGACTCCTCCAGTCAGGAATGTCCACACAACTCCCAGGAGACCAGCAGAGAAGGATGGGGAGCTCTTCACACTGCGGTCAAAAGATGTCTGCGGGAGGCAAGAGGGATAAGGGAGAAAAGGACATTGCTGGGGCTCTCAACAAAGAAGGTCCCTACTCCAGCATGATCACTCCCATAGTTATCCTGCTCAGCTGGAAACCACAGCTCCTGGTAAGAAGACACTCCAGCACCAGACCAAGTCCTGCAGGTAGGGCCACTGAGATGTGTGTGGCCAGGACATGTGCTCTGTCCCTTGCTGAGTGCTCAGGAGGACACAGCAGTCCAGGACCCTCTTCTTATGGCCAACTAGCCAAATCCACAATGACGCTGTACAAGCGATTCATAAACCTCAGGCAGCCCTGGCTCTGGGACACAGGAACATGGGCAATGGTTCCCCACTGTCTTGTGGAAAGAAACCTTTGGAGAAAGGTTTTTTTCTCCCTTGGTCCCCCAGTTGGCATCATGCTTCTTTAGATGCTTCTTGGCTCCCACCCTTACCCCTCCCTGCAGCAGACAAGTGACCAGCTGGCGGACGTGACTGGGAGCCAGCAGCAGAGCTGCCAGTCGGGGCAGGAGCACAGCAAAGGGAGTGTGACAGCGTTTTTCAGAGGCAGTGACACACCGAGCTGGGCTCCACCCATCTCCCAGCTGGAAACTAACTTGGTCCCAGGCACACATCAGCTGAGAACCGGCTTTTGAGGGACACTCCCAAAGTGGGTATGATGGAGGCACCTCTCTCCTTGCACACAAGCCACCTTATGGGTTTAAATCTCCATTTAAAAATATTCTCTGCTATCTCCTTATTAACATAAAATGGATAAAACGATCCTATGTGAAACAAGAAACCTACTTCCACTGCTGATCTAAAATGCTCCAGCGTTTTTAACAGGGTGTGCATGTGTGGGTTACTGACTTTTTTTTTTCCTTAAAAAAAGCATCACTTTTATTAAAGTGCTGGCACATCCCCTTTAAGGGGGAGGGAGGAGAATGGGGTTTGAGCTGGGATCACACACCTCCTCACTAACTTCTCTGGTGCTGAGTCCTTTCTCAGGTATTTCTGTATCCAATTTCTATTGCAGAAAACTACTTTTCCTGACAGTTGACACGGCCCCAAACTTCCAATTTTTACTTCAAGGTCTGAGCTGTTTCTGCTTCCAACCTTGCTAGAAATAAATCTTCAGGCAGAAGAAAGGCATTTGTTTAGAGTCAATGCCTCATCTCCCTCTTCCCCAGCCAGGCTTCATCTCCTCTGGGCGAACAAGAACAATGCACAGATTGGAGAATTAAAGCCAACATGTAATTCTTGAAACAAAAGCGTGTCACTGCCACACGAGCATGGCTGATCCACAGGCTCCTGGCAGCTCACGTGCTGGTGCCAGGACACAGGGCAACTGGGAAAGGCAACCCCCTGCCTGGGAGAGACATCCAGCTGAGAGCTGCTGCTGCTGGGATACAGCTGCATGCACATCTCAGCCTCGCTTTGCAGCAGCATGGAAGGATCCCTGGGGGATACTCATCTGCCTCCTGCAAACTGCTTCCCACCTCCTCTTCCCTCTTGCTATTCCCTGGGGACTCTTTTGCTTCTCTGGGAAATGAAGAGTATACCAGATGGTGGAGATGGTCAGTCAGGTCAGTCCCCCACTTACACCAGGACTCTCTGTAGAAACCCCATCATTCAGCACAGATCAGGCCCACCCTCCCCCTGACTGGAGCTGACAGGGCTGGTACAAGGCTGTAATGCCATTCTATTTCTGTGTCCTGCCTGCTCGGGCCCAAGGGTAACACCTGGTTTTTGCCAGTGAGGTGAGCAGGGCAAACTCAGCGTTCTGGGGCTTCTGCACTTCTCTCCCAGATGCATCCACCAACAAAAGCTTTTCACCTCTGGCTGCTGTCAAAAGTGTTACTGCACCCTATTCCCAGCAACCACCCAGGGATCAGAAACACCCCTATGATCTCCACTTTTCCTTTCCCACACACCCTCCCACCTGACTGCTGTTTCCTTGGATGTTGATGCTACTTGAAGTTGATGGAGAGCTTTGCTGGCTGCTGAGCAGAGTAAATCCTGGTCCTGGCAGGGGGAATATTAATTGTAAGCCAGCTGCCAGAGCCAGAGGAGCCAAGCAGCTTACAGTCTTTTAATTAAAGGCCCATGGTCATGCAGGACGTGATGGAGAGCAGAGTGGGCCAAGCCTTGCCGCTCCATCCAGCAGCCTCACGTGGTGCCAGCTGCAACTGAGTGCATCCCAGTGTCATTTCTACTGGCTTACTAGTGGAGGGGGGGAGGTCCCATTTATTATAGATGATGACTTTTAATTAAATCCTGCTCTCTTCATATTTGAAAAGCACTTTGAAGTTAAAGGGGACAGGAAAGGTCATGGGCAGATGGAGCGATCTCAGGTCAATCCTAAGCAGCTGGCCGACACATGGGAGGGCTGCTTGACATGACTTGGTTGTTGTGGATGCTGTCTCACCTTCTGGATAACTGCTGGGTGTCACCTAGACTGGGCTTTTCTTGGAGGCCAACCAGGAGGTGACATGCAGCAGGACTGGGATTACTTGGCAGCTGCAACCCCCTCTTCATCCCTCCCCCAAATCTACTTCTGCAGAGCAAACCTCAAGCCCCAGAGTGCTCCCCTGCATCCATACATCCTGCTGCATCCATACATACCACTGTCACAGTGCAGAGCTCCTGCAGCGCCCGCTGCTGCTGCTCCTGGCTGCCAAAATGGGAGCTGCCATCACAGAGCTCAGAGCAGTTGAATCCCAGCTCCATAGCACATCCTCAGCCGTCATCCAGCCGCACCTTTGCCCTGCTGGAAGGATGAGAGTTGGCTTTCTCCAGGGGGAAGAAACTTTTGGCACACCCCATATCCCCCCCATCAGTGGGCGCAGGGAAGGGTCCAGCAGCCCGGGGCTGAGCTTACCAAAACTGATGTGATGCACATCCAGGGTCAGGACAGGGAGCGACCCCTCCCAATGTCCCTCGGGGTGTCCTCTGCAGCAGGAGACTCAACTCGGGACCTGGGCTCCCATGGAGCACGGTGGCATCCCCAGCACTGCTACGCCACCCTGCAAAACAACCCGTGTGGAGGGTCACAGTGGTCCCAGCCCCTGTATCCCAGCTGGGAGCTGAAATGAGGTGCTGTGCTGGTCCAAGAAAGAGCATGGCACCCTGAACCCGCTGCAGCTTTCCTTTGCCAATGCATTTTCCTGTGCTGGAGCAATTTCAGGGTCATTTTGCAAGTACCCTCCTTGCACTGGCAGCAACTGCTGGTTTCATGGAACGTCCCCTTCTTCCAGCAAAGGACCAGCGAGTGAAGACAACAACAAACAGCAACAAGTGTTGCCATCGCTTAACAGGACCTACACCCAGGCCTGGGTGAGCTGAGGGGAAGGTGCTTGAGCCCAGTGTTTTGGCTGACTTGGCCCGAGGTGCAGCCTGGCTACCTGAAGAGCTGGCTGTTTATTAAGGACATTTAGAAGCCTGACACCTCCGTGCTCCCCCTCCCTCCCAGTGCTCCGGCTGCCAGGTATTGTCCCCGCCTGCTCCTGCTCCCTTTGCACCACCTTTCCTCTGCTCCCCCTTTCATTTCTCTTTTTGGTGTGGATTTTAATAGGCCTCATTACCATTTTAGACATGAGGTCATACTTATCCTCAAGCATCCTTACTCAATTACCATTGTCACCAGGTTTAATTAGCTTCCAGCACACGACCATAAGCAAGTCTCCCATCGTCGTTAGCAGCTGAGGAAGTGCAACAGCTCGCTCCCTATTTGCTCCTAACAACAGGTGGGAGGGAAAAATTATCCCTATCATGCTCCTCGGGGCTGCTCCCTGGTGGAGCATCCCCTGCACCTGGCTGGTGCTCCATCCTTCCCTGTCGCTGCTCCTGACAATTTGATGCCCTCACCTTACAAGTCCTTTCTTTGGAAAAACTCCTGTCATTATGTGAGCAAAGAAAGAGTAAATTAAAAAGAAGCACGGTCACCAGGACCTGGTCTGAAACTCGATGTTTGTCACAGGGCGTAATCGGGATTCAAATCCCAGAAGAGCTACAGGTGGTGTTCTCAGCTCGAGTGTAGACTGATTTTTCAGCTTTAGAGAAATTGCTTACAAGTCCCAGCCCAAGGACATCAAGGTCAGTGGGCTACTTGTCCAAAATTAGCAGACCCACGTCTGAAGCAATAACCCCAGCTCTCCTGCTGGCAGAAGCCTTCATGTACTGTGGGTCCGGGCACCGTCCTGCCCCTGCCAGAACTTTTCCCAGAGTGAGATCAGCTCACTGTGTCCTGCAACCACAGTATCACACATCAGCCAGACTGAAGATTTTACACACACGGTGTGTAAAGAGGTGTTTTTCAAGAGTGCTGAAGCCACCCAGGCCCATCAAGTCTCCCTCCCTCCAGCTTGTAGCAAACTGTGGTGGTGTTTCCCCCCTCCAGCAGGATCATCTTCTGGGGGTTTTCATGCCCTCAATAGCTCAGGGTGAGTGATGGGAAAAGAGGCATGGCTGCAGGAGATATCCAGCTGCTGCAGTGAATGCCAGGATTGCTACAATGCTGGAAGCGCAGTGGAGAGTAGGAGATAGGCTCCAGCTGAAGAGTTCAAAGAGACCAATGGACAATGTGGAGGGGCTGGAGGGGGAGAGGGGATGGAGGTAGGAGAGGGGCACTGAACCTTAGATGCTGAGAAGACCTGAAAGTGAGCACTGCCCAGCCTCCATGGGGCTCAGCTCCTCCCCATGCCCCCAGGTGGGTTTAAAGACAAAAACCCCTATAATTCCTTGTAACCTTCTGCCATGTCAGAGGGGGAACACACCTGGCAGGTGCACCACTACCAAGGCTGGCATGAGGCCAGCAGGCACAGCCTTCCCATGGCTCACAAATGGAGATGTCACCACAAGGAGCATCAGCTCAGCCCTCATCCACCCAAGAGGCTACCCCTCAGAGGAAGGCAGAAGGTGGGTCTCCCCAACCCCCACCCTGGCATTCTGCAAACGGCTCCCACACAATGTTGATAACAAGCCACAGCCAATTAGCATTCATTAGTATGCAACAAAGCAAGCACCAGTGCAGTTGTCGCTGAAAGGCAACAGGCATTTCCAGCCCAGCTCCTGCCTCTTGTGAGAGCTGGCAGGGATGCTTCTCTATGGCCTAGGGAGGATCCAGGGGGGATCAGCACTTTGGTGGGGGTCACTGACCCTCAGGGTGAGTTGGGCAATGGTTGTGGGGACAGACAACAACAGGTAACACCCCAATCCTTAAAATGTGAGGGTCTGTTGAGAGCAGAGACTTGTGGGGTTTGGTTTTTCGGGGTTTTTTTAAGACCGAAATGCCAACCACTTCCAGTGGATCACTTCCAGAGCAGAATCACAGAACGGCTTGGATTGGAAGGAACCTGACACCTCTGCTTGCCTTGCTCTCCCCTTGCTGCCCTCAGTCTCTATGGCCTTGCACCTTCTGGCTGCCTGGGACATGGTGGAGAGTATTTGGCCACAGAGGCCAAATACATCCATCAGCTTGCACGTGGACATGATCCAAAAAGCCACATGTTGATAGGAAACAAGTGACTAGACCACATGAAAAATATTAGCACCATCATCTTCTAAGATAAAAGGGAAGCACTGACTGCTAAAACCAGTATTTGGATAAAAGCAATTTGTGGCCACCTCAATGGTTGATCTCCAGGCCTGGAAAACCTGTTTCTTTAGATCTGTCAAGACCCAGGAATACTTACCCTAAAACCATTTAGGTTGGAAAAGAGCTCTAAGATCATCGAGTCCAACAATTAACCCAGCACTTGCAACCCCTCCACTAAATCATGTCCTTAAGCACCACATCTACACGTTTGTTGAACACTTCCAGGGATAGATACAGAATCATAGAATACTAAGGTTGGAAAACACCTCCAAGATCACTGAGTCCAATATCTAACAGTGCTGAGAAACTGTAGACTAACTGATAAATAGCCCTCTAAATAGATGCAGTTGACATCATCTAAATGCATCTTGATTCTCTCAAAGTTTCTTCTTCCCTTCAAAACCTTTCTTTTGAAAAAACCAGGAAAAAACCCTTTAAAGAAGCTGAAAAATTGGCACAGCATGTATAGACACAGAGCGGGCAGAATGAACTTTTCACCCCAACAGGTTCATTTTGATGTAGTGTTGAAAGACAGGCTTCTTCCCAAAGGTGACAGCACTACTTGGGGAATCAAAAGTGGAAAACTGAAGATGTCAAATCACAGACAGCAGAACAGCTGCATTCAGAAATGTGCCAGTCTTCATGAGCTCTGCAATCCTGTCCGGTCATACCAGCCCAGACAGAGAAATGGTACATGTACCCGTCTGCAAGGAGCACATCTGGAGAAACATCTGCTAAGAACTTTTGGGAAAGTGGCTGTGTGGCCAGAGGCAGAGGAGAACAGCTGGGGAGAAGGAGCAATCTGCAAAGGGCAGAGACATTGCTGCTGTTTCAGGAAAGGAGCAGGAGACCTCGGCTCAGCCACGATGGGCTGTGCTGCTACTGCCACTCCTGGTGGGAGGTGGAGGTCTGCTGGTGAGGAGCAGGCTCGGCTGACAGGACACGGGGCTGCACACTGACAGCGGAAAATCATCCGGATAACTGTTCTGGCAACGTGAACACCACGGGATGGGGTTGTGCAATTCAGAAATCTGGCACTTCCGAGACAGGCTCCTGCTTTTTCCTTCTGCTCTTCTTGTCCAACAAGATCCCTTCTTGTTTGGCCTGAGAAACCTGCAATATTGCCATCCCCAAGGTGATCAAAAAAAGTCACAGACTTACTGCAATACCCCCCGCGATGAAGCTACTTAAAAACTGTGAGTTAAAACACACAGCATATCTGAAGATTATTTTAAATTTATATTTAAAACTTCAGCACCTACATTCTCATGCTTTCCCCTGCAAACACAAAAGGAAAAAGAAAGAAAACAAAGAAACCCTACCTATCACATCATCCTAAAACCTGGGTTACAAAGGCTCAATCCCCAGGAACACTGGGGAGCTACAAAATTGTCACCCTTCTTCTCAGGGACTGTCCTGTGCTTGTGCTTCATTCTGGTCTTGTCCCTGGGATTTCCAGAACCACTTCCAGGCCCCTCAGATATCTTCATACCTCACAGATAGACAGAAAGCTCAGTGCACAGGCACATGATGGAGCACATCACAGAGCCCAAATGGGCTCATCTTCCCACCCAGGCAGTGTCCCTGCCTATGCTCCCACTCGGTGATTCCCATCCAGGGTATGGAGGACTACCACCAGGAGCTGCAGGACCTGCTGCACACAAAGGAGGGAGATGCAGGACAAGGTGCCTCTGTCTCTGGATGCATGGGGAGCTCACCGTGTGACTCTCAAACCTGAAATTTTGTGTTGACTGAAGCTAAGTGTGATTTTCAAGCCTCCTACCATTTTGGAAAGCATGTCCCAAGACCACATAGGAAATAACTTCTGAATGTTGATCTCGCTGCACATCTGTCCGCTGTAGCTGCCTCAGCTTGGGAGGATGGCATGAGGCTGGCACATTTAGCTCTGCCTCTAGACTTTTTAACTTTATAAATGCAGGTTAAATACCCACATGGCTTTTTTCAGTTCTGTAGTTTACATTTTGAATGAAGGAAACCTCCATTAAAAAAAAATCATTGGTTTTTTTGATCCACCACACAGTCCTGCGAGGAGCTGACTCACACTTCTCCAACTAAGGAGGTGATAAGGCTTTTAACTCTCTAACCATAATTGCTGTGCAATGATAGGCATGTGAGAAACAGAGACAGACTAGATTGGAGATGCTCAAAGGAAGAGAAATTAGGTGGGAATACCAAGAGGCATAGGGAGCAGGCTGCAGATGAGGCCAATTTGACCAGAGCTGATGGGGAGCTAAACCAAATCCCTGGAGCTGCCCAGGAGCGACTTTGTGCCACTCAGAGACCTGAGCCCTCCCTCGTGTCCAGCTGTAGCAGCTGCTGAGCAGCACATGGATGAAATGAGCATAAACCTCCTTCTACCTCCCCGAAGTGGCTGGAAGTCCAGGGGTTGGGACCCCACCATCCTTCATGCTGGTGGAAGCTCACCTTCCTGCAGTCAGTGAGCGAGGCAGTGGGATCTCTGCTGCAAGACAGCAGCCTCACCACTTGGGGCCAAGGAGGGCACAGCTGCCTTCCGCAGAAACAGGCAGGGGACACGCCCCAAGCACCGCTCTGAGAAGGAGCGGTGCTGCTCTCCCATGCCCTCCCCGTGCCCAAGCCTCTGCCTGCAGCTGGGTGCTGGGGTGCTGCATGGACAGTAAGGACATGAAGAGGCTTTTCACCACTTTGGGGAAAATCCTGGGTTTTCATTGCTCCATAACAACTTAATCAGTCATTTCATTTATTAGTGGGAGACCACACCTGTAAGGTGTTTTTCTGCCTCTATGGACAACCTCCCTGTTCGTTCCCAAGCGCTGGGTAAGGAAGGTCTCCATTCCAAGGGCTGGCCATGTGGCAGATGACCTGAAAGTGAGGTGGCAGGGGCTGCCTCTCCAGAAACACATGGCCAATTTCATGCTGAACTGCACCTTCACCACAAAGAGGCAGAAGTGGCCAGGGCTGGCTGCAGGGCCAAACTGTATGGCCACCGTGCCCCATGCCCACAGAAACCCAGCTCCTGCCTGCCACACTGCCAGACACAGCCAAAGAGAAGAAAGGCTGGAGGTGTGCAAAAATCCCCCTGCATCTGCTTCACAATTGCCCTGGTAGTTGCTGCAGGCAAACCGTGAGCCCCTCTGTCTGTGGGGCTGGTCAATCCTGAATCCCTGCCCCAGGGAGGCTGGCACCTTGTCACAGGACAAGGATGCTGCAGGATGCCACTGTGGCTGTGTGACACTCACACTTTTCCACCAGGACGCTGTTCAAGGTGCTGTGACTGGTGCAGCATTACCAGCTCTCAGAGCTCTGTGCCCATTCCCGGTGCCTCTGCTGCCTTTATACCTGCTCCCATCCATCCACATGCATGACCTGCTTCAGGAAGCTGCCTTTTCCCAGGCCATTTCCCAGGCTGCTACTTTCTCCTTTGGGCATGTGCCCCAATATGCTGCTCTGAAGCACAGCTCAGCCCCAAGCACTGCTGCTGGAGGCTCCAACATCCCTTCTTCCATCAGCTCCCTCTGCCTTCCAGGTGTTTGCACCAGCCTAATGAACAGGAACATGCTAAACAGCCTTACCGGAAGGTGTAGCCTGCAATTTTTTTCTGTCTTAACTGTACCATCTTTAGAGAGCCATCATGAATAAGAGGTAAAAAAGCCTGATGATTTAGTACTTTGATTTACAAGGGAGATCTACCTTGTGGTTGAGGTGTGTATGACTTAATTAAAAGCAGAAGCTCACCTCCACTGAAGCTGTTTGCTGCCGAGCTATCAAATGCAGAGGAAGAGGCCTCAGAAGGAATATTTCCATAAAGTTATGTTTCACATTAAGCATATGCCTTCAAGAGCTCTCCATTTCCAAAGCTGGCAGAAAGCTACAGCTGCTCCTCCATGCAATCAGACACCATCCCCTCGCAGCACCAGCACACCTGTGCTTTCACACACAGGGCTAGGATGGCCGGGCTGCAAAGCCACACAGCCCCAAGCATGGGGACAGCTTCTAGCCCTAACAAGGTCAGCATGTTTTTTCTCTATTTAACTTTTTTCCTTTTAAATTTGGCAGGATTTTGGAAATCAAGTGACACATTTAGTCCTTAAAGAGGCAGGAAAACAGAGCACTGCAGCTCTTTCACCTTACCCCTGATGACCAAGCAGCAGGGAATATTTTCCCCTAGGAGACAGATTTGACTTAAGGCTCTGAAAGCCAGAGATGTCCACAGCTTCTCTGGCTTCCCTCCCAGGTACCACAGGCTGCCAAACTGCACCCAGTGGTGCCCTGCTCAGGCTTCTCATCTCTTTGCTGGGCAAAACAAGCCCCCCACCAAGGGGCAAGGCCACATCAAGGTTACCACGAGGTCTGCCAGCCCGGCTCCCTGCAGACAGCGGTGAGGCTTGCGCAGGGGTGGAGAGGGGCAGTTCCAAAACTGGAGGCACAACCAAACCTGTGTGGAAAGTGCTACTTGTGAACTGTGTCAGCACAGGGTCGGCAATGAGAGTGGCACATCCAGTGCCCGGCAGCAGGTGGGTGAGGCGATGCAGCAGCTGCGCCAAGGACGCATTAGAAATGCCAGCTGCAACTCAACACTGGCAGCTCCCGGTTACCCGGGATCTGGTTCCCTTGGCCTCCTCCCTGCCCCTCTCAGCATGCAGAGCACCTGTGGGGCAGCGGAAAATCCAGCTCTGGGTCCCTGAGCCCCCCCTCCCTGAGAGGTGACCAAGCCCCTGGGAATTGTGTCATGCTCAACTCTGGCAGCCAAGGAGAAGCAAACAAGCTGGGTCCTGGAGCGTTTCCTGGGGGGCTCTCATGCCTGTGAACCCAGGCCACACGGGTCCCTCTCTCTCCCTCTACACCCAGCAGGTTGCTGCACCGTGGAGCTGGTTGCAACTTTTCTTCTCCCCAGTTTGAACTCCGAAAAGCACACGGCTCGCCCAGGTAACAGCAGTTTGGTTAGAAAAAACTGACCTAGAGCTGCAGCTTCATTCACATCTTTGCATCCTGCAAGGCAGCCCTTTCCCATCGCGAGGTGCCGGCAGGCTCCCGCTCCCACAGGCGCCTTCCCGGGGCTGCTTGGAGCCTTCAGGACGGTACTTTCTGGAGAGCTACAAAACACCGGCCCAAGCCCGCCCCGTTTCCAGTTCAGGGGCGCACTCCGGGCACAGCCAAGCAGCGAAGGGCGAACGAGGCGCGCTGCATCCCCCTAAAGCGCGCCCAGCCCACCGCTCCCCGCCGCCGGCGGGGGG